>NC_139146.1:83335767-83696032 GCF_964270905.1 Leucopleurus acutus | reverse complement strand
ACTCAGCACCACCAAATTAGCTCTACAACAAATGCTAAAGGAACTTCTGTAAGTGGGAAACGCAAGAGAAGAAAAAGACCTACAAAAACAAACCCAAAACAATTAAGAAAACTGTCATAGGAACATACATATCGATAATTACCTTAAACATGAATGGATTAAATGCTCCAACCAAAACACACAGTTTTGCTGAATGGATACAAAAACAAGACCCATACATATGCTGTCTACAAGGGACCCACTTCAGACCTAGGGACACATACAGGCTGAAAGTGAAGGGATGGAAAAAAGTATTCTGTGCACATGGAAATCAAACATAAGCTGGAGTAGCAATACTCATATCAGATAAAATAGACTTTAAAATAAAGAATGTTACAAGAGACAAGGAAGGACACTAGATAATGATCAAGGGATCAATCCAAGAAGAAGATATAACAATTATAAATATATATGCACCCAACATAGGAGCACCTCAATACATAAGGCAACTAACTGCTAACAGCTATAAAAGAGGAAATCGACAGTAACACAATAATAGTGGGGGACTTTAACACCTCACTTACATGAATAGACAGATCATCCAAACAGAAAATTAATAAGGAAACACAGGCGTTAAAGACACAATAGACCAGAAAGATTTAATTGATATTTATAGGACATTCCATCCAAAAACAGTAGATTACACTTTCTTCTCAGCTGTGCATGGAACATTCTCCAGGATAGATCACAACTTGGATCACAAATCAAGCCTCAGTAAATTTAAGAAAATAGAAATCATATCAAGCATCTTTTCTGACCACAACACTATGAGATTACAAATCAATTACAGGGAAAAAAACGTTAAAAACACAAACACATGGAGGCTAAGCAATATGTTACTAAATAACCAAGAGATCACTGGAGAAATAAAAGAGGAAGTCAAAAAATACCTAGAGACAAATGACAATGGAAACACGATGATCCAAAACCTATGGGATGCAGCAAACGCAGTTCTAAGAGGGAAGTTTATAGCTATACAAGCCTACCTCAAGAAACAAGAAAAATCTCAAATAAACAATCTAACCTTACACCTAAAGGAGCTAGGGTAACAAAAACAAACAAAACCCAAAGTTAACAGAAGGAAAGAAATCATAAAGATCAGAGCAGAAATAAATGATATAGAAACAAAGAAAAAAATAGCAAAGATCAATAAAACTAAAAGCTGTTTCTTTGAGAACATAAACAAAATTGATAAACCATTAACTAGATTCATCAAGAAAAAGAGGGAGAGGACTCAAATCAATAAAATTAGAAATGAAAAAGGAGAAATTATAACAGAAACTGCAGAAATACAAAGCATCCTAAGAGACTACTACAAGCAACTCTATGCCAAAACAATGGACAGCGTGGATGAAATGGACAAATTCTTAGAAAGGTATAATTTTCCAAGACTGAACCAGGAAGAAATAGAAATTTGAACAGACCAATCACAAGTAATGAAATTGAAACTGTGATTTAAAATCTTCCAACAAACAAAAGCCCAGAACCAGATGGCTTCACAGGTGAATTCTATCAAACATTTAGAGAAGAGCTAACACCATTCTTCTCAAACTCTTCCAAAATATTACAGAGGAAGGAACATTCCCAATCTCATTCTATGAGGCCACCATCACCCTGATACCAAAACCAGACAAAGATACTACAAAAAAAGAAAAATACAGACCAATATCACTGATGAATATAGATGCAAAAATCCTCAACAAAATACTAGCAAACAGAATCCAACAACACATTTAAAAAATCATACACCATGATCAAGTGGGATTTATCCCAAGGATGCAAGGATTCTTCAACATAAGCAAATCAATCATTGTGATACACCATATTAACAAATTGAAGAATAAAAAACATATGATCATCTCAATAGATGCAGAGAAAACTTTTGACAAAATTCAACACCCATTTATGATAAAAACTCTCCAGAAAGTGGGCATAGAGGGAACCTACCTCAACACAATAAAGGCCATATAGGACAAACCCACAACAAACATCATTCTCAATTGTGAAAAACTGAAAGCATTTCTTCTAAAATCAGGAACAAGCCAAGGATGTCCACTCTCACCACTATTATTCAACATAGTTTTGGAAGTCCTAGCCATGGCAATCAGAGAAGAAAAAGAAATAAAAGGAATACAAATTGGAAAAGAAGAAGTAAAACTGTCACTGTTTGCAGATGACATGATACTATTTATAGAGAATCCTAAAGATGCCACCAGAAAATTACTAGAGCTAGTGAATGAATTTGGTAAATTTGCAGGATACAAAATTAATGCACAGAAATCTCTTGCATTCCTATACACTAATGATGAAAAATCTGAAAGAGAAATTAAGGAAACACTCCCATTTACCATTGCAACAAAAAGAATAAAATACCTAGGAATAAACCTACCTAGGGAGACAAAAGACCTATATTCAGAAAACTATAGGACACTGATGAAAGAAACTAAAGATGATAGCAAGAGATGGACAGATATACCATGTTCTTGGATTGTAAGAATCAACATTGTGAAAATAACTATAATACCCAAAGCAATCTACAGATTCAATGCAATCCCTATCAAATTACCAATGGCATTTTTTATGGAACTAGAACAAAAAACTCTTAAAATTTGTATGGAGACATCAAAGACCCCGAATAGCCAAAGCAGTCTTGAGAGTAAAAAATGGAGCTGGAGGAATCAGACTCCCTGACTTTAGAGTATACTACAATGCTACAGTAATCAAGAGAATACGGTACTGGCACAAAAACAGAAATATAGATCAATGGAACAAAATAGAAAGAGATAAACCCAGGCACCTATGGTCAACTAACCTATGACAAAGGAGACAAGGGTATACAATGGAGAAAAGACAGTCTCTTCAATAAGTGTGCTGGGAAAACTGGACAGCTACATGTAAAAGAATGAAATTAGAACACTCCCTAACACCATACATAAAAATAAATTCAAAATGGATTAGAGACCTAAATTTAGGACGGAACACTATAAAACTCTTAAAGGAAAATATAGGAAGAACACTCTTTGACATAAATCACAGCAAGATCTTTTTTGATCCACCTCCTAGAGTAATGTAAATAAAAACAAAAATAAGCAAATGGGACCTAATTAAACTTAGAAGGTTTTGCACAGCAAAGGAAACTACAAACACGACGAAAAGACAGCCCTCAGAATGGGAGAAAATATTTGCCAATGAATCAACGGACAAAGGATTAATCTCCAAAATATATAAACAGCTCTGGCTGCTCAATATTAAAAAAACAAACAACCCAATCCAAAAATGTGCAGAAGACCTAAATAGACGTTTCTCTATGGAAGACATACACATGGCCAAGAAGCACATGAAAAGCTGCTCAGCATCACTAACTATTAGAGAAATGGAAATCAAAACTACAATGAGGGCTTCCCTGGTGGCTCAGTGGTTGAGAGTCCACCTGCCGATGCAGGGGACATGGGTTCGTGCCCCGGTCCAGGAAGATCCCACATGCCGCATAGTGGCTGGGCCTGTGAGCCGTGGCCATTGAGCCTGTGCGTCCGGAGCCTGTGCTCCACAATGGGAAAGGCCACAACAGTGAGAGGCCCACTTGCCGAAAAAAAAAAAAAAACTACAATGAGGTTATCACCTCACACCAGTTAGAATGAGCATAATCAGAAAATCTACAAACAACAAATGTTGGAGAGGTTGTGGAGAAAAGGGAACCCTCTTGCACTGTTGGTGGGAATGTAAATTTATACAGCCACTATGTAGAACAGTATGGAGGTTCCTTAAAGAACTAAGAATAGAATTACCATATGACCCAGCAATCCCACTACTGGGCATATACCCAGAGAAACCAATAATTCGAAAAGATACATGCACCCCAATGTTCTTTACAGCACTATTTACAATAGCCAGGTCACAGAAGCAACCTAAATTCCCATCGACAGACAAATTGATAAAGAAGATGTGGTACATATATACAATGGAATATTACTCAGCCATAAAAAGGAACAAAATTGGGTCATTTGTAGAGATGTGGATGGATCTAGAGACTGTCATACAGAGTGAAGTAAGTCAGAAAGAGAAAAACAAATATTGTATATGAATGCATACATATGGAACCTAGAAAAATGGTACAGATGAACCAGTTTGCAAGGCAGAAACAGAGACACAGATGTAGAGAACAAATGTATGGACACCAAAGGGGGAAAGTGGGGGTTGGGGCAGGGGTGGGATGAACTGGGAGATTGGGATTGACATGTATACACTAATATGTATAAAATGGATAACTGTTTAAAAAACTGTTTAAAAAACTGTTAAAAAACTGTTTAAAAAAATAAAAGAAAATTCAACAATTCAAAAAATAAAAATAGAAAGAAAGCCTATGGAAGGAAGCTAACTTCAGAAAAGAATGCTGCAAACTTTTAAAAAATAAATGAAAATAGGTCTATGTCTTTATTCCTGTCTTCTTAAATTCCAGACCTACTAGAGAATGGACTTGAGGATATGGGGAGGGGGAAAGGTAAGCTGTGACAAAGCGAGAGAAAGGCATGGACATATATACACTACCAAACGTAAGGTAGATAGCTAGTGGGAAGCAGCCGCATAGCACAGGGAGATCAGCTCGGTGCTTTGTGATTGCCTGGAGGGGTGGGATAGGGAGGGTGGGAGGGAGGGAGACGCAAGAAGGAAGAGATATGGGAACATATGTATATATATAACTGATTCATTTTGTTGTAAAGCAGAAACTAACAAATAAATAAATAAAAATAAATGAAAATAAATTTTTAAAATTCTTTCTCACAGCCCCTTTATTTAATTGCCTATTATACAAAAAGATCTGATTTCAGTGGACAGCAGATAAAAACATGTAAATATGAACATTTGTGATTTGACATTACTTACAAAGTATTTTTCATAAAATATATTAATTTAAACATTTTTGAAAATTTTGGCATGCCATTAACAACTGTTTTATTGCAAGATATTATCCTATACCTACATGCACATTTTAGCACATTGTTAAGTTAGAGATCTTGGCAATTACTCAAAAATGAAGCATTTCACACTTCTAAGCACTGTATTTTTTCTCAAAATTAATACTTCGGTTAGTCTGAAATTGCCCTGTTTTGATCCCTACTTCTGATTATTCATGCCTGCTTCCTCCAAAACCCTATCTCTCAGAGTCCCAAACTGGCACATTGAGACCAGAAAGATTTGTTAGAGTCAGATTAGAAGGGCTTTTGAATGGTAGATGGAGAATTTGGAAATTTTTTTCCATAGGCAGTAGGTATCTATTAACTTTTTGTTCAGAGAAACATGATCAAAGTGATATTTCATGTGAGTACATAGAAGTCAAAGGGAGCACTTAAAAAATATATGAACCATATTCCAGCAGATTTGAATCAAATAGGTGAGTGTTGGATGAAATAAAAAGTAATGCATGGGGAGAAACATAAAAGAAACACAAAAATATTTGGTGATTAAGTGTAAGTAGGGGTTAAGAAAAATTCAGTGCTGCTTAAAAGAAACCAGAAAAAGATAAAATTCATCTGGTTTGTTGGTTTGATTTATGGTATGTTTATTTATTGATGCTTTTTTTTTAATGCCATTAGGGGTGGATGTGGTATAAGGGTCGATTTTAAACATGTTTATTTTTATGTGAAAATAAAATCCAAATAAAGGGAATAGAGTTTGTTTTTTTTTTAATAGAATGATCCTCTGAAGACAAATAATAGTTGGAGATATAAATGTGGGACTCTTCAGCTTATAGTTAACTGATGCCATGAGCAAAGAAATATCTATGAGAGGTAGGGAGAAAAAGAGGTAGAAAGGGAGAAAGATGGAAAGAGATAGAAAGAGAGATGGAAAGAAGTGGGAAGGATTAAGAACCAGCATTCATCAGGAATTGCTCACACATAAAATGTTGGAAGAGAATTCAGAGCCAATAGAACTGACAGAGCAGTGCTTCAGAGTGGGAAAAAGAGAAAACAGCTCATCTGATGTATAGAAACAAGAGAAGAGTTTAAAGGGCGTAGTGTGTGTTCAACAAGGTCAAATACCTCATTATAGTGTATGGTAAGGTAAATGGAGAAGTACTCATTACATATGGCAAATATATCATGCATAGAACTCAAAGGCAGAAGAGAGGTTTCAGAGTAAATTTAGTAATGTTGGTTCTCAGAAGATGAGGCTGGTTCTAGACGACTCAGTCAAGATGCTGAAAAATAGGAGAGAGTAAGAATGACAAATAAAACAGGAGATAATATGTATATGTAATATCTTCCATTTAAATAAGGCTGACAATAGTTGAAGCACTATGCTAAGTGTTATCTCTAAACAGAAATATAATGATCCAGGGAAATTATCCCTAACTGGAGATTAATGAAATGAGATTAATGAAATGAGACTTGAGGTTAAATAATTTGCCTTAACCCAAATGTATAGTAAATGTTGGACCTGTTTTCAAATTCAGTTTGAACTAATAATAGCAGTAAGTTTATGTATAAGAATTTGTTCTCTCCAAGAGAAATTATCTGTAGCCTTGTAAGTAGAAGAGAGGTAGTCTGTAAGGAAATGATAATCACTTCTGGAGGGAGATCTGTTGTTTTTTTGGGGGTTTTTTTTTGTTGTTTTTGCAGTACATGGGCCTCTCACTGCTGTGGCCTCTCCCGTTGCGGAGCACAGACTTCGGACGTGCAGGCCCAGCGGCCATGGCTCACGGGCCCAGCCGCTCCACAGCATGTGGGATCCTCCCGGACCGGGGCACGAACCCGTGTCCCCTGCATCGGCAGGTGGACTCTCAACCACTGTGCCACCAGGGAAGCCCCTGGAGGGAGATCTTTAAAGATCATTGTCTTGGAAGAGACAAGAAAAATTCTAACAGGGGTGTTAGGTAAAGCAAAAGAAGGGTATAGAGTTGTATTTAACCATGGAGTTCAGACTTGATCACTCTCTTTTATCTATAAAGTTTAACATTTCTAAAATGTGGGAAGTTAGCATGGATTAGTCTACTGAGAAAATGAGGAAGACTCATTATGGGGATGACTTTGTAAGGAAATTAAAAGAGAGAATCAAAAGCTTTGGAGCACAAATGAAATAACATTGAACTTATTTGGACCAAATTTGCATGTTTTTCTCTAGAAACAGTGCCACCTGCCAAAAAGAAAGTTGACTGAGAAAATAAGTAATTTGAATTTAGAAATTAATAAAGCAAATCTTGGGGAAGGCTACTACTAGTGATAGTGGGGTAGCTTTGCCCTACTACATTTATACTGTTCACCAGGAATAAATTCTCTACCACAGACCTCAGCATCAGAGGATAGGAAAAAACAGGGTAAAGGGACCTTGAATTGCAACTATTATTATCCAAGAAGAGGGAGGGGAAGAGTATAGATTTCTATTGTAAGTAGTAGTTTTCCTCATACATGAACCACTAGTTGCCGATATTGAGCTCTTGAAGACTGATCTGAAAGGGCTGAAAATGTAGATCAGTGTAAGACGGTTGTCAGAGAGTCAGTCAATTTTGGTTAAAAGAATCAATGATGAGGTGACAAGACTAGAAACGGTAGCATTTAAATGTCCCAAAACTATTGATAGGGCCAAGATCATGTAAGAGACTGTGAAAAACAAAACATGGGGATGCATAATTGTTATTAGTTTTGGTGACTTAAAATTTGTTATCATACCACTCTGAATTTATCAAAATGATAATGTCATTAAACAATACGCATGCTAAGTTATCCTATTGAGGGTTTCTTGAGAACATTAATAAAATTTATTTTGTTCTATAAGTTTCTTATTTTAATCAACTTAGCTATCAGCACAAAAGAAAAAGTCCCTTGCTTTTTTAGGTACAACTATCTAATTATGTCCATATTCCTCTTATGATAGTAATTGTGTTATTAAAATATAAAATATTTCATCTAAATTCATGTATTTAAAAAAGACCATGTAAACTAATCTTACTGTAGATACAAAGTTCTAAATGTATGCCTTGATATTTTTGAAAAAGCGTTCCTACTAATAAAGTATATTTAGTGATTATATTCTGCTTGAAATTATAGTTTTTAAAATTATATTCAAAATAGTGATATCATACGAGGTCACAGCCACATCATTTTGGACATTTCAACCTATATCTATAAGAGAAAGTCCTATCTAATATAATGAGACTTTTTTTTTTTCCTAGAGAACAGCCACATGCAAACTCTAAAAATGTCAAATCTCATATACTTAGCACCTCCTATTTAGGAGGTGTTTGAAATCAAAAACAAAATTCCATTTTGTCTTGCAAACCTAAGATTGCTAAATTAATACTATACAAACAATGACATTCTTTTTTATGATAAGGAAATAATCAGTGACTTAGTGGTTCTTTCAAATTTCCATTTGGAGAATAAATATTTTCTCCTAAAGATGTCTTTTCAATTACACACCATTGAGAAGAGATATAAGGGGAAATCTCAGCCAAGTGTGGGTGAATTGCTTAAACCTTGCATTAATTACTGACTATTAAGCAGCTCTTATTTGAATGCATATGATCCCTGTAACCACAGGCTACATTTTCTCTGTCTCCTATCAGCAGTTGCAGCATCCAGCGATCAAAGCCAGATTCCTATAATTGCTGTGTCTGTGACAGTGGGAGTCATTTTGTTGGCAGTGGTTATTGGCTTCCTCCTCAGTGGAAGGTAAGACAGGAAGCTGTGCTTCTGAACTTTTGCAGCTGATCTCTTCCTTACCTTGATCTGACCATTTGGCTATTAAGCACATTCTAAAACAAATGAGGCGAGCAATATATCAGTAGATAACCTGTATGTAGGATGTATTTCTCAAGCTTTACCTTGTCCATGTTAGTGCTAACTTTTAAGCGCACAATTCCTCTTTTCCAGGTATACTCTCTACACAGAATAGTATTAACTTGTTATTATTTATTATGTCGTTAATATAACCATATCTTTTTCTGATGTAGTTTATTTTAACGTGAATTTTATTTTTCCTCTCAAAAGTATTGACATATCCTCTCAAAAGCTTCAATTTTAGTGTTTGGGAAGGCCTGTGTCTGTGTCTGATATTTTAGAAGAATAAAACTAATAATTCTAGTTAGCCAGAGTTCTACCTAACAGGGTGATGGATACAAAGCAGACACACCCGCAAACAAGCATTTTGACAAATAACCACCCTTTTTTTATGGTTGCATTTATTTTCAGCTTCTGAATGATTTCAACCTGAATACATCAATCATAGTGTATACTGATTTAAAGTGAATTTTATTGAATGTTATATCAATAGATACATTAATATGTGTATTATCTATCTACATTTTTCATTTTGAACAAAAATAAAAGAGGTAGAGCCCCAGCAACAGCTTATGTAGAAGGTATCTCCTGACATTGAGCTGAGCATAATAAACCTTCCTAAAAAAATAAACAAATAAGAGCATGAGTGTGTTCTACTCCTACAACAAATGTATTTTCATTTTTCATCCAGGCCACTATTAGAAGGGATATTCTGTAATGAGAGCTGTCAATTTGAAAATGTTTTGGTGTTAGACTATTATAGAAAATCTCATGAAAATCTTCATGAAGATATTTAAACCTGCACAAATATACAAAAATATACTATAAGGTCCAAAAAAAGTCATGAAATCAATATTCATATTGATTTTGTACTGTTTTACTCATTTACTTTTGACTCTTCAGCACCTATTCAACTCATAAATATATAGAATTAGACATTTTCAATATACTGCATATTGTATTCTGAAAAGATTTATGACTACATCCTTAAATTACAGTAGTGACATTTTATTTTAATAAAACACTGTTACTTCCTTTGAACATCCTTTCTCTTTTCTGAAAATTCCCTTTCTTCTAGTTCTTGGTCATTTGAGTGTTGAAAGTTTTCCTAAGAAATCATTGCTTACTTTTAATGTTAGAATAGCAGTGACACATTTTTAGAATTGCTAAATTCTAAATTCTTCCCACAAACTGGGAAACAGTTTGTGCTCTGTTGAGGACAGCCAGCCCTCCCCAGTCAGAGGCTGGCTAGCTCGTGCCCCACTGATCTGAAGTCACTTAGGGAGAATGCTCTACCATTGTCCCTGCTTTCTGGAAGATAAGCTAATTCCACCAGTCTTGTCATAAAAACTTTGCTCAGGTTTCGATCAAGTAAGATAATTGAATTGAGTGAATTGTAACTACTAAGAAAACTACCACGAGATAATGTATCTTTTCTACCCCAGAAGGGTGTATAACTATGATACATTTGCAAAGCTGGTTTGTAATATCATTATTTACTTCTGAGAAATGGTTGGCCTCTTCCTTTTCAATAAATCTGGAAGTGTTAGTTATATTTAGGGACATGGGAATTATAAGAAGATATTATTTGTTGGGTCCACTGAATAAAAATGGAGGAAAGAGCAGATGTCTAAAGGCCAATAAATTTGTGTTTGAAGGTTTATTAAAGAACAAATAAAGTATAGGAAGTATTTTATTGTAGACTTAGCACACTTTATCTGTTTAACCTAAGTATTGTTAATGTGAATTTACTGATGACATTCAGCTAAGGATTCTCGCTTACCTATATATGAATCAGCCCCTGCCCCCCCCCCATTTTTTCCCTAATACATACAAAATTGACTTAAAAGCAATTCACTTCGTTACACCTGCAGCATTAGACAAAGTGAGAGAAGGTTCAATCTACCTACTATTTGGTAGCTGAAGAAGAGTATAGCTTTAGCACACACATACACACACACACACACACACACAGACACACACACACACACACATGAATTCCATATCTATCTGAAAATACCATAGAAGAATAACTAAATTTTAGTATATAGAAATGTTTAGTGTATTTCTCAGTTAAATAAAAATGACATCTATACCCAAAAGGCAAAGCTTAATTTTCAGCATAACTAAACCCAAGACATGGTAAGATAATTTTGGATCTACTGTCTTACGGAAGTATATTACTTTTTAAAAATAGCAATACCTTACAAATTGTGCATTGCTTATTCACTTTACTTTTTTTTCTTAATTACAAAGACTGTGATGCTGAGACTAGGAATTTGCAATTTAAAGGAAAATACACTTTACTAAAAATCAATTTGAGATTTATATTTTTTTACCAGCAAATTCTTTGCACCAAACTTTTACTTCATTTTGTTGAATGCACATTCTTGAATTTCAAGGTCATTTGTCTTATGATAGAAATATATTTGGCCAAACAAAGAAAAGTTTGGACCAAATAGAAAAGAGCTGGCCAAGTGGTAGATTTTAATCCAATCAATAATCACATTAAATGTGAATAATCTAAATATACCAATTAAAAAGAGACTGTCAGTTTAAATAAAAAGGCAAAACCCAACTAGATGCTGCCTACAGGCAAAGATGACGGTGAAGTTGTAAATGGGGTGTGCATATTTGGGGTTTTGGGGGTTATTGATTTGGGTGGTAGTTGTACAAAGTATTTCCTTTGTAATTGCTTGTTAAACCCCTTTTTATATACTTGATATGTATATTCCCAATAAATAAATAAAGTTAACTGGCAATCAAAAGAAAAAAAAGAAATATATTTGGCCATTTTATTTTACTTTTCATAAACAGGTTATTTTATGTTTGTATTATATAAACATACTTATTCAAAAGCTAAATGATATGATTCTAGAAAGGCTTTTCCTATCTCATTCAAGGCAATGAACTTCGCAATTTTTGTTGGGACTAAGAAAATTGAACCTACCTCTTAGTACATAGAGTATACTGATTAACTAAGTAAAGTTTTGTCAAATAAAAGAAAAACTAAATGAAGAGATGTGAACAAAGCCTAACACAAATTTGGGAGTTATCTTTAAGCAATAGCAAATTATTGAAAAAAAAGGCTTTTCTGGGAATGTTCTAAGGACAGTGAATTATATATACTTCTCCCTCTTCACTGTGCTAAAATATGATTGATAAACACACAAAAACATAATAACACTTAGACTCCACTCTCACTTTGAACTTACTCTCTTATATCACCTTTTAACCTCTTGAATATATTATAAACCAGATATTTGCTCTTACGTAAAATGTCTTTTAATTACAAATAATTTAACTCAGTGGTGATATAGACTTAATTCTGATATATTGCAAATATATTACTATCCTCTGTATGTAATATTCATTGACAATTTATATCATCATTTGGGCTCAGAAGCAGCTATGTATTGAAAGTACGTATTCACTGGCAATTTGAATTTTTATTCAGACCAAAGGAAAAAAATCAGGAATATAACACATTGAATACTATAAGAATAATCTATTTCAAAGAAAGCAATAAACTTTTTTATTCTAAAATACATTGAAAATGAAAAATAAATTAAATATAGAGACTTTCTAATCTTTTTAGGCTAAAATTGATTATGCAGAAACCTCTTGGAGTCTTCTTACCTAGACACAGTTAAAATATAATAGACAAGGATTGATCCTGAAGGGAGAAAGTTCTATTTAAAAAATGACAAAGAATTGTAACATCTTAGGATTCTATCAGTTTTGGAAATCATGTGACCATCTTGTTTAAAGGTGCTAAATATTCCGTAGAGCATTTTCTGCAGGTTTCAGACTATCCTTTTTACTTTCTTTTCTATTACTTGTAAATGGTGTTTTCATGGGACTACAAAATAATTGACTTGTTCTCAGCAAACTATGAGCTAATTACCCTGGGCTGAATATAAATTAAACCTCCTAATATGCACAGCGTGTTGTAATTGTTTTTTTTGTAATTGTTTTTTAATTTTTCATCAGTAATGACACTGCACATTGATAACTTTCTTATTATAACCTAATTTTGTGAGGTTGTCTCTTATATATACGATTTTATAGATATAAATTGTTTAATCAGACTTTCAACCAATGATGTCATCTCCACACTCTTTTAGTTACATGTTTGAGAAAGTCTTCTACTTTGAACTTCTCTTTTTCTTTCCTTTGAAGACAATCATTGATACTATTAGATTGACTTTTTTTCTGTGTCCCTATCTTAAACTTGGGACCTCATTCTGAAAATTGACTACTGAACACTTTCTTAGTCTGATATAAAGCTTAAATTAACAGGATTTAGTTGTATAGGAAAACATCTTTCAGTGTACAGAAACTATTTCTTTGAAACTTGCTCAATATAGACACTCTGGGATAAAAGAATATATTTTAATGCTTTGTCTCTTTTATTACTTATGAACTTAATTAAATCTTAAGAAAATTTCAGAGCTTTGCTTTTTTATTTCAATTAATTCCACATGTACACTGAGAGGTTAAAGATACACACGTTACACACATGCATGCCCACACTTATGTGTACTTATCTTTCATATAAACACAAAAAAGGTAAAGCTGTTTGCCAATTTTAAAATTGGAAAACAAACCCAAAAAAACTTATAGCTCCTGAAGGGGCAGAAGGAATCTTTCAAGATGCTTAGTCTTGGATATGATTCTAAGGCTATTAATATGTGACTTTATTTCTGTGATGTTCCTGTTATGATAAATTTAGTCTAAGGGGTGGTTTAATGCCTATAAAAAGGATTAACTATTTTCTAGGCAAAAAATCTTCCCTTGCGTGTTCTGATCATGTTCAAATACTGTGGTTAGACATGCTAAATCCTGTTTCCCTTTGTCTTTCATTAAACAATTGAAACTCAATCGATTTGAAATGTCAAATCGTTTCCTGAGGAAAAAATTCTTCAGAAATCAGTTAATACTGTACTTGGAGGCTAAGTACAAATTTATGTTACTCAGACCATGTCAGAAATTTAGGGGAAAAAATAGATTTATGAAAACACTGCTTTTGGGGTTTTTTGTTACTTAAAAATAATATTAAAATTTAGCCTTTTGTAATTTTTTTCAAGTCTCTTAAAGTCTAACATGTTGTAAATGACACACTCTTCCCAATTATCCATTACAAACATATATTGAGCATTTATTGCACATAAAACACCAAGAAAAGTCCCAGGCATTTAAAATAAAAAGGCAATGTCCTTTTTTCAAAGTGTTTCCAAGTTAAATTAGTAGTCTGATAAATGGACAGAATTTCATAAACAGAATTACAACAGCTGGGGTTAAGTAAAAGAGTTTAAGTTGGAATCATTTCCTTCATAACTTTTTTTCCTTTGGACCAAAATGAAGGTATGATTCATTAATTCAAGAAATATTCGACTTCTTATTAAATGCCTGCCACAGTTCTTATATTAGGGAAAACAATAGCTTGATAGTAAAATATGCTGGACTTAGAAACTTTTCTTCAAGCTCATTTGGAGCCAAATAAAATAATTGTACAGGCATCTTGAATGTAATTATTTAATTCAGACAAATGCCAGAGCTCTGCCCACATTTGATATCAAAGAATAATAGCTTCCAAAGTGAATGATTTTTAAAGGCTATGTAGCATTCTAAAACCATCAGAGAAGCATCTTTGCCTAACAGAAGTAACACAATAATAATATTGATGATAATAAGTTTAATACTGTTTAGCATGAATTACACACTACCTACTACTAGGTACTGTTCCAAGGACTTTACATGTAATATTTTACAACACTATGTCTCAGTATCAGCACTATATCCAATTTATACTTCATAAAAGTTATCTTCTTGATGTTTCTTGAATCTTGTAAAAATAGTCCAGCTGTAAGGCTTTTGCATTGGCTCTTCATCCTGTCTAAAACTCTTTTGACCCAGAGAACAACATGGTTTCCTCCTTCTTTCTTTGCTCAATCTAATTCTCTCAATTGAGCTGACTAAAATGATGACCCATTATTCCTTCCTCTGCACATCAGGTATCCCTTACCCTGGCTTGTCTCTTATAACACTCATTGCCATTATAATATGTATATCTTATATATATTATAATATATTCGGTGAGCCAAAAGGTTCGTTTGTTTTTTTTCACATAAGATGGCTCTAGTAACACTTAGCTGTCTTTAAGTTCATTCAAAACAATTTTGTTAGATTGTATGTTACAGCTGTCAGATCAGCATGCATTAAAAAAAAAGACATCAAAATTGGTGAATTTTTGTGTAGCCATTTTAATATTGAAGATGGAAGAAAAAAGCAACATTTTTGGCATATTATGCTTTATTACTTCAAGAAAGGTAAAAACGCAACTGAAATGCACAAAATGATTTGTGCAGTGTATGGAGAAGGTGCTGTGACTGATCGAACGTGTCAAAAGTGGTTTGCAAAGTTTTGTTCTGGAGATTTCTCGCTGGACGATGCTCCACGGTTGGGTAGACAAGTTAAAGTTAATAGTGATCACATCTAAACAGTCATTGGGAACAATCAATGTTATACCATGAGGGAGATAGCCAACATACTCAAACTATCCAAGTCAAGCACTGAAAATCATTTGCACCATCTTGGTTATATGAATTGCTTTGATGTTTGTGTTCCACATAGGTTAAGCGAAAAAGACCTTCTTGACCATATTTCCATATGCGATTCTCTACTGAAATGTAATGAAAACATTCTGTTTTTAAAACAAATAGTGACAGGCGATGAAAAGTGGATACTGTACAGCAGTGTAGAATGGAGGGACGAGATCATGGGGCAAGTGAAATGAACCACCACCAACCACACCAGAGACCAAGGCCGGTCTTCATCCAAAGAAGGTGATGTTGTGTATATAATGACATTGGAAGGGAGTCCTTTATTATGAGCTCCTTCCAGAAAACCAAACAATTAATTCCAACAAGTACTGCTCCCAATTAAACCAACTGAAAGTGGAACTTGACGAAAAGTGTCCAGAATTAGTCAACAGAAAATGCATAATCTTCCATCAGGATAAGGCAAGACCGCATATTTCCTTGATGACCAGGCAAAAACTGTTACAGCTTGGCTGGGAAGTTCTGATTCATCTGCCATATTCACCAGCCATTGCACCTTCCGATTTCCACTTATTTCAGTCTTTACAAAATTCTCTTAATAGAAAAAATTTAATTCCCTGGAAGACTCTAAAAGACACCTGGAACAGTTCTTTGCTCAAAAAGATAAAAAGTTTTGGGAAGATGGAATTATGAAGTTGCCTGAAAAATGGCAGAAGGTAGTGGAACAAAAGGCTGAATACAGTGTTCAATAAAGTTCTTGGAGAAAGTGATAAATGTGTCTTTTATTTTTGCTTAAAAAACCAAAGGCACTTTTTGGCCCACCCAATATATGTATTTCTTCTGTTGATTTTTTGTCTGTCTCCCATACTAGATTATAAGCTCTAAAATGATAGGGATTTTTATCTGTGGGTTCCTGCCACTTAGAACACTGTCTAGAACATAGATTATATTATATAGTCAGTTAGTGAGGGTCTGGGTCTTGAGCACAGCTCTAACTTTAAGGCATTTGCTCTTCACTGTATAACTTCCCCATGACTTATATCATTCAACTATATGATTTTGGTGAAATTCTGATCTCTTATATGTAAAGCCACTGAATATTTACTACTAAAGATAATAGTATTAACATTTAAGAACCTTCCAAACTGCTATGAATAAAATAACTCTTAGAAATTAAAGTCAGTGATATCTTAACACTAAAGTAAATTAAGGAATACATTAGGTTATAGTGACTTTTCCCTCTATTCTACACTTGGCAATTATACCTGGTAAACTATATCGATTCTAGAATCACATATATCAAATGTCACCAACCCCATGACCATTCCTGATTTTGTGAAAGCTAGTTAATATCACTTTTGTTTTCCCTCCAAAATTGTTTTTCCCAATTGAAATGATTTTAGTTCATCATTTTATATGTGTCTCCCCTGATAGATATGTATTCATGTTGAACACAGATTCTAGTGTAGTTTCTCAATAAATGTCCAATGACTGGATGACTGGAAGAGTGAAGCTGGAGTTGGAGACTATTGAAAACATGCTTCGAACTACCTTTCCAGCATTATCACTATGTGTTTTTGACCTGGATTCCTTTGTTTGCATATGACAGAAGACAAATTCAAAGTGGTTTTATCCAAAAGATAATTGTAGATCATATAGATGAAAAGTTCCAGAGATTTTTAAAAAATCCAAAGTACAGGCACATAGATCCAAATGGTAAAATATTCTCTGCTATGCAACTGGAGACACATGATTCAAGAAAGCTCTGGCACAAATATGGTATTTAAAGGCACTGATCAAAATAAAGCTATTTGGGTAGAGCCCTGGGGCTCGGATATGTATTGAGAGATAGAGTGAAGGAGGAAGATCCAGCCAAAGGAGACTGAGAAGGAGTGGTCCATAAAGTAGCAGGAGACCACACAATTGTTGAAGCAGAAGCAGAAATGGTCACCAACTTGAATCCAGCCCCTGCTTTAGAGCTTTTGACCCTTCACTCTCACAGGTGGCACATGCTCTGACAGGAACCTAATACACAGCCCCACAGAGTAAACCAATCAGTAGCACTGAGACCTTAACTAAGAAGAGTATGGGGAATGTATACTGCATGGCAGTACAGTTACAGTTCATGCCTGAACCTGAAGTAGGGTCAGTCTCAGACAACGCACATGAACTAAGAATGAAGAAAGAAGAGAAACCACGTGAGCGTGGTTTCTTTTTTCATATCCTCTATTTCATCTCTCAATATTTAAACCTCACCCACATGTCAAAACTCACATCAACTGTTCTATCATAAAAACATACTCAGTTCCTTTAGCTGAAGTATTCTCCCCTTCCACTTAAGTCTCAGAACAATATACCAGTATTTCTCATGGAATGTAACACTTTCAAACCACAAATTATAGTAAATATGTTTTCTTTTCTGCCCTCCAGTAAGTATATAGAGGATAAAGACTTCTGTGGCTCTCCCACATAACCTAATTGAATGAATACCTCATAAATTATTGAATTAAAGATAAATTGAGCATCAATCTCTATTTGAAGTGCTTTGTCTCATTTTTCCCATTAATGTTGATAGTTTGGAAAATGAAAAATGTTAGTAACTCTGACATAAGCACAATAAAATACCTAACCCATAAATGTGCTTTCTTCCTGAAAAATGGAACTTCTTGTGCCATCAGCAAAATAAATGCAATGATATCAAAGAAGTATTGTATAGGAGATAAGAAATCTTCACTAGCTTATATTATTATTTTTTTTTTTTTTAGCTTATATTATTTATTTGACATCTGGGCATCCTAATGCCAGTGTGGTGATGCACGTGGTGATATCAATCAGTATTCACTTTTATAAATGATAATGTACATTAATGCAACTGTATTTCCCTCTCAATCTTTTCAAGTTACGGTCAGCATGGATAGTTGATATATTTGGCACCTTTAACAACTAGGATTATGTACTTTCAGACTTGATAAGTTTTGATAAGGATAAGTATTACATTAAAATATTTTAATCAAATACTATTTTATTTTAAAATAATGATAGACAAATATTTGTAATCACACATGCAATCGCTGATTTTAGAAAAAAGCTCATTAAAAACAAATCTCAGTGGTTTAATGATTAGCAATAGATGTGATTTTATAAAACTGTAATAAATCCAGGCATGTATATTGATTTAATATCTGAGAGTTATCCCTTCTATTTTCTCATGATTACATGCTTTTTTCTTCAGAATCTGAATCAAAGATAATTAGAGAGCAGATGATAATTTATTAATAACATACAAATGGGGATCAGGGCAGAGCAGTGCCAGAAAGACTAGGGGCATAGCAACAACTAATTGCCCACTGTGGGAAATAAATCGTCCTAGGAAACTGAACCCAAGAGGGTTACTGGCTCAATTGCTCAACATTATTGAACATCCCACCTGCGACTTCTCACAGATCAAACATGTAAACATCACTGCAATTCTCAGGAAGTTATATTGAGGCAAACATTTGGAAGGAAAAACTCTATTTATGGTACTAGAAGCAAGTTAATGTCATTGTTTTGCAAAGAAGAAAATTATTTTAGCAAAGAATCTGGAGACTTTCAGATTTTAAGTACTGTGAAACACAGGACAGGTCAAAAGCCTAACCACAAGAGCTGAATACACTTTTTATTTGAAGCTCCATTTGCCTGAAGCTCCATTTCTTTTAGAATGTGATCCCCACCTGAAAGAGAGAGCATGTTGGCATGCCAGTAGATGCTGGGTTCTGGCGGGAAACTCTGCTAGTTTCTGGGAACCTTACCATGTCTCTCAGAGCCCACAATAGCACAGGCTTTCATAGGAGCCTGATAGCCAGCTCTACAGAGAAGATCAATAGCACTGCCCTATGCCAAAACGTGGACCATCTATTCAACAAAAAATCAGTCAATTTCCTGAGGCATGTCTAGGAATGTAATTATTGCTGAGAAATGAAGCAAATGAACAATAAAATGTTCCAAATGATTTTAAACACCAGGTAAAAGCCACATTTTTCAAGACCTGTGCTCTTTTTTTTAAACTTGCATGAACCTGGAAAGAAATAAATGTCTCTAATGGATTAGCAACTCGGACTCAAACAGCTGAACTCTTTATTATACCATGTGGAAGTATTGACTTGAGATCTGTCTGATGGCTGTGATAGCTATATTGCTACAAAACATACTATATCCCAATTATCTTGCTTACCAAATTCTTTTACTATCTCTCACCCATGCTTCTTTCTTCTTTCTTACTCCCCTGACTTTCTAATCTCACAGAAAAATGACATACTTTTCTGTATCAGATCTTTGGCACACATTTGCCATCAATAGTCTACAGGCATTGTCCACTCTCTTGAGCCATCAGTATTGCGGGTAATGATGTTAGTGAGTTTTAATTATTATTTTATGTTTAATTATATGTTTTTAATTGTTATCTATAAAGACTTATCATCCTGTTCTTGTGGTCTGGCACTGGTTTGCTTATCTCCTTGACGGTCATGAGTTCTCTTGATTCAGGGTCAATTGAAAGGCAAGACAGAAGCTTGGGAGCTTATTGTAGGTGCTTTTGTTTTTGTTTTTGCTTCCTCTCCACACTACCACTTTCATCCTGAGTAGCAAAATATCATCAAGTTGGCAAGTTGAGACCTCTGTGTGGTGATTAGTGGAGGAAAGCTTCTTTGTTTCTTAGATTTTCTTAGGCCCTTCTTAGACCAACTGCATAACTCCTCTTCAGGGTCCCTCCAGACTAAATATTCCATAGGATTCAAATATTCTCATGTATCTCACAAACACTGCTTCTCCACCTCCAAGAGCCCTCCATGCTTCTGATATTGAGAAATCCTAGTGCTGCTTTCACATTCCTATGCCTATTTCATTTGATTTTCCTGAAGCAAATTTAATAGACATTGGTTTGAACTGATTCTATTCATTGATGATGTACACATTTGCCAACATTTAAAAAAAACTCTACCGGGCTTCCCTGGTGGCACAGTGGTTGAGAGTCCGCCTGCCGATGCATGGGACACGGGTTCGTGCCCCGGTCATGGAAGATCCCACATACTGCGGAGCAGCTGGGCCCGTGAGCCATGGCCGCTGAGCCTGCGTGTCCGGAGCCTGTGCTCTGCAATGGGAGAGGCCACAACAGTGAGAGGCCCGCGTACCAAAAAAAAAAAAAAAAATGTAAGAATATAAGATTAAGTGAAATATTTTCTATGTTAATATTAATTTTTCCTAGATATACTGGAATTTACCACCAATCCTCACTGATGAAGTTGTTTGTGAGATCTCCATATGTGCCAGCAACACAGTGCTACATTTTAAGGATACTAAGTTCAGCATAAGTATTTAATCAGTAGATACTAAATTTGTAGAATTATTCTGATTTTCTTTATTTGTTACAAGTAAAATTATCAGGAAAATGTCAATCTATAGGTCCAATCCTCCTCAAAAAACTTTAAGATGAAATTTAGCTACCCAAATGACTAACTTCTATCTCATCATGTCAAAGATGATGTAAAATCTGTTATCATCAAATCAGCATGAATTCAATATTTACATGATAAGTGATATTGAGCATTGTTTATATACACAGTTTCATGAGACAAATATATGATGAATCAGAATTCTATATTAGCATGACTTTGTATGTTTTCTAATACATAAGGACCTCTTGATTTATTTTGATGTTGATATCTGACTCTCTCTGACCTCCTGTTATTCTAGCTGTTTCAAATGTACAAATGTACTCTTCTAGATTCACCTCTTCTCTAGTCATTTGGAATGTAAAGGGACAGGACAAACTGGACCTTTCCTGGAGTCCTAAAGATTTGTAATTAATCATTCCAAACCTGTGCTAGTGTGTACTGTCACTCACCAGCCCCAAAAGGGAAATAGCTATTTTGAATTCCAAGTTGATGTCTATTTTACCACCCAGTATCTTTCTACCCAAGCCCTGAGTCTTCTAAATCTTCATGCAGGAAATGGAAATAGGACGTCCTTCTGTACATCTCAAATATCTGGTTGGAGCCGATGCAGTTTGGCCTATTGGTTCTTATCATTTCCCCAAAGCCAGGGTGACTGAATCCTGCTCTTGCATCTCCAACTCTTTGAAACCCCCCTCACTCTAAGAGGACTCTTAAATAACCTAGCTTGGAAGTCTACTGGGGGTCATCTCAGTACAATATGTCCTAAAGTGAAACTCACTCTCAATCCTGCTTCTATCTTTCCACACACTGCATTTTGTCTCCTTAGACCTCAAATATTCAACTTGCTGAACTATTTCAGCTATATCCTAAAATATCTCCAGAGATTACATTAATGGCCATTTCCTTAGATGAACATCCTGATTTTTTGACTTTATCAAGACCTCTTGCTGTCTGCCTTTCCTATACATTTCAGTTGATTTTTTACATTGAATATTACATAGTTGGCACGGTTACAGTTATTGTCCTAATTTCTTACTAGCTGCTATTTCATTTATGTATGCATATTTAAATTTTATGATAAAAATTATATAGAACATTCAAGACAAAATGTAGGAAAAAAATTAGTCATAAATATCTACCAGAGGTAATCAATATTAATATTTTGCCATATATATTTAAAATATTTTATATATATATTTGAGTTCAACTAATATAGTTTTGTTTTCTGTTTTTCTCTGATTAACATTATAATACAAAAATTTCCTCCGTAATTGGAAATATTTTAAAAGCAAAAATTTATTGCTTCTTTGATATCTAACCTTTCCCGTATGCTTTTCCTTTTGTTTTGTTCATTTGTTTTCTTTTATTGTGTTGGTTTAGGGGAAGGGGGTTGTTATTTTTTATCTCTAATGTTCTTAGAACACATTTGTATAATTCAAAGTAAGGGTCAATGAATATGAATATTTTAAAGGCTGTTGATACATATTGACAAATGGCCCTCCTAAATCATAGTACCAATTACTATACCCCCCAACAGTGAATGAAATTGCCTGGTGGTTCACAAACCAGTCAATCTCTGCTAATTTAATAGGAAAAAAATAGTTCTGTGTTTTTAATTGAATTTCTTTATATTTTTGAGATTTAATAGGATCATTAATATATTTGCAATGAGTATATAGTCATTAGCTGTTTTATTACCTATTTTGTAAATTAGGTGTACATGCTCTTTACCCATTTATGCTAGTGGGATCTTAGCTTTTCATATAGTGAAAATATATCATTAGAAGTAGCAAGATTTTTTTGCTTTGCAATAATATTTATTTTACATGGGATACAAAAAATGTTAATTTTATGGGGTTGGGGTTCTAAATTGATATTTTCTATAGATTTATGTAAGTACCAGCACTGTTTATCACCCTCTCCTGATACTGTTATAGGTCTCTACATGTAGCATATACTAAATAAGTGTCTATGTAGGAATTCTTTTATCTATACTGCCTGTGGGCTATCAAAGCTATTCTTCTAGCTGATGCCAGGATCATATTAGTTTAAGTATTATAATTTAACCATATTTTTCAATGTTTGTTCAGGCAAATTCATATTGGGAAATCACATATGGTCACAATTATAAATATTTGACATAAGTACTTTTGCGTGTATATATACACACACACATATACATGTATACACCATTGCATGCATATAAAGCAATTTTAATCATAATTAACCACTGTTATGTTACATATTGAATATGTGCATAATGTATTAAAATAGTTAACATTTATCACCCTTGTATTTAATTTTAAACACAACTACCATAATATATGATTTTGGTACTCCTGACCAATACTAATAGAAAACAAAATATATTTACATGAAATTTGAATAGTTCGATATGAAAATGAACCTTTAGCTTTCTTTTAAATCATTCTCGTAATTAATTCAATTCTCATAATTTGCTTATCACAAAATATACACATTCCTTCTGTTTTAATAATTTCAGTGTACTTCCCCAGTTACTTTAATTTTTTGTGAGTTATGTAATTAAATTAAAACATTAGTCCTGGTTTCTCTACCTTATAAGTTTAATGCTGATAGATGTGATTCAACTTTGGAAAAATATTTAACAGCCACAATGGAGGGAGCTAAATAAATCAGAACTTAAATATTTGGCTTATTTCTTTGAATAATCTCTTCCCTTTTTTTGACCCACTCATATTTTTAATTAATATTACACTTTCATTAAGACAAAGGAATGTGTGAAACAAATGTTACTATCAGAACTGTGTGTAAATATTCTATTTTTTTTTAAGCTGGCAAAATTAGCATCACTTTTTTTACAACTTTATTTTCTCCTGCTTTTTCCTTTTTACTCCTCTCAAAATAAATTAAAATCTAAAATAGATAAGGATAGATAAGCACAATCAAGTTAGTCGTATGCTCCTCTCGAAGAAGCATTGCAGATAGACTGATTCAGCTGTGAAATGACTGGGAAGGAGAAGTTCAGAGGAAGGAGCTTGTAGTCACTTTCGGCTTCTAGAAATGGAGGAAATTGATGTTTGCTCGGTGGAGGTGTCATTACTGCAGGAGAAACACATAATTCAGTACTTTGTATATTAACACTATTATTGTGCCAGAACAGAACAAAGATAGTGGTTGACTGCAAAAATGAATCTATGTAATTTCCCTTTATTGAACTAGTAAAGGTGATCTCTTCTGTGGAAATAAACAAAAAGACACCCAAATTAAAACAAGCAAAGGCTATTTATTAAGAGCTTGCTATAGCAAGGGAATCAGCCACCATCACCTGAATTTGGCAGAGACCCAAAGGCAGGCAGAGGAGTGTAAAAGCTTTATAATGAAAAAAAGGAAGGCTTCAGGTATGCCCTGATTGGAGGTTATTGGCCTGGGGTAGTTGGAGGTGAGCTAACCAGAAGTGGGGCATCCTATGTGATTGATTAGGCTTCCTCTAGTTGGTCCTAAGTTGGAAGTACAGACAAAAATTAGGGAAATTTATTGATAAAGTTCTGACCATTTGAGACAATTACTACAGAGGTTGTAGTTTGCCTTCCTGGACTGGTTGCTGCAGACTTGGAGTCAGAGTTCTATTTTTCTACTTGGTCTGATCATTGCCCATTTGTATATTCATACTCTCACTTCATACATTTCAGTAAATAGTAGTGCAAGGCTTTTTTTTTTTAATAGGTCTTTATTGGAGTATAATTGCTTCACAATGCTGTGTTAGTTTCTGGTGCACAGCAAAGCGAATCAGCCATATGCATACATGTGTCCCCATATCCCCTCCCTCTTGAACATCCCTCCCATCCTCTCTATCCCACCACTCCAGGTAACCGCAAAGCACCGAGCTGATCTCCTTGTGCTATGCTGCTGCTTCCCACCAGCCAACTATTTTACATTTGGTAGTGTATATATGTCGATGCTACTCTCACTTCGGCCCAGCTTCGCCCTCCCACCCCATGTCCTCAAGTCCATTTCCTATGTCTACCGCTTTATTCCTGCCCTGCAACTAGGATCATCGGTACCAATTTTTTTTTTTTTTAGATTCCATTTATATGCATTAGCATGTGATATTTGTTTTTCTCTTTCTGACTTACTTCACTCTGTATGACAAAATCTAGGTCCATCCACCTCACTACAAATAACTCAATTTCATTTCTTTTTATGGCTAATATTCCATTGTATATATGTGCCACATCTTTATCCATTCATCTGTCGATGGACATTTAGGTGGGTTCCATGTTCTGACTATTGTAAATAGTGCTGCAATGAATATTATGGTACATGTCTCTTTGAATTCTGGTTTTCTCAGGGTATATGCCCAGTAGTGGGATGGCTGGGTCATATGGTAGTTCTATTTTTAGTTTTTTAAGGAACCTTCATTCTGTTTTCCGGAGTGGTTGTATCAATTTACATTCCCACCAACAGGGCAGGAGGGTTCCCTTTTCACCACACCCTCTCCAGCATTTATTGTTTGTAGATTTTTTGATAATGGCCATTCTGACCAGCATGAGCTGATACCTCATTTTAGTTTTGATTTGCATTTTTCTAATAATTAGTGATGTTGAGCATCTTTTCATGTGCCTCTTGGCCATCTGTATGTCTTCCTTGGTGAAATGTCTATTTAGGTCTTCCACCCATTTTTTAACTGGATTGTTTGTTTTTTGGATATTGAGCTCCATGAGGCAGAAAAGCCTCGAGAAAACTGAGCTTTACTTTCACGTAACTTTAAGTCTGTGGTCCAGTAGCTCAGAAGGGCAAAATGAGGACACTGAATAAAGAATAGTTTTATAAACCCACGCACATATGGTCACCTTATCTTTGACAAAGGAGGCAGAAATGTACAGTGGAGAAAGGACAGCCTATTCAATAAGTGGTGCTGGGAAAACTGGACAGCTACATGTAAAAGTATGAAATTAGATCACTCCCTAACACCGTACACAAAAATAAGCTCAAAATGGATTAAAGACCTAAATGTAAGGCCAGAAACTATCAAACTCTTAGAGGAAAACATAGGCAGAACACTCTATGACATAAATCACAGCAAGGTCCTTTTTGACCCACCTCCTAGAGAAATGGAAATAAAAAGAAGAGTAAACAAATGGGACCTAATGAAACTTAAAAGCTTTTGCGCAGCAAAGGAAACCATAAAGAAGACCAAAAGACAACCCTCAGAATGGGAGAAAATATTTGCAAATGAAGCAACTGACAAAGGATTGATCTCCAAAATTTATAAGCAGCTCATGCAGCTTAATAACAAAAAAACAAACAACCCAATCCAAAAATGGGCAGAAGACCTAAATAGACATTTCTCCAAAGAAGATATACAGAGTGCCAACAAACACATGAAAGAATGCTCAACATCACTAATCATGAGAGAAATGCAAATCAAAACTACAATGAGATATCATCTCACACCAGTCAGAATGGCCATCATCAAAAAATCTAGAAACAATAAATGCTGGAGAGGGTGTGGAGAAAAGGGAACCCTCTTACATTGTTGGTGGGAATGTAAATTGATACAGCCACTGTGGAGAACAGTATGGAGGTTCCTTAAAAAGCTACAAATAGAACTACCATATGACCCAGCAATCCCACTACTGGGCATATACCCTGAGAAAACCATAATTCAAAAAGAGTGATGTACCAAAATGTTCATTGCAGCTCTATTTACAATAGCCCAGAGATGGAAACAACCTAAGTGTCCATCATCGGATGAATGGATAAAGAAGATGTGGCACATATATACAATGGAATATTACTCAGCCATAAAAAGAGACGAAATTGAGCTATTTGTAATGAGGTGGATAGACCTAGAGTCTGTCATACAGAGTGAAGTAAGTCAGAAAGAGAGAGACAAATACCGTATGCTAACACATATATATGGATTTAAAAAAAAAAAATGTCATGAAAAACCTAGGGGTGAAACAGGAATAAAGACACAGACTTACTAGAGAATGGACTTGAGGCTATGGGGAGGGGGAAGGGTAAACGGTGACAAAGCGATAAAGAGGCATGGACATATATACACTACCAAACGTAAGGTAGATAGCTAGTGGGAAGCAGCCGCATAGCACAGGGAGATCAGCTCGGTGCTTTGTGACCGCCTGGAGGGGTGGGATAGGGAGGGTGGGAGGGAGGGAGATGCAAGCGGGAAGAGATATTGGAATATATGTATATATATAACTGATTCATTTTGTTGTGAAGCTGAAACTAACATACCATTGTAAAGCAATTATACTCCAATAAAGATGTAAAAAAAAAAAAAAAAAGAATTAAGGGGAGAGGAGATAAAAAAAAAAAAAGAATAGTTTTACTGTTTTGTTATTTTATTTGAGATATTATGACTCCTAAAGAATCCAAGTAGCTAGTATTAAAATATAGAAGTACAAAAATCTGTCATTAATCATAGAACTTGCAACTGAAAGAAACCTGTAAAGTTAAATGTTATATGGGGGAAAAATTGTGAATTAAAAAGATAGAGGATAGGATGAAATTTACAGTTACTTAACAAACCAATCTTCCTTTGTAGATAATGTAAATTAACACTGTAAACAAATTGCAGGAGAATTATTTAAAGTACTTACCAGAGAACAAATTGTTTTAAGGCACCTTCTGGCACTTTAGAAGTTTTTATTAACATGCAGACCATTAATATGCTAACTACAAACCTTTTCCTTTGTATTCATTAAGTAAACTCCCCTAAGACTATTATAAGACACATCATTCAATACAAGTGTTTATTGAGTACCTATAGGATCAGTTGTTGTCAACATGGACAAAATCAACTAACAGCTTTTGAAAAATAATAATGCTTGTGTCCCACAGGCAAGGTGTTCTAATTTTATTGTTCTGGGCTGAGGCCTGGGCATTGTGGGTTTTTTTGTTCTTTTTCCAAAACTCCCCAGTTGACTCTAGTCTGTAGCCAGGTTTAGAATCATTATATAATGTGAGTAGAAAGCATTTTTTATATATAATTTCTTATTCTTAAAACATAGCACATCAATTCTTAGTAAATGCTTGCAGATAATGAGAATGATTGTGTTTACTGTAGCAAAAAAGCTTATAAAAGGTGATTAGTATTTGGTGAAATTAATTTTGTGTTCCCAAATATATACTGGCATAAGTAAACTGAATCTAACATGTTCAATAACGTTTGCTAGTTGTATCAGTCCTTTTACCTGTGGCATTCATGAAAGAAGAGCTTGTTTTTTAATGATCTCTCTGGCCCATTAGAATGATTAAAAGAAGTACAGTGAATCATCGTTAAAGTATAGCTTGGGGAATAAACCAACTGAAGAGTAGTCTAAGATAACTTGCCACAAGTTTTCTTTCTGCTTTTGAAGCCGAATCTGGCCTCTGTACCCCAACACAGAATTAAAACTCAGAGAAAGAGTTTTGGGTGAAGTAGAAAAGAATAGCTTTATTGCTTTGCGAGGCAAAGGGGGCCACAGCAGGCTAATGCCCTCAAAACTGTGTGTCCTGACCTGGAGGGGGTAGTGAGGAGTTTTACATTAATGGTTCCAAGAGGGTGTGGTCAGCTGGTGGACATTCTTTTGATTGGTTGGCGGTGATGTAAGTGGGAGCTGTGGGAGCTAGCATCATCATCCTTCAGGTTCCAACTGGTCTGGGAGCTACATGCTTGTGGGCAGCATACAGTTAACTTCTCCCACCTGGCGGGGGCTTCAGTATCTGCAAAACAGCTCGAAGATATTGTTATATATATCACTTGAGGGGGAACCAGGACTTTGCTCCAAGGCTGCACTACTGTTTCTTGACTGTTCCTCATTTGTCTCCGCATACCCTCCCCTTCCCTAATTAGCATCTATCAATATCTGAACCTGCCCATTGGAACTCAGGGAAGGCCATGGAGGCTGAATAAAGCCTATTTCATACAATGAAGAAATGGGGAACACAGAAAGGCTTTTGTGCCCAGGAGCCCCACAGGGTCCTGGTCAGTATCACTTTCATGTAGTTTGATATTCCTAGATCTTAATAGTTGTCTTCAGAGTAAGTTGAAGTGAATTTGTTTGTTTGTGTATTTTTGTGACTTTGTCCTTAAGAAAAAAGGATGACTGCACATAGAACACTTAGACTTGTAGAATTTGGGGGTTAGTTTTTATTTTAGAAATCTGTGAATATGTATGATTTATTTAGTTTACCTCAGTCACTTATATGATCTAATCTCTATTTTATACATGCATTTGAATAATGTAGTAGAATTTGGATCATTGAGTATTTTTACAGCACACACGTTTTAATACTTTAAAACAAAATGTGGTATATTTTGCTACAATAAGGGCTAGACTCAGATAAAGGCAATTTAGTTGTATGTAATTTATTGTGAATAAATTTATCAGACTTTTTAAAGCTGGTAACTAGCTATTAGTAAAGGAAGAAAGAAGTGTTCATAACAGGGTTCCCCATGCAAATGTATTTAAATTTTCAACAGAGGGAAGGGGGAGCTGAGCATGGGGGAGAGGTAGAAATGAAAGGAGCTAGAAGACATGGAAGAAGAAATTGTGCTTCCAGTACACTACAGTGCAGTAACTAGTGCCCACATCTTACCTCCACAACTTGTTATGAGTGCCACCTTGCGAAAGCAGTTCCCTGTCTCCGAGTCCCAGGATTCTTACTTTTAGGATGAATATTACAATAGGACTATTCAGGCTTGAAACAGGTAACAGAAGGAGAAAGCAAGTGTGTTAGAAAGGCAAAGTCCTGTTGTGTGTTTCTCCTTTACTTTCACACTGCTACCACAATCACAAGACTTCTGATACTAGATGTCTGGGGTTATATTTTCCACACAAAGCAATTCCCTGTGAAATCACGTGGGTGTTCTGTAATTAGGTCTGACACTAAATAGAGTTAGCACAGACCCTACAGGTTAAGGGCTCAGTCCCAGACTGTCCCTTACTTCAGATGCAAGTCACAACTAATAGGTCCCCAGGTTACCCACAGCTTCTCTCTGACTTGGCTACAGATCAAAGGTTCCCATGATCCCCCTCCTTGGATTTGATTATTTGCTAAAACAGCTCACAGAACTCTGGGAAACACCTACTAACAACTACCAGTTGATTATATAATAAAAGATTTGATAAAGGATACAGATAGACAGACAGATGGAGGACCAGGTCTATATGGGTCCCAAGTATAGGAGCTTCTATCCTGTGGAGTTGAGGTGTGCCACCCTTCCAGTACATGAATGTATTTTAGGGATTTTTATGGAGGCTTCATCATGTAGGCATAACGAATCATTAACTCCATTTCCAGCCCTTCTCCCCTCTCTGGAGAATGAGAGGTAAGGCTGAAAATTCCAAGTTTCTAATCATGACTTGGACTTTCTGGCAACCAACCCACCAAGGGTCACCTAATTAGAACAAAAGACACTCCTATCACACAGGAAATTGCACGAGATTTTGGAGATTTGTGTCAGGATCCAGAGTCAAAGACCAAATATTAGAACAAGAGATGCTCCTAGTTCTTCTGTAACTTAGGAAATTACAAGCATTTTAGGAGCTCCGTGTCAGGAACTGTAAGTTAGAACAAAATATTCTCATAGTACCCCTATTTAATAAGGGTTTTAGGAGTTCTGTGTCAGGAGCTGGGAGCAGAGACCAATATATATATTTCTTATTATTTCACATCAAGATATGAGTATGCCAGGATTGGAACTTGATTAGGTAAGACTAAGATCCATTGATATTTCAAAACTCACCTACCAGGGACTAGTGCTCAGATAAGACAGTTTTTGATAAGTGGTCCTAGAGGGTAATAGGGAGACAGCTATAATCATTGGTGAGGGGTAAGAAGCTCTTTATAGGAAGGAAGCAGACAACTGGAAAAGATTTTAAAATTACTGTGTATAACTATATCCTATTACAATTTGCCTAGACTACGACTTGGGAATACTGATTGGATTGCACAGATAAATTTATGCATGTCTTGTAGATGGGGATTCCCCTCAGAGTTACTCAAAAACACACGAAAACAAAAACAAAAATGAAAACAAACCTCTTTCCAGCCATTTTACATTACCTCCTCTTGGAGGGTGGAATAAATTTGTGCCTTTTTGTCAGAAGTATGGGGACGGAGGCGTATCTCCTTCCTAGTTTTTGCAAAAGATATTTTCAGTTTTAGCCTAGCTTCATCAGGAAATCAGTAATAAATCTAAGAAGAATAAGAATAAAGACACAGATGCAAAAGGTATCGCATTATGAGATATTTTAACAAATGTATAAAACAACACTGTCAATGCTAATTACCACTGAACAATAACCTAAGCTTCTTTTGTTGTAAATATTTGTTACATGTTTAAATTATTTTTAGCATGTTAAACCTGATACAGTGTAAATGACAGTATATTGTGATCAGCAACATAATTGGAATTATTTGAATTCTTTGTTTTTCTTAAAATTACAAAGTGGAATAACCACAAAAAAATTTGAAATCAGGGAAATTAAAATTGTCTCATAAAAATGCAAATTCATGAAACACTCCAACACAGTAGCTCTTAAAGATTTTATATACTTTTTGCATTCATTTTGTTTCTCTGCACACTAATTTTTACCTAAATTTTAAAAAATTTAATATTATACCATATTAATTTTGTTGCATCATAGACTCCACAAATAGATTTTATTAACTGCAAAATATTTGTTGGTCATTGGTTCTTTTAAAATCTGTAGCCAGCCTCGTGCATATTATCTACACCTCACTTTTTGCCATAAGTCCATGTTATTATAATAATACCAGTTACAAAAAACTTTTTAGGGGGCTTCCCTGGTGGCACAGTGGTTGGGAGTCTGCCTGCTAATGCAGGGGACACGGGTTCGAACCCTGGTCTGGGAAGATCCCACATGCCGCGGAGCAACTAGGCCCGTGAGCCACAACTACTGAGCCTGCGTGTCTGGAGCCTGTGCTCCACAACAAGAGAGGCCGCGATAGTGAGAGGCCCGCACACCGCGATGAAGAGTGGCCCCCACTCGCTGCAACTAGAGAAAGCCCTCACACAGAAACGAAGACCCAACACAGCAAAAATTAATTAATTAATTAATAAAACTCCTACCCCCAACATCTTCAGGAAAAAAAAAAAAAAAAAAAACTTTTTAAGTGCAGACTGTGAGCCCAGGACAGTGCAGAAAGCTTTACATTTATAATCAAGCTCATTCTTCAAAGCATTCCTATGTAATATAGTTTCTACTATTTATCTCATTTACATCAATAACAAGTTTACCAAAAGCTATGCATTTAGTAGTAGATACATCCAGGACTGCTCTTAATTTGACTACCATGATCTTAACTGTTTTGCTACCCAGTGGTGTCAAAAGGTAAGGACATTTTTATCACTCTTAATAAGTTTTGGAGGATTGTTTTCTAAAGTACCAGTGGTACTTTTCACTGTGACCTTTGAGGGCACAAACTACAGTCTTTTCTCCGGCACTAAGTACCACCAATTTTGTTGTTGTCATTGTTTTATTTAAAATGGGTAAATTATGCAACCTTTTCATTTTCTTCTTTTTTTTAACCAGTAAACTGAAAATACTTTCTATTTAATTAAAATACTTCTTTTTCAGAATTACTCTTTCTGCCCCTCTCATTTATCTTTTGGGATCTTAGTGTTTTTCTTATCCACTTGTATGATCTCTGTTTAAGAATTTAAGTCATCATTTATCCACAGCCTGTAGTCTTACTTCTCTGATCTAGTATCTTTGAGAATTTCTTCCCTAAAGTTATAATCACCTTTCTTGGGTAGAAGGGAGGTTATCTTACTTACATTGACACACTTGGTACATATATTGATCAATTCTGTGTAAGACCTGGCTAAAGTAATTTCATTTGAATCTTCTTTGGATCTGGAAAGATTCCGTTATCATATTTTAATCTTCGGAAGGACAAATCAAAATATCTCTTAAAACAAAGGTCTACAGTTTTGATATTAAGTCCAGAAGGGCTAACCTAATTTAAACTTTGATAATAACGATCTTGTTATAGCTGCATGCAGTCACTTACAGGCTTCCAGGTGCTAAAATCTTATGGGAATGCAGATGGACTTTGTTGAACCATAGCTCACATAAATTAGATTGGCTGCTATTTCTAGCACATTTTGGTTTCTATTTCTAAATTATCTCTGAGACTTGTAAGCATTTTCAACCTGTACTTTGAGTATTTATTGATTAAGGAAAGAACATGTTCTTTATACCATCTGGTGTCTAAGTGTTATTGTGACAGCATCCTTGGAGTTAATTTAAAAAGAGTAATTTGGGGGATTACTATTCCACTTCAGACATTCACAGAAAAGGAGCTTCAGTTTTAATTTTCTCAATGACATATTAATGAACAGTATGCTCTGATCACTAAACCCCAAGAAAATGTATTTTGTGGAAATGATTTTTTAACTTACATTGGCCATCTGTATTTATATGAATTGGTCTGAAAGTAATTAGATATTTAGTTGTGTTATAAATGGAAATACTTAGTATGGTAATATTATATGGATCATGAAAAAATAAATTTCTCTGAAATAATGAGAATCTATTCTATCACTTTTATTATGGTATTACTAAGAATAATAGCTACCACTTTTCTCCCAGGCACATCAGTGCCAGACACTGATCTAAGTGAATACATATATTCTCTCACTTTATTTTCACAAAACCTATGAGATAGAATCCATTATTATCCCTATTTTATGGCTGTCAACTGAAACACAAAGAAGTTAACTAAGTTACCCAGGGTATTTATTTATACCATCTTAAAACAAGTCAAAGAAAGCATCAGTACCAAATCTAAAGCAATGACTCAGAAAAAGTAGGAGTGTTTGATTTTATAAGATTTCAGATTTTTTGACTAAACTTTTTAAAAACTATAAATTTGACATCTAATGATAGGTAAGGTGAGTTAAATTCTTCAGAACTAAAATTTGTAGATTTGGTGTTATAGTGAATTGTATGTGTGTGTGTATGTGCGTGTATATGTACTAATTTGTAAGACAAAAGCCTTATTATATTTTTTCAAATAAAAAGGACTGAATAAAATGTTATTATTTTTGGAATCATTAGTGTATTTTTTGAGTCTTAGAACACTGATCAAGCATTAAACAAATCCTTATAGGTAATGGCCAATCACAGTGCAGTTCTTGATTTCCTATGCACAATTCTACATGCGTTTATAAGCTGTGCACACTCAAATAGAAGGATGTTTGTACTTTATTAGGAGATGACATCATCTTTTTTTAACTGCTGAAAAACAGTTGTATACATTTGTCAACAATCTATTATCATTTATTTATTATTTATTGAGTTGGAACTGTGCTATTCAAAATTAACACATCTATGCAAACTTTCCATATTAATAGCTATCAGTAAATTGAGATAATTGTGCCATTAGGTAATACCAATTACAGTGAAACTACTTATGTGTCATTAATTATGTTTAAACTGTGATGGAAAAAAAGGTCAAGGAATCATCCTCATCTCACAAAACTAATAGTCTAAAAAAAGAGGAGGGCAAACTTTCTTTAAAGTGCCAGATAGTAAATGTTTTAGGCTTTTCGGGCTACACATTCTCTGTTACAACTACCTAAGTCTGCCGCAACAGCACAAAAGACTCCATAAACAATAAATAACGAGTGTGGCCATGTTCCAATAGCACTGTACTTACAAAAATAAGTGGTATGCTAGATTTGGCCAATGGGCCATAGTTTACCAACCCCAAATCTGAGTGCTGATAGCAGTAGAAAAGTTAACATATCTAAGATATTAGTAATTAAGGCATTAATGAAAAAAATGTAATTATAAGGAAATATATCAAGATTTGCCAAAGGTTTTTATAGATACTTTATCTACTCTTATAAGTATTTTAACAATTTGATATACTGTAACTTTGACTTTCAATATCTCTACAGTGAAAATAATTATTTGGCATAGTCTTTAAAATACAAATAGTCTATCTGGAAATAAATGTCACAGTTGCCATTTTAGTGACAGCCAAATTCTCAGATACTTAGTAGTGGAAAAATTAAAGCATTGTCAATACTCCAAAGAAAATATATGGAACATTGCCTATCTTTCCTTGAAAAAGATCCATTGGAATTTAATTTGGAAATACTTGTCTACCTTCATTAGCATTCCCAAATATATTGGATGTTTATATTGTATTTTCTTCTCCTTATTTGATATAAAATAGACTAGGTACATTTTTTAGTAATTAAAGTTCAAAATAGACAGAGTTTAGATAAAAGTCTTGGCCTGCTGGTGTGTGGTACTGTTACTGAGCTTATCCCACAGTTCTCCTGAAATCACTCTAAATGCAATTTATAAACTATACTGGAAAGTGAATGCATTGAAGCACTAAATAATTTCTATGTTATATTCTGCCATTAGTTTACTTGGTTTCTAGCAATAAAGTACATTATATTAAACAATTTACTTGGTATTTTCTGGATTTTTACTATGAATATGTGGAAAATTTAAAAGAATATTGAATCTTGCAGTATCCAGAAAAGTGCATGTATTATATATAGGTTGTTTTTTAAAAAATATAACAATAGCTCTGCAAATATATTATGGAGATGCATTTTTAAAATCGGAAAATTTAAAGTTAAATTGGCAGCTTTCCACAAATGATTGGAGAAGTCATGTAAGCATAACATTTTCAATAGTCTGTGATAAATGATGCCACTGCTATAAGAAATCAGTGGGTCAAATGAGCAAGGCATTATTCTCCATCCTAAATTTTTAAGCTCTATGCAAAACATTTATTTACTGTGCTATTTAGAACGTCTTCTGAGTAAAATTTTGCAGGAATTTCTGAGGAAATATTCAAATGCTTACATTTTTATTTGTATGTCTGTTTTAATTGGATAATCAAATACATTGGCTCATTATATTTCCTACCAAATAAGCTTTTTAAGTAAAATAAAAATAACTATTTAATACAGCTCTGTATTTCTTAAACCCATAAAATACTTCTTAATTTGAAAAGCATTGTGGGAAAATTAATTGTGTGCATTTAGGAGTTTTTGCTTTTGAAAAGCAAAGCAGACACCTGTCTAAATTCGTAGTGTCTTTATAGCTATATCGAGGGAGTGGGATCTCTTCCTTATCTTGGGCTCTCTTGTTTGCTTTTCAGTTGCTGCGATTGTGGCTGTGGAAGGGCTTCTTCCCTGTGCGCTGTTGCCCATCCAAGCCTAATATGGTTAGTGTTCCCCTCCTGCTTTCACTCCTATGTGCTGTCCCACCTATATGTATTATCGTCAGCATTCCTTTTTTTTTTCATTTGTGTACATTTTAATAGTTAGTATTCAAGTTACGCTTTAACAGAAGAGTAGACTGAAACTGAGTCCCAAAAAAGAATCTTAAGTGATTTCACAATGGATACTTTCAAATAAAATATGCATATAGCATATCACCCCTAAGTCATGCATTCATACTTCTCTTCCAAGGCTTTTACTGTGGTCCTGATTTAAAGCAGGAAGTTGTAAGATCGTAACATCTGTTTTACATTTAACATGTCACTGTTTTTGTTGTTCCATCAAGAGTGAAACCATATCATACGTGGAAGTAGAATGCCACTTCTGTCAAAGTGAATCACCTTTTCTGTCTCCCAGACCCATGGAATGACCATAACCTAAGTAGGATCTTCTGTTTTCATAATCATTGTGGATATATGTGGCATTGGAGAACAGAACCACAGTTAATTTTAAATGGTTTACTTAATAGTTTTAAGCTTGAATTACATCAGATATTAGAAGTGATATTCCTAAGTTGATACCAATTAAGTAAAAAATATGCACATTTTTGGGATCAGTGTCCAAATGGGATATTCTTAATTATTTACAAATGCAAATCCTAAATATATCTGGGTTATAGCTATGAAACTATAGGCTAGAACATAAGACCAAAGAACACTCTTCACAGATTTAGAGGAACTCTCCTACACAGTAGTGAGCTACCTTGTAAAAAAATGAAATATTCCAGATAATTTCTGTCTAGATTAAGGAGTCTAAATCCCTCTACTACTATATTGAGCTGTTATTTGTAGTCAAAATTTGCCAAGAAAAGAGATGAAATGCATTTTAGAGAATTATAGGGCTGCCTTGGGTCATTTAAAATTGTTACTTATGTTCTCTAGGTGTAAATTAATTTTTGTTGATTCCAAAAACTGTGGTGTGAATGAGAGTGCATGAATGCATAGATGTGAGAAGTGGTGGAATTGATACCAATGATCTTCTGAGAACAAGAGAGTGTAAACAAACACAGATTAATAAGATTTGTTGATCTTTTTACTCAATCTTTTGAAATTTTTATATTTGAAAATTTTTTTAAGTTAATATGAAAGTACAGATTTGTTCTGAATTATTTACCTTAGGAAATTCTTGTATGAGCCTAGAGCTTCAGTGACAGACTAAAAACAAAAACAAAACCGCCCTGAGACCTGGCAAAGGCTGAAGTATAATATAAATGGCTTGAAACTGTGACTTTATTTTTTTACTGCTCCATAGAAAACCTTAAAAATGGTCACTGAATTGCTCATTCTACTTGATTCTCAAATTTGGTTATTATAAGAGATAAATCACTGAAGCAGAATAAGCAGAATTTACATCTTGAAAGAAAAGAAAAATGACATCCAGACATACCTTGAACTAAACCTCAAAGATATGGGTGTATGAACATTTATAAAGCCGTGACTTAGAAAGTATTGATGAAAACTAACTTTAGCTGGATCTAAATTGCTTGATTTTTAAAAGAAAAAATGGTATCTCTTTCTACTGTGTAGTTGACTTCAGGGAGTTTATGAACTGAAGAAATAAAAGAAAAGAGGAAAAGAGGGAAGATGGAACATTTTCTTCACAAATCATATACCAGGAAACCTAAGAAAACAATTTTTTTAACATCTTTCTTCAAATAATGTCAGCAATTATTCAATGAGTGTGTTTGTGTGTGTGCATGTGTATTTGTGTGTGTGTGTGTGTGTATACACAATAAACAAATTATTGAGCCACAAATGTGCTTAGGTACCCAATAAAATGTTAACAATTTGTGTGCAAAGATTTATGGAAAAGCCAGAATTTTTTTAATGCATTCTTAGTAAAACAAAATAAAATAAAGCAAAAGAAACAAACTTTAATTGAGCTTACATAAATTAGACAGCAAGAAAGTTGTTCAAAATTATTAGTTGGGAAGAATGGAAGCTAAATATGTTTTTATTGCTCTGCTTTCTCAACTTCCATTTTACAATTTCTAGTCAATATGAGGTTTCAGTTAAAGATACTATTTGCTTAGATTAAAGCATTGGGGAGGAAAAAAAAAAAACTTAGGTAGTGGAAATTAAGGGCTGAGAATTTTCCTACTATAATCAGTAAAATACTAAGAAATCCTGACCTAAAATCTTGTCACCTAATTTTGTATGTATAATCATATCAGCATTTGTCAATTACCACATAAATAATTTCTAAGGAACATTCTCTGATCATTTGTGAACAGACATATTTAAAATTACAGAGCAGAGGTTAGATAGACATTTTGAGATTTTGGAATATCATAGTTTTTCATTTCTTGAAAGACCACTCATGAATATGTGTGATTGGTTTTGACCTTAATATAATGCAACACATATACATTAAAATTGCCCATTGTAAATATACTGGCTTTTAGAAGTACCTTAATATACCTTGTGGAAATCTCAGGGTCCGAAAAATATAATTTCAAAACCATTGATCTAGATCTTTTGTTCTGCAATTCAACTACATTAAATCTTCTGTAGGGCTATGGAGTTCTGAGTTTTACTCTCAAAGTTCCCGCCAGGAAACCATACTCCATTATTTTTCAAATGCCTGGTGTGCTATTTATAAGATGAAATTGGTAATTACATGTTGTTATCTTTGATCTCAAATTATTTTTCATCACTCTAGTTGCCTACTTTGTTGTGAAATCTTTACAGATATACATAATGTTAATTTTAAAAATATTCTTCTTGCTTTGATGGAAATCTACCCAGTGATGGAAGATATTTCTGTAATATGTCTTAATGAAACCCAGATGCTTAGATTTTAGGCACCCTATCCCCAAGATGGCCTACATTTTTAGCAGGGGTGTTTTTTTATCTGTGATCTTTGACTTCATACCATCACAGCTGGCTTGAGACTCTAGTCATTTTTTCATTCCTCCCACCCTCACCCCATCCATTTTTACAAGCATCCAGTGTTGAATTGATTGTCTTCAATGTAAATAAGATATAAATACGTGCAATTTCTAAAATGACATTACTATTTACCCCTTGATATTCATTTTTGTTTGTGCTTACAGGAACCAATATATATTTATAACATAATGTTTATTATAAGTTCTTCTGAAATTTCCCATAGTCCCAAAGTAGCTTTTCCTTGCATTTCTTAAATTCAAACATATGTTAGATTATTCCTTCATTCATCAGTTGTCAAGCTTTCCAGTGTTTTTATATCCCTTACTACTTCTTCTGAGGGATTCATGTGGCAAGTAAAGTGGAGTTCACTATTCTGAAAATAGAGATATTAAATTCTTATTTTGTTCATTTACCTACTCTGTGATTTTTAGAAAATCAACCTCATTTTTTTAGAAATTATTATTATTTATTTTAAATACTATTTAAAATCGGAAGCACAAGGGAAAAACTCTAACTTCTCTCATAATTCAGAGAATAAAACAAAAACAAAACATATTTCTCTGAACAAAATGATTGTGGATTACATTGAAACATTAATTATTACCTTAATTTTTCAATGAACTAACTGAAAGTTAATTCATTAACTGAAAGTTTCTTGAAATTTGAAGTAAGCAAAGTTTTATTTTTACATACTTAACAGATTATTTCACTCAGCTTCAACAGATTTCTGTCGGGGAGGTATGTGGAAGTGTTATTCCATTTTATAGAGTTAGGAAAAAGACATAGAGAATAAAATCATCCTTATAATTCTAGACCGCCATTTAAAGTGCTGTTGGCAGTCAGATATGAGGCTTGCCCACAATATAGAGAGATAATATATTAAATTCCAACTGAGGGCTTGCTATGAACTGCTCCCAAATCCTTTTTTGTAATACCTGTGGAACCTCAGACCATAGGCGATATTAAGTGGGACTACTCTAATTGAGAAATCCAATGGTCACATCCATGAACTATTTTAAAAATTAGTAGGAAATTACCTACTCTCACATTAGAACAAAATTTGTTGAAAACAGGGAGACACAATACTTACATGTCATACTTTATGAAATGTGTTTTTATATCAAAATTCTAAGGTAATTAAATTTTAACTCAATAATGAAGAGTCTATAATTCATCTTTGAGTTTTCTGAAGTATTCCAATTTATTCAAGTCTTTCTCTTATTGCTAATTCTAAAAGGATTTGAAGAGGTTATTAATGAAAAACTTTACAAATTCATATGTACTACATTATTTTGGAAGTATTATTTCTAAGGGTTTTTTTTTCTTTGTCTTTTATAATATAGAAATTAAAAATGATATATAAGGCATAAAATAAGAAATAAGCTAGCTTCTCACATTGCCATTAATCATAGGGTGGTTAGTATCCTTGGAAGAATGTGAGATGGGAACACAGCGAGCTGTGCCCTCATTTTGTGTGGTATAGTCATCACTCCATTCCCCTATCCAAGGAAGGCATGTTTTCAAAAACATGTACATTTTCTTTGAGAAGTATGTCTGAGAATTTTCAGTAAATAATAATAAATCAGTTGCATTTTTTGTGTAACTTACATCTCTCTGTAAGGAACTCAAAATCCAGTACCCTAGTATACAAATGCTAGCAAGACAGCCTATATATACAATGTCCCATTTTTCTGCATTTGCACTCACATTCTTATTGAAGAATGTGGTCCTGTAAAATAAAACAATCTATTTTCAGTATTTATTAGATATTTTAATAAGCTAATCTTCATATGCTTCTTTATTTTATGGGGGCTGAGTTAACTGAGGTTTTATTCAAACTACTTTACAGTTGTAGAGGCTCTTGAAGTGAAAAGGTCAAACTATTTCCCAAAAAAACTGTAACTTATTTTTTTCAAGATTCCAGCATAAAATTCTTAAACACAACATTATGCAGTGGTTGAGGTCGTTATGTCAGAACAAGAGAGTGTGCATATATGGAGAAATGTGTTTTTAAAAGAGGCTACAATACAAGGAACTTTTCTTTTCCATAAGCAACACATATTGACTCTAATGTTTGCCCCAGCGTTGCCGTTTGAATATTTTTGCTTTAAAGTATGATAAAGCATCTCTTAATCCATCTGGATAATAGAGGAACAGTTATAGGCTTGTCCATTTCTGAGCCAGGCACTGTATATGCTCACTCTTTCAAAGACATCAAAATGCAAAAACATTCCTTCTTTCACCATTCCCCCCTCCCCACCTTATTTAGAATTAAGGGGAAAGAAGTGTTTATTCAGTGTTTATTTCCATAGGCTAAAGCAATGGAAAAATCAGATTTTGTGGAGGTTATTGTGGAGTAAGGATCTACAATCTCCTTTTGCTCTTTCATTCACTCTTCTTTTCTCATTGTCCATAATGGTGTCATTTAGTAAAGTTCTGATTCTGTGCTTCACTTGATACTCTGGAGGGCTTGACATTCATACCACTAATTTATTATCAAATCTTTAATTTACATCCAAGAACTACATTACTCATTGGCACATCCATCCGTTCATAAAGATTATTGTTTACTATTTCATGTCTTACAGAAATTTCAAATATTCAAATTTAGATGTGGCTTGGGCCAAGTTTTTAAGATCAGCATTAATATTATCAAGGCTGTGTTATTTAAATCCTTAGGATAGAAATGGGGGAAAATAGATTGATTTCTAAATTACCCATGGAGTCACTTATATAGGAAGCATCACTCTCATACCTTTTAATAAACATTCATTTATGAAGATGAATTATGCTTACACTTAATATGATTTCTCATGCACACCTCTACTACTAAAAAATAAAATAACATTGTTTTCTAGAAGAAAATAAGTATAAATGGCTAGAAGATGATTCCTCTACTTGCACTACAGTTGTTTTTAGTAAAATGATATCAAAGTTCATTAAAATTGTGACTGAAGCAAAATGAAGAAACTGTTTCTTTTCCATTTGAAAAAAAATCGGTTCTAGAAGATAGGAGTTGTAATTGATGTACAGAATGGCATATTTATTGACTCTAGTGTATGCTGAGTTAAAATGTTGCATCTGGACAAGGTACAGAAGATGATACTGAATGAACAGGCTCCCTGCAATGCTTTGTTAGAAAGGCTGAACCACTGCTTGAGTGCCAATCTCTGCCAGCTGCACTTCTACTTGCTGTATCTTGTTGAGGTTTGTTTTAATGTTGCTTTGGGGTGTTCCAGAACTTAATTTTTTATGTTAATGTGACATGCAGCTGTATTATGTTATAGAAGTCTTGAGATGCCTGTAGTCAAAAATAACTCCTTCTTATTGCCCTCTTGACTCTCACCCTAGGTATTAAAATGTTAACAACTCCTCACCATGGTATTCCCAAATCATTTTTTAGATGAGATCCAAAGTTTTATTTCCATTTTCATATGAGGCATTTGCATGCAATTTAAATATCCATGAAGCTTATTTAATGATAAAGACTATTTGAGGATATAAGTTTCAAAGCTTGATTTTTTTTTTTGAAGGTAGGAGAGTTAAAGTTGGAATGGATGTTTGTTTTCTAATGTAAACTGCAAGAACTTGTATACTTTTGAGGTATCTTTAGAATTCCTCTAACAAAGTTTTTTGTCAGTATTATTTAAATAACATAAATCTCAGGATGATTTCACACAATTGTATTTAGAACATTGGTAAAAAAAATAAACAGTATCAATAACTTCTCTCTAGAGGCACATACATTAAAGATTGAAAGAATAATGTAATATCTAAAAAATATGAACAATGTATTAAAATATCTTAAATGTCAGCTTGAATAGACCAACTATTATTTCAGGATGATATCATGTGTTCATTTTTTTCTCTCCATTTCACTGTGGTGAGGTGATTCAAGATGTCTTAAGGGCTCTTAAGTGACAAATGCATCTACATGTTATGAATAAAATTTGAAAAGCCACCAGTTCCTCATTGTGTAATTTTCCTCACCCAAGAACACTATATGTATTAAGTATATTACTTCAAGTTTACTTAAATTTTCCTAGCTGTACTTTACTAATAAACTGCCAGTTCTTTAACACGATAAAATTAAGATAATTGCATATTTTTCAAAAATGGCACAAGGAAAGGTTTTGTTATCTATGTTGTATAATATATGTAATTATACACTAAGAAAGATAGAGAATAAAATAGATTTCATTTTTATATAAAAATATACACATATTTAAGAAACATTTTAGAATATAAAACCAAGGAACAGTCCTCAGTGCATGTCAATTGGCCACTTCATTTATATCATATAGTAGTTTTCAGTCAACTTTGTAATGAAAATATTTTGTCAATCTGACACTTTGGCTGTATTTTCTTTATGCAGAAGTAAATGAAATTTTGTTTTTAATAAACTCAATTTTGTTATAAGAGCTTGTGAATAATAAATTCACTTCCTTAGAGTTTCACTAAAAGTAATTTAAATATTTTATTTTGGTCAGCTGTTTTAATGTTATATGGTTATTCACGTACCTTAGTATTCATCAGCGTATTCTCTCTCCAAACACTTGTCCTTATGTAGACTTAACCAGAATATCATCCACTCATTCATTTATTCATTCATCAATGTGACGAATATTTCTGGGGCCAACTCTGAGCCAGGTGCCAGGTCACTTCAGAAATTTATAGATGAATGGGAGTTGCTGCCATTTAAGAAACTAACAACAATAGCAAGAGAGCCAAAAAACATTCTCAAATGACTATGTTGCATTGTAGAATGGCAGTCACACCATGAGAGGGATACAGAAAGCTACTGAGTTCAGAGGGGGCAAGATTGCATTAATCCAGGGTTTTAGGGGAAAAAAAAAAAACAAATGTGAAGAAGGCAACACTTGAACTGGACTTTGATAATTGGAAATTGTTAAGAAGAGCATCCTAAGTGCAGGAACCAGTATATAGGAACATACGGAAGCATGGAGAAATATCTCAGAGATGATGTGGGAAATGTGCATTGGGGCTTCGTTTAGGAATCTTTACCTTATTATTTTATTGAAGACTTTGCAGAAGAGAGCTAACCCAATAGAAAAGTACCTTACTTATGGCAATTTGGCTACAGCCATGTCTAGTATAGTTTAGGAAAGCAGTTATAGAATGCAGGGGCATCAGTTCAGAGGCACTGATAGTAACCCAAATGAAAAACAGCAAGACCTTAATTGAAGAAGAGGTAGAGCTAGTGAAATGGAAGAGGTGGATTGTAAGACTTTTATGTTATATAATGCTTGGGATTTGGCAACTAATTTGTTGTGAGGTACACGAGAACAGGGCTTTGATCTTAAGGTACCAAAGCCATGAAAATGTTATTAAGAGGAAAAGAAGGCAGCAGATCAAGATTGAAAGTCAAGAAAAAGATACTCTTTTCTTTTTCAGATCTATTGAGTTTGAATGCCAGCGGAATATTCCTAGAAATTAAACCCACAGGGAATAACAGTATAACTCTCAAAAGAATAAAACCAGAGGGATAGATGTATTCATTAAATTGATGGAAATGGATAGATTGACAGGAAACCAGTGGAGACACTAAAGACTCCAAAACAAGAGAAATAAATAAAACAGAATAATGAAGTAAGGCGCTGAAAGGAAGAGACTTTTGAATCAGAGACATATTTGGGACAGTTCATCCTGAGAAAAGGCAGGGGCCTCTGAGGTGGCAAAAAAAACAGTAAAAGAAAAAGGGAACAGAGAAATGTCTGGTGTATGGTATATGGTGAAGTCATGTTTAAAAATAGGTTTGGAGAGCTTCAGACTTCTCAGTGAAATCTGGGCAAGAGTGAGGGATACTAGCTGGGGAAATTCGATTCATACAAAAGAGTATTGGTGTTATTTCATACTGCTGGTGTGAAAATCACTTAAGGTTGCAATCATTTCAACTGTGTTGCTTGCTTCTGGGCTGGATGTGATTCACCACTTGGAGATGTGACTAATCGTAGCTTACTCTGTTCCAGGCGGTGTGGTTACAGCAAAGCAAAACAAGATCCAGAAGAGGAAAAGATGCATTTTCATAATGGGCACAGTAAGCAAACTGTAAAAAAAAAATCAAGATAAAACAAAGTAGGGGACACTTTATTGTTATTTTGGCTTCTTTTCAGGCTAGAGATTTGTAATAACTGACCAAAAATATTGGGATAAAAAGTGTAAAGTGTAAGTGTTTTGTTACATTCCTCTAAAGTGTATGGGCTTGTGGTGTTGCCTGCTGACCCTAGGCAACAGCTGGATGGCTTTTTCAATTCTTTAAAGCATACTTTCATTACAATCATTAAAATAAAAACTTTTTGCTTAATATAAAAAGCTATTATATTTCGAACCAAATTTCCAGGCCAGTTCTAATTCCTAGCAACAGTCAGTAGAAATATGTCATTAAATAACACCACCAGATTAAATGAATAAATTTCTTCTTCTTTTTCTAACATTTTGGTAGGAATTTCCCTGAGGACATCCTGTAGCAGCAACCTTGGTTCAAATGACTTGAAAAAGACTACACTTTTAAGAAATGCAGAAAATCAAGTTTTAATAATGAGCTTTAAAAATCTGCCTAAATGGGAAGAATAAAGAATATAAAGTAAAAATTTCTCTTTATCCCTTAATCTTACTCCGTTCCCTAAAAGTAATCTTATGAAGTATATCCTCCCAGACCTCTTTTTATACATTTATAAAATACACACACTCAGTTATCTTTCTTAACATAAATAGGATCATACTACAATGTTCTATAATATATTGTTCCAGTTCTCTCTATTAAAAACAATAGTTCAATAAATGTTTGTATACTCATGTGTATATTTATATATAACAGATACCTAGAAACAAAATTGCTGAGTTAAAAAGCAATGCAGGGGCTTCCCTGGTGGCTCAGTGGTTGAGAATCCGCCTGCCAATGCAGGGGACGCGGGTTCGGGCCCTGGTCCGGGAGGATCCCACATGCCGCGGAGCAACTGGGCCTGTGTGCCACAACTACTGAGCCTGCGCTCTGGAGTCCACGAGCCACAACTACCGAGCCCACGTGCCACAATTACTGAGGCCCGTGCGCCTGGAGCCCGTGCTCCGCAGCAGGAGAGGCCGCCGTAGTGAGAAGCCTCCGCACAGCAATGAAGAGTAGCCCTCGCTCGCCGCAACTAGAGAAAGCCTGCTCAACAACGAAGACCCAACACAGCCAAAAATAAATAAAATTAATTTTTTAAAAAAAAGAGCAATGCATTTAAAATTTGATAGATATTACCAAAACTACCTCAGAAGAGGCTTTATGAACAGTATAGGAGAATGCCCATTTGCTTAAACTTTCACCAATGGATATTATGTATATTTTTATGTTTGTCAATTTGATGAGCAAAAACAGTGGTACAAGTGAGGTTGAGTATACGCTTCCTGGCCAGTTATATTTCTTAGTGAGTGAATTACCTATCCATTTCCCTTGCCTATTTTTCTGCTTGCAGCTTCCTCATTTTGATCATAAGAGTAGCCACAATATATTGAGCACTTGGCTATGTGCCAGCCACTGCCCTCGGTGCTTTAAAATAACTTTTTTCTTGAAACAACCCATTTTACAGGTGAGAAATATAAAAACCATGGAGAGGAAATTCAAACACTGGTCTTTTTTACTGGTCTCTTCTACTCTAAAGGCTGTATTTTCTCCACTATATCACTATACCAAAAAGCCTCATTTTACTGAAACAGAAACCCCAAAGGGAAGAAACCCACCCAAACGTTCACAGTCTCGTAGCTAGGATGCCCACCTCAATCCGGATCACTGGTGGGCTTTTTTCTGGTCTTCCCAGAAAACTAAGTTGAAAACTGCCAAAAGGCTGTTCAAGCAAACATATTAGACTCCGTGGCCTGTTATCTGTGTCCTTCAAGATAAAGAACCCACAGAACAAGGGTGGAAGATAAATAAAATAGAAACACCAAGAAACATGGAGACTTTAGCCCCATTCCAACCATATCACAGTCAAAGCAGAGAGCTGATGACCCTACAAGTCAGTCCTGGTATGGGTTTCAGTCACCTCCCATGCCAAAATGTTTTTTAAAACTCTGAAGCTAGACGAACTATTAATCACAAGCATGAGTAGCAGATAGTTTGAGGTTCTGCTCTTTATAAAATCAAGGTGTTTATTTTATAATCCTTTTACCAAATAACCCAGAATGAAAAGTTCCTAAGACTTTTGCCCTTTTTTCTCAGATGTGATTAACGTAGTGAGAACTACTATAGGAAATATGATTTTCTGATATTATTGTTCATACTGATTATAAACTTCTAAAGAAAAAGAGGATGGGACAAATTAAGTCTAAGAAATTTACAAAATCCCTTCCTCCAAAATCATTAACTAAATGTCTATCTAATGAATTGATAACAGTTTTAAACTGGGTACATGGAGACGCATTAAACAATTCTTTCTACCTTTGAGTAACTAAAATTTTCCAATAATAAAAAATTTAAAAACAAATCTGCCTAAATGGGTTCTAATTTTATTATTATTTTAATATGTTCATTTTTTAATAAACAGTACAGTGCGAGTTGATTTGCCAAGTAAATGACAAAAAGAAGGTTTTTTGTTTTTGTCAGTCTGCCATGACCATGAAAGTCAAAATCATGAAAGCCATAATTCATGCTGCAAAGCATTTTTGAGTCCATTTTCACAGTACTATCTTATTTAATGTTATTTATCATCAAAAAATACTGTGAGGGTAATATTGGTAGCCTTTAAAATGTGATGAAACTGAGGCTCATAGAGCATAAGAGACTTGCATAATGCCCTGCAGCAACAGTAGAGTGAATTTCTCTTTTCTTCTTGACTTCTTTGTCAGTCTTATAGGACCAAAGCACCAGAAAAGTTATTTTAAATTATTTTTGTAAAACCTAAACTAATCATCCGTGATGAGATTTTAAGGAAAGCATAAGAAAACAAACCAACAACTAAACCAGTAGTATTTCATTGTCCAGTTTAGTAAACAAAAGTGTCTTAGTTTGCCTCAGAGACTGACTCCTGAACATTAGTGTTGAAAGATGTCCTTATTCAAATACGTCATCACATATGCACTTCTTCTTGTGCATGCCAACAATCCAGATTTCTAAAATTATAAAACTGAGAGCTGTACAAATGACTCCTATAATTCAGGAGAGGGTCTGTCCTTGCAGCTCTGTCACTTCTAGGAATTGGGGATTTAAGCCATAGTTGTACATTAATAACGTTTATAATTTCACTCATCCATCACAAGCACTTCGATTGTAATGCCCATTTATTTTTACAGTTAAACTGCCAGGAGTAAGAACTTATATTGATCCACACACCTATGAGGATCCCAATCAAGCTGTCCATGAATTCGCCAAGGAGATAGAAGCTTCATGCATCACCATTGAAAGAGTTATTGGAGCCGGTAAGACGGTGTGTTTAACTCGGACTTTTAACTTGTGTTTATATTATAACATGTAATATATCAATGTCCTGATCTAACTCAGAATGTTTTTAATCCTTTGTAATTGACTTGCTTTCAAGGTGGTATATAATTGACCATATTTTAATATTACCTTCTGCCTAGCTCATACTTAAACCAACAAATGTTTGGTTTATGAAAAAAAACAAACCAGCAAAAATGTATATTCAAACATAGTGTTTTGCACCATCTACTGTTTATTATATTTCATATATAATATATATAATTTTTAATACCCAAAAGTATTTACAAAATTCAAGCACCCAATTATTCTACTTATGAATCATCTCTTCCTTAAGACTGTTTCCTTTTTGTCCTGCTATGGCCCTTTTCTTTTTTCTTTTCTCATTAGTGTCACTGCTAGAGTAGAAAACAAGGAAGAAGGAAGTGATTTTCAGTCAGTTGCTTTTAATTTCTTTCTAATGTTTCCATTAAGGTTTCTGTAGGTGAGAGTGATGAAACTAATAGCCCCCAATGTGTCTTACGATCACCTGTAAATGATTTTTCCCAATGCACCATTAATTTAACATAGATAAGGAAGTTTGACTCCCTTTCAACTCTGTTTTATCTAAAGCTTATTATTCTAAGAGAACTTTAGACTACTGTTAGAGTAGGGATTTGTAATGAGTTTCTGTGTTTTCTATATCTTTATCACAAGGTGAATTTGGTGAAGTTTGTAGCGGACGTTTGAAACTTCCAGGAAAAAGAGAATTAACTGTGGCAATTAAAACCCTTAAAGTAGGCTATACTGAAAAGCAACGCAGAGATTTCCTGGGTGAAGCAAGTATCATGGGGCAGTTTGACCATCCTAACATCATTCACTTAGAAGGTGTTGTGACCAAAAGTAAGTACAATGGCAAATTATGCATGTGTGTGTGATCATAAATATCTGAATTTCTTCTATTAGATTATTATTAATTTCAGGCTAAAGAGAAAACTGGCCATAATGTGATTAACAATTTCCCTAATATTAATAGTATTTGTCCTATATTTTAGTAGATTCTTGTCAAAGCTGATCTTCAGTGAACCCGAATTTCTATTTATTATTTGAAATATTTGTGTTAACTCACCTCACTTACTATGAATTCAGCACCAGAGAAAATGTATCCAGATAAAAGGAGCAGTAAAAGTATCAATTTTTTTTCCTCTTGGCTCTTTCACTTTTTATCCTAATGAAATATTAACTTCAAAGTTTTGATTGAGGCATTGAAGTTTAGCATTTAATAGGATTACTGTAACCATAGATGCCGACCACCTTTTAAGTGGTTTTTTTTTATAGCCAGATGTATTTCTTTTATTGATTTTTTTCATTGAGATATTTTAATAGTTCTAAGGAAAGCAATTGCCTCAGAAGACTGGGAAAGTTCCTTGAGACTAATTATTTTGTTAAAGGAAATCCTGTTTTTACTCAGATATGTCTGGAATTTCACATCTCTCAGATTCTTGTTAGTGTCTTGTAAATGTGGTTATGTTTTGAGCTTCCCAATATAAGGATTTCAAATAATTCTTCAGTCACTCAATAAAGTATTTATGTGACACATAACTGAGGCCTTTATTTTCTTTTAATCCATTTTTTCTTTGCCATTCCTATGTATCTTTTTCCTTCCTTTATACCTCATACACTTCATACCACTTTGTAAAATCGTCTGAAACATTTGGCAAGGAACACGCTTTAGACTTTTTTCAAGCACTGGTTCAACTTCCATTTGCTGTTAATCAAGTTTTAAGTTATATATTGCCAAATGTGCATAGCAGCAATGTATGTTCAATAAATGTTCTCAACCGATGAAGTAATTTAAATTTATTGGATATCCATTTATGCCATTTAGCTTTTAAATATGGAAAACAAAACAAAAACAACAACAATAAAAACTTTTTCCCAATAAAGAGGAACAAAAGAAACAACCACCAAAAAAATTACTGGTTTATAACCAGTTAATTCCCAAATCATGATTCATTCACAGTAGGTCACAGATGAGAACACAGAAGAAAAATACCTTAGCTAAAATTATCATGTTGATGATTGGCAGAACTTTTGAATCAGCCTGTATTGCTGGGAGATTGTTTTTCTCCATGTCTCAAAGAGATACACATCTCCAGTAAGAATGCCCATAGAGGAATGTAACATAGGAATAAAATTACCTGCAGCCATGTGGGTTTCTTCAAACTTGGATGTGTTACTTTTCATGTACCTCTTAGCCATCTGTATGTCTTCTTTGGTGAAATGTCTATTTAGATCCTCTGCCCATATGTATGTATATGGCTGATTCACTTTGTTGTACAACAGAAACCAACACAGTACTGTGAAGCAATTATACTCCAATAAAGATCTATTAAGGAAAAAAAAAAACTTAGATGTGTTTCTTTCCCCCAGTTGAGTACATGCCTAAAAATAGGTAAGAGGTAGGGACACAACGCAGGTGAGAGACAAAGAAAATATATATTTTTTTGAAGGAATAAAATAAATTAAAATATTTTACAAAATCATGCCCTATGATGAATGGGGAGGAATATTTTAAGTGAGAATATGATGTGAGGGACATGGTCACAGGTACAATAAAATGAAATCAGAATTTGAACGGGACTATACTCTATCTGAGGGGAAGGACTTTGAAAGGACATTAGTGATAGCATGTGCTGGACTAGATACTATGGGAACAAGAATTATAACAGTGATTGAGTAAAATTATTTCCTATGCTGGAAAGGTATTATCTAATATAAAACGTACTTCTTAATGGTAGTCATAGTAATAATAGGATGCAAAATATTTGATATATTTCATGTCTTCTTTTCATCCATAATATGACTGCTAAGTTTCACTTCCTCAAATAAACTAGGACCATGAGTTCCTCTTACCCAGGGTATATGTAAAACTAATGCCTATATGTAGACAGCCAATCCATCCTGTAATGAGTTAAGCTGTAATGTGTAGAAGAGTGTCAGATCACTATTATGATCATGGAAAACAGTACTGCATAATGGTCAAGAACATGGGCTATGGCTCTAGCCACCAATTTTCATTTTGCTTCTGCCATAAACTACTATGTGACTTTGCACAAGTTGGTTATACATTCAGAACCTTAGTTTCCTCGCTAATGACATGGGGTAAGAATGCCTCAGTGATGTTGTGAAGGTGACATGAATTAATACAGGTAAAGTTTAAATGGGCATGACACAGAGTAGGTAATTAATAAACACATGGTTATTACTTTCCCATTTATTTCTCTTCCTGTGCTCTGAACTCCTCTATATCCATTTCATTCCTAATCCATTTTAATTGATATGTTGCCCTGCCTACATTGCCTCTTCCTCTGAAACTTAACTACCATTTCAATCCCTTCAAAATCTTATTCAAATTCTATCATCTCCATGAAATAATTCCTCATCACTTAGCCCTGAAATAATCGCTCCTTCTTTCGAACACTGTACCTGTATAAGGATTTTTGCAACTGTCAGTAATGTTCCCTCCTTTGTCCAAAACTCTTATTCAAATTTTCATTTAATTTTGTCTCCTCTGCATATATTTTTAGCTCCCTAGCTAAAAAAGTCTGCTCCATGAAGAAAAAAAAAGTCTGCTCCTTGAAGAAACAGATTATGTCCTAAATATTTAGGTAAACCCATTACACTTAAACCTAAAACCAATCTATGGTCACTTTAGTTAAGCACTCTGAGCCTCAATGTCACAAAAAAGAAAAAAATCATACCTGCCTTATAAAACTTTTATGCAGATTAAATTAAGATATATTTGTGTGTGTGTGAACAAAATTGCAGGTAGTTATAGTAGTATTTAGTTTAATCTGTTTAGGTGAATTCATCAAATAATATCAGATATTAGGAGACAAGATCCCAAAATTATTAGAGCCAGTAGTCACCTACTTTTATAGATCTCTAATTTATTACAGAATTTGTTTTATGTGAATGGGTCCTGACTGAGCAATATAAGACAACTAAACTTCTCATAGTAAAACAACTAAATTTGTCATAGACCATTTTATATGCACTTGAGACCTTTATTTTAAGAAGCAAATGCCATTATCAGCAAATGATCATATTTAAATTCTGTAAAGTCTAGTCTAAAAAACAGGGCTGTGGTTGAAAATACAGACTTTAAATTTCCAATCTTCTAATCAAATATTCTGTTTGATGTTGCTGCGGTGAAGTTACACATACAGGTAAAGCAAAATGTAAATATTTAAAATACTTCTTTGTCTTATTTTTTTTTCTGTTTGAATTGAAACTGTATTTCCCCTTAATAAATGTAGCTCTTGATGTTCAACTTAGGAAGTCTTCAGCTTGTTTTTAATTTACCATGTTGCAACTCACTTTATTTGTGTCCTTAATTTCATGTTATCTGATCTGATGCTAATTTATTCAGCAGTTATTCTCAACCTGCAGCACACAGATAATGAGACATAAGTGCAACTAAATCTTGTGATTGTTTTGATTGAAGCTGAGGTGGGGAGTCTGAAGTAGCACTCCTCTGGGTGGTGCCATCACGAACCTTCCTCCTTCCTCTATCACTGCCTTTCGTGACAGAAATATGGGGCCTCATTCAAATTCCTTCTGTGATTTGTGGTTAAACAGGAGACATCATAAATAATTATATATTCTAGAGAGACTTATGACAAATGACGTAAGAAACCCACAGGTCCTGGCTTAATTGACTCATTCACAATGCATGATGCTTTAATGTAACATACATAGAGCCAGCTTTTACAATTCAAATAGATTCAGGAATAAAATTTAGAAGTGGAAAAATAATTTTTCCATTGCAGCACAGCCTTAGTTCTTTAAGATTTATTTTTTCCACCCATGGAAATATTATAAAAATTGACCAAAGGAATATTTCTATTGAAATATTTATAGTTATATAAATATTTATATAATATAATTATGTAATATAGTTTATACAATGTAGTTATATAAATATATCTATTGAAATATTTATAGTTATATAATATTTCTATTGAAATATGTATATTTCTATTTAAATATTCATACTTATATTTCTTAATCTAGGATAATATACAAATAAACTTAGTTCTCCTGTAAAATTAATAAATTTAAACAAAATATTAGAGAAAAATTAAAGAAATGTCTCCCTGTTTTTCTTTCCATGTCTGAGGAAATAACACATTCAATGGCAATTGATTATTTAAATTGTCAGATAATTCTGACTTATATAAATTTGTAATTATCTTTCAAATATAGTATTTCATTCTATCCTGTAAAAGTCCATTTTATTTTACAGGCCCTTATTATATATGACCCAGGGCTATTCCAACAATCTTCAGACTAGTCTTTCCATTTTGGTATTTTCCAATGGATATTAGTCCATTCCATACATTTTACTAAATCAATTTCCTCTCTTGCTTCATCACCAGGAGCAAACAAATCAAGCAAAATACATATACTTTGATACTGAACTTGATATAATTTGGCCATATCTCCATATTACACTATTTCCTTTCCAGAAAACTCTACCTAGTTCTTGTTCTGCCCTTGGAGATACTTCATTCTGCCCTAGCATGTCCTCTCCACTTTCCTCAGTTCTACTTGACCTTCAAGTTTAATTCAAATGTGACCTTCTCCATAAGATCAGTGTCATTTCTCTTCATTTTTCCTTCCATCCTCAGTGTCTGCCTGGCATAGAGTAGGCCACTCAATAATGTTGAATAGCTGAATAAAGGAAAGCATCCCAGTTCTACATTTGTTTTATTTTGCTCACCTGTGTGTTCCTAGCTCTGTGCTCAGCATGTGTAGCATTTCATGTATTTGTTGAATGAATGAATTCTCAGCCAGAGACAATCTTACAAACTCTAGCTGCATTTCTCTGCACTTTGTCATATTGTCCATTGTATCATAGTTATCTCTCAACATGTTCTGTCCTTACTACACCATGAACTTCTTGAAATTGATATATGTTTACAGCACCCCTAGTATCTGTCACAGGGCCGGACACATTAGGGAATTTCAAAACTTTTTTAAAAGACATGAATGATAGTAAATGAATCAATGACTAAATTACAGTTATCTAAACAGTTAAAATGAGTTAGAGTGATATACAATTTATATTTTAATTTAAGCAACTTTGTTCTATAAAACTATGGGTGTTTTAGGAAAAATAATTAAAATGCATATGAAGAAAATTGCATGAGGATCTTTTCACAGGATCTTACATATAAATATAAGTTATAACTACTACTAATAATTAATATTACTTTAAGTATGTGCTAAGTTAATGTTCTTTATATATTATCTTCTTTAATCTGCACAATAATGCTATCCTGTAGACACTAGTATTTGTTCTCATTTTACAGATAGGAAAAATTAACCTTAAGGAGGTTAAATACCTTATCCAATATCATAAAACTAGCATAGGATAATACCAGATTTAAAAGCAGTTCTGCATGACTCCAAAACCCAAGCTCTTACAGTGTACATTAATGTGTACTAACCTCATTTTTATTATTTGGTATACACTTGACAAGAAACATTTATTTATTCAAAAGGTATTAATTGATCACCTAATACATGTCTATTCCTATTAATCAGTGGGATACAGCAGAGATTAAACAGACTGATTTCCTGCCTTTATGGAGCTTACCTTTGGGTAGGGGAGAAAAACTAATTGAACAAATACATTTATAATATATTAAATGAAAAAAGTAAAGCTATGATTATGGATTGTTTCTATTGAGGGTTGGTGGTTTCTATTTTATTTAGAGAAAGGCCTCTCTGATAAGGCTTGAATAAGTGAAGGTGTGAGCCTTACAGATATCTGGGGGCAGGCAGTGTGTTGTAGAAAGAAGAACCAGCAAGACTCGAATGGAACTTGCATAGAATGTTCAAGAAAAAACAAGGCCAGCGTTGCTTCAGTGGAATGAATGAGAGGAGTCTGGTAAGAGCTTAACTTGAAGATTTAATAGGAGAATAGACAGTATATGAACACTTTGGTCCCTGCAAAGAGTGCCTCTTATTCTGAGCCTTGGAGCCAAGATGTGATAGAATCTTATTTCTACATTAACAGGATCAGTCAGGATGCTGTGTTGAATAAAGATGGTAGAAGCCAGTGTTGAAATGGGGAGACAGGGAGGAGACTACTGTCATTATTCACACCTCATTATGGGTTAGATCAGGGTAGTAATCTAACAAGATGGTGAGTAGTAGCTGAATTCTATAGATATTTTGAAGGCAATCACAGTAAGTCTTCTTGTGGATTAGATGTGGAATATGAGAAAAAGAGAAGTCAATGATAATTATAAATTATTTGTCCTGAGTACCTCGAAGAAAGGAATTGTCAGTTATGGGGAAAATTCCAGGAGGAACAAGATTGTGGTTGGTAATCAGTAGTTCTGTTTTGGACACGTTACTTTTGAGAGGCTTATAAGCACCCAATTGCAGATGTTGTGTATAAGATTGGATTCTGAGAAGTATAAATGAAAATGTTTGCAGTATGAATAAGCTTGAATTTTATATCTTCCCTTTCACAAAAGGAAACAATTCTATGAGCCATTATCAGTGATAAACCATGATGGAAATAAACAAATTTAACACGGCAGTAGAAATGGAAGCCAGCTCATTAATTTGATACTAGTTTTTCATTATTAGGGCATAGAGAAAAGTATAATAAATAAACATAAGATATTTATTAGATATTTACAAGGGCTTTTTCTGATAAAATCTAAATTCTACTCACCTGAAAGATATATATCTATAGAAACAGAGATTTACTGGCTCAAAGATTGATTATTAGTAAATTAAACCTTGTGTTTTTAAAGTCATTTTCATTACTAATAAAACAAAGCTGTCACATTGTTAATTCTTAGATTGCTTAGCTCCTCTGCAAAGTCGATCACTGCTGACTCCACAAGTAATTATCCACCTTTGCTAATGTCAAAGCAATTCTAATTTATTTTTAATTTGAGAAATGTGCAGCTAATGAGAAAGTTTATATCAATATAAACAATCTGAAATAAAAGAGGATATTATGGAAAATTTGGAATTTCTATTTAATAGAAACATTTGGTGTTTCCATTTCAGGTAAGGTATAGAGGCTTTTGATTTTATAGTCTTTCCTAAAATTAAAATTACATAATTTTAAAAGTAGTTTTCCCTAAAGTGTTAACCAATAAATAAGGGTCATAATGGAATTAAAATATCTGAGTACCTTTCTAAGTTCTGATTGCCCCATACTTCATCCTCCCTTCACATTCCCCCGCTTGATAAGCATTATCTATTCCTACTATAAGCACAGGGTCCCATTTTCTGGGTGACCATTAACCATTAATAATTGAATCATGATATTTCTTATTCCAAGCTTCCCTTGGAGTAAAAATAAAAGTAATTTCAAACAGCTACAAGTGTTAATGTACTAAATGGAATACAACCCAAATAGAATGGCGTAGTGAAATAAAACTATAGATATATAAGTATAAGCACAGGCTTACTTTTAATTATTTACAAATCTTGTAAAATGTTTGTAAGAGAAACCAGTGACAGTTGTTTTCCAGTGAATTGTGATGTTTCTAAATCAAATGCTCCCTTATACCCTTAAGTGGTACCACGTGTTTTTTGATGCACTCGTGGTTTCAGAAAAGCAGGTAGTACCCATGCAAATAAAATAATAAGCCCAGATTTAGTTGCAACTCTTGTGATGTAGCCTAGTTCAGTGTTTCTCAAAATACAACGTGCCTCTGAGGATATTGCTAAAATGCAGAATCTGTTTTAATAGATTGGATTGGGCACTGAGATTTTGCATTTCCAGCAAGCTCTCAGGTGATAGCTATGCCACTTGTCATAGGCCATGCTCTGAAAAGCAAGGACTAAATCAACACTCCCCAAAGTTTGTCTCACCTAACTTTGAGAGAGCTTGTGAAAAAAGACTGCTTTACCAGAAGTGGCGTGTTCTCTTCTCTCTTGGATTTTGTTGGACATTAGCACCAAAAAAATCACTTACTAAGGAAGCAAATGCAGTTTTGTTTTACTGTGGTAAGAAAAACCCACATATCATGATATCTACCCTATTAAATTTTTAGGTGTAGATACAGTTTTTTTAATTGTAAGCACAATGTTGTATGGCTGATCTCTAGAAACTTTTTGTCTTGCATAACTAAAACTTTATACCTATTGAACAGTAATTCCTTCTTTCCCCCTCCCCCTGCCACTGGCAGCCACCATTCTACTTTCTGTTTCTATGGGTTTGACTACTTTAGATACTTCATATAAGTGGAATCCAAGACCTATCCACTTCACTATCGAACACTTCAAAACGCTTGGAGCATATATAAGTAATGATCATACATACAAAACATATTATTTATTGAAAGCAACTGAAACCCTACCAGATCTGCCATTAATGCATGAATAGTTTGGTATGGCATAGTCATGATTATCAAACTTATATTATCACAAAAGACTAAATATTTGTGAGATTTTAAAGTTAAATTTAAAATTTAAAATAAATATTTGGAAATTATAGGCATCATAGTATGGAGGGAAGGAAAACAACTTTTATAGTCAGGTGGACATGAATTTGATTCCCAACTTTGTTTCTTATACAACTTGCACTAATCAACTCAGGTAATATATTGAATCATTTTAAGCCTCACTTTTCTTTCTCTGAAAAGAGTCTTCTGTAATATCACTGTTATAGAATTTTGATTACAATTAAAAATAACATCATGCCTTGTAAGTGGGCACTCAGTATATCAATAAACTGTAGTTCTTTTATGATTATCAATACCAAATGATGAAATATGAGGTTGGTGAATTCCACAAATAATGTGTTTCTATTACTACTTAGACTCTGCCTGAACTGGGTCCTCAGTAAATATTATGAAGTAATGTAAAAACTCTACTCTGTGATTAAAATCATGTTTTGACATGCTTTATGAGCTCTTTTTATATTGATTTTTGATAATATGCTTTCAAAATTATTGGCAGATTTACTCTTTGTCTGTACTTCAAGCTGTATAATGGAAAATGATTTATACCATTTTATTGAATTTACAATGGTTAGAGTAAAGCCACATTAATTAATGCTATGTCATTTTTGCAGGCTAGCAGGAACTGAGACAAAACATATGCCAAACTAAATATAATTATCATTAAAATGGCTTAAGCATGAGAAATAATCAAATGAGTCCTGAATTGTCTTATTCTTGTCAACAAAAGAAGATCATGTTTGTTTGCAAACATGCATTTTAATTGCTTTTCCCCCATTTTCTGAAATAAAAGAGGTGTTTTAGGTCCCTATCATATTTTTCAAAACCTACACTATCATAAATAATGAATCTGACTTTTAAAGCTAAGTGATGAATACTAAAAAAAAATCTTATAGGAGGAATACCAGGTGCAGATCTCCCTAAAAAGCAATTACTTTTTCTTTCCAAATATATATTATTCAATATCAATAAAGTTTCTGATCAGTCATTCTCTTTAGAGTATGAATTCTTTCGTCTAAGCTCAGTGAATCTGGGTTGAATTTAAGGAACAAATTTACCCAAGAAAGAGGTATTTTTACATAGGGATTTTATCCAACTCCTGCTCAGGAGACCTTGGGTGAGGGGTAGTAAATATTTAACACTAACCCATAGCTGTAAGAAGAGGGTCTAAAAAATTAGAGGATAGACAGAGAGAAGAGAAAGAAACTGAGAAAAAGTTTTCTGTTCTCTAGAAAAAGAGAATAGAAGGAAACTGAAGGTTTTGAAGTAGTAATATAGGAGAAGTGCTGTAATAATAAAAGGCTTGGGGTAGAGTAGATAATTGTAGACATTGATTAGGCCTTCACTTTGATGGACAAGGCATCTGCTCATGTGGTAGGAGCTGAGAGGTACCAATGAGGGAAAGCTAAGACTATATTCTCTGGATATCTGCTGGAATTCAGTTCTTCCAATTCCAATTAAACTATGACAACTCCCTCAACGGATTTCTGTAAGTGAGAGTCAGATCTACACAGGATATATTCCTAGAAACACAGGCTGATTCTAGAAAATGTAGCCCTTTTCCTAATTTGATCAGGGCTGGTGTTCAGCAAATACATATTTTTTGGCTCTATTAGCTGTAAATTTATTGAAATACTCCCATGCTATTTGATAAAAAGCTGAAGCCAGGGTTATCCTTTTATATGCCTACTCAGCTTCATCTCTGGGTACTTCTGAATTCCTGAAATCAGGCAGATGAAGAGGTGATGTCTGGTACACCAGGACGTTCTGATATTCCAGCATTACGGTTGGTTGAACTTCAGACATGTAGGTCCCTGTGCCAAAGCAGTTATCAAATATTTTGGCTGTCACCCTTGGGGAAGCATATTAATTCTGGACTTTTGAAGGAAAAGGGGCTTCAACATTAATAAAAGCCGGAAATAGGCTCTAGGATGTAAGAATGGGACCAAAAGGGCCTAAAGCAAAATTTTGTCTATTTAGAGTTTGTCTGAGGACCATTAAAATGGGTGTGGCATCATTAAAATGAAGTTAAATTGGAAGCATATCTCAATTCATGAACTTAGATTACAGCCATAGTAAGGAGAAAATGCAGTTATAATCCTTTTTTCTGTTATGTTGTCTTGGCCATTTACAAATACAACGAGTCATTCTTTTTTTTCTAACTAAGGTATTGTATTTCCAGTCAGTTTTAAAAATCAACACTCCCCAACTCATCTCCTGTCACTTCCTGAATTACAAAGCAAAATTCAGCCCTCTAGCCATGTTTGAACTTGATGAACTCTTTCATGACAAGATACCTTGGCCTATGCTGCCTCTTCTTCCTGAAATATCTGTCACCATTTATTACACCAGTGACCCTTTCAATCTTCCAAATTCAAATCAAATGACATCTCCAATGTATATTCTCTACACATGGGATGTTTTACCTAACGTAGGCATAGTACAAATATATGACAAATGAATTTTTTAGACAACCTTTTTAAATAACTTTTACAAAGGAGAAATGCATCTGCCTTTGTAGCATTACTTGTCACATTTCATTCAAAGAATAATGCTTCTAAAGTATTTTAAAAGAAGATAATTGTCTGAGTGAGAAATTAGACTGACCTACCTTATTATACTAAATAGTGAGTTTTAAGTGATTTTGGAATGAAAACTCCTTTTTCTTTCTAGTTATTTCTTTTTCATGCAATTGTCTAACTTTCTATATCTCTGTTTACATTTCAGACTAATGTTGTATGAATAAATATAAAAGTTCTAACTCTATGACCTGAATGAATCACTCCTCAAGTAAAATACAGATACCCTTCTGGAGAATGCCATTAAGTTAATTACAGTGCATTTCATAATTGAATAGGCCCTGTTTCCCTTTATAATATAAAAAGTTAATTAATAGATATACAAGATAGAATTTTACTATCATAAGGTCTTTTTTTACTTACCTAAAAATAGTTTAAATTAACACTAAAATTGTATGTAGTATACTTTTATCAAAGAGTAAAGGGGCATGTTTTAAAATAGTGAGGTTAGCGTGGAGTGATAAAACTAACAACCATGTTTTAGATATTTTTTCATATAGCAAAGGTTTTTTGTTTTGTTTTGTTTTGTTTTTTTGCGGTACACGGGCCCTTCACTGTTGTGGCCTCTCCCGTTGCGGAGCACAGGCTCCGGACGTGCAGGCTCAGCGGCCATGGCTCCAGGGCCCAGCCGCTCCGCGGCATGTGGGATCTTCCCGGACCGGGGGAAGAACCTGTGTCCCCTGCATCGGCAGGTGGACTCTCAACCACAGCGCCACCAGGGAAGCCCTGGCAAAGATTTTTGATCTTATATTTTTCATCTTGTATCACAGACATATTACACACTAACTGCCATAATTTTATGAGGGATAAAATATGATCTATTCTCTTAGTCGACTTATATCTAGCAATGAAACCCCACAGATACAAAGTTGATAAAGTTTATAAAATAATAATACATAGCAAATTCTAAGTGACAAGCACTATTTTAAGTGACCTGGGTAACAATATGACTTGGTGGATACTCACAGTAACTCTATGAGGCAGGTGCCATTAATATCTCCGTTTTACAGATGAGAAAAATGAGATACAGAGATAAGAATTGATTTGCCCAAGATCACTTGATAATAAGTGATTGATCTGGGATACAAAGCCAAGCAGTGTAGCTCCAGAGTCTGTCTAGCTACAGTTTTATATCAGACATGAAAAGAGGAGGACCTCATCCATCAGAATGATGATTGCAAGAGAAGTTTCCAGACAGCAAGAGGAATCAGAACAGGGTTTTGAAGAATGAAAAAATTGGTGTTGATAAAGATCATAAGTATGTGGCAGAGAGGGAAAAGGGAGTTAGCCATAAGTAAATGAATTATAAGAACATAGAAATAAAGTTTGGAAAATACAACATATATTCCAGAGATCATAAACAGGGTAGTTAGACTGGACAGGAGTTTTTATTTAGAACTGTGAGGAAGATGAATATGTTTTCAGCGCTTTGCTGGATATTATTATTTGGCACTTTATATCATTACCTCTATTAAAATAAAATTCATCCTTAAACTCATTTTCTACATAAATTGATTTTGGTATTGAAAATTATGGGTTTTTGAATCTTAAATGTCAATCTTTATCATTCTTGTGATACTTTCTTCTCACTGACCCAATTTAGTATATACTAAGATATCATCATGTCATAAATTTACTTGCTACTCAAAAAGGACTATTTTTTTAACAGATGTATATAATTTGGACAACAATAAAAACTTCCAAGTAAACTTCTCCTAGATAAGAGTACAAAATCTAAAAGCAACGGTTTATACCACTGTGTTCTTTTCAGGTAAACCAGTGATGATAGTGACAGAGTATATGGAAAATGGCTCTTTAGATACATTTTTAAAGGTAAGATATGAGACAAATGTAACTATTCAAACTGTTATTCATATATTGACCATGATGTTGAAGTTGAAATCCAGCCACTTTAAAGCTAAATTTTAAATAGAAATATCTGGAGTCAGGATAATTATACTACAAAAATTAACTTTGGTCTGAAAATTATCCACTTTAGAAAATGTATACAAATCCCAATTATGTGTCTCTACAGTTTTATTTAAGTGTATGTTAATGTGCCCCCCCCCAAAAAAAAATAAAAGAGGGAAGGAAGGAAGGAGGAAAGGAAGGAAGGAAAGGAGAAAAAGAGAAGCTTTTATAGGTACTTAACTCTCTCTGAAGTAAGTCATACAGAGAAAGACTTATATGATATCGCTTATATGTGGAATCTAAAAAAATGGTACAATTGAACTTATTCACAAAACAGAAATAGAGTCACAGATGTAGAAAACAAACTTACGGTTACCAGGGGAGGAAATGAGGGGGAGGGGAGATAAGTTGGGAGATTGTGATTGACATATACACACTACACTACTATGTATAAAATAGATAACTAATAAGGACCTACTGTATAGCACAGGGAACTTTACTCAATACTCTGTAATGGTCTATATGGGAAAAGAATCTAAAAAAAAGTCAATATATGTATATGTGTAACTGATTCACTTTGCCATACAGCAAAAACTAAAACAACATTGTAAATCAACTATACTTCAACAAAATTTTTTTAAAAAGAACAAAAAAAAAGTACTTAACTCTCTCAAAGTATATCAGGCAGAATAAGGAAAATGTCTAAAAAGTCCATGAAAATCATCTATATTAATGAAAGAGTCAAATAGACTCATAACTCATCTGAGGGCCAGTCACTACTTGTACCAGCAGAGTCATTATGTGATAACAGACAGTAGCCAATGTTGTCAGATCTTCTGGATTTTAGGAAAAGATTGTATTTTTAAATATGCAAGTCATTTTATTCATAAAATTTATTCATTTTATTAATAAATAGCATGTTCTAGACAATGTAACATGTTTGCAGGCCTGATTAAACCTGTAGTCTGGCAGCTTTTCACTTTCAATATAGCAACTATTGCTATTGTTTAAAAGTAATGGGACAGTGGCATTAATGATGATTATAAGAAGGGCCTGTGCATTGAATATGACAGGGGTCCACTGACAAGGCAAACTTCCCTTTCAATCTCCAGCCTCTACCAGATTCTGCTGCCAAATTTCTAATACATATATAATTAAGTTCTTCAGTCTCTTAAGGTCACATCATTCCTTTATTTCAAAATAAGCATCAGTTGAGCCTTATTCTGTGTGTCTGCACCAAGTCCAGTGCCCTTGACAAAGACAGCAAGCTTCCAAGAAATGCTAATATTCTCCTGGTCATTGTTCAGTCCCTCCCTCCCCCATCTGCTATTGCAGATTCTCCCTTACTTCCTCTGGCCACTTCTTCCTTACCCCAATATGCCTAACCAGCCAGCTTCTTTTAAGTCACTTCAAAAATGTACAGTGTTAACCCAAGGCAGGCACTAGGTTGAAGTGATGAAAACACTCCTCTGATGACTGAGAATAAAGGATTACAATGCAGAAAAGAGCAACTATAAGTGAGATTTTGGTCAAGGGCTTTCAAAGCCTTTATCTGCTTTGACCAAGCAGAGGACTGTTACGCATTTTCAAGTTAACTATCTATTGCTTAACTTTTCCCATTCTCCTTCAGATAGAAATTGCATATGAATTTGGTAGTAGTATATATTAATTTGGGGATTGAAGGAAGATCCTTTCATATTTTCCTTTAGTGATTGGGGTTGTAGGGCTAATATTTCTGTATAATCTTTACAGAAAAATGACGGGCAGTTCACTGTGATCCAGCTGGTTGGTATGCTGAGAGGCATCGCTGCAGGAATGAAGTACCTTTCTGACATGGGCTACGTGCATAGAGACCTTGCTGCCAGAAACATCTTAATAAATAGTAACCTTGTGTGCAAAGTGTCTGACTTTGGGCTTTCCAGGGTACTGGAAGATGATCCTGAGGCAGCCTACACCACTAGGGTAAGAGCTAACAGAATGAATTTCTGAAATACTAGACTAGAGACATTTAATATTTAAAGATTTTAAAGGAAATAGAAAAAAAAAGAAAAAAGAAATTCCTCCAATATAAGAAGAAAGAGAGAGAAAAAGGGGAAGGTGGATTAAAAAAATCCAGATAACTCTCCTTGTTAGATATCAGAAAATTCAAATATTAAATTCAGATAAGCCAAGTATTCACTTTATGAGTCTTAGTAGTTCATTTTTTCCTTGCAGATACTGAAAATAAAAAGTTTGAGTTCATAGTGGATACAACTCATAAAATCATATAGAGTATTAAACGTAAAAGAAAAAGTTAAAGAGAGAATCTCCTGCATTAAAAGCAATAAATATATACATATATTAACATTACTGGCGGTATTTTAATGCCTAATTTCTTTTATACTATGTAAATTGTTAAGCTCACATATATGGAAAATTGGTCACTAATTCACATTGTCATAATTAGCATAAATCAACACCCTTTTCCAGCAAAGTAATTGCTTCCTGAATTGCTGTTGTATAATTGACGGTTTTTTCTGTGGAAAACTGTGGGAATTAATGCAACAGAATTTTCTGGACAGTCTATGTATTGCACTTCTTGAATTTTAATCCCTTTTAATAAACTACATTTGTTTAATTCTAAATCTTCTGAAGGGCATCAAGATATCCTCAATGTTTAAACTTCTTATGAAGATAGGAATTTATCATTACATTTTTTCACTATACAATGTGGCTAACTTTTGTTTCAATACAGAATACTTTTGTCATCTCTTATTCTTATGATAGATGTTACACATTTTCTTATTTAATTCAACGTTTTAAAATTACTTCTACTCATAGTCTAACAATAAACTATAGATTATAAGGCTGTTTTTTTTTCATTGTTGCATTGTGACTTATGGATAGTTAAGGATTATACTATGCTGAAGATCATGAGTGACTTATCTAAGCAAACAAAGCCTTCAAATTATCAGCTTAATAAATCAATAAATTAATTGGTGGAATACGCCTTTCCTTCTAGACCTAATTATTATTGTCATTATTTGAGTTAAATGAAACCTCAATTAGGAATTCTCCTGGGATTATAGTTACATTTAATAAACTTGGCCTAAACAAGATTGAGGTTATAGAAAAACCCATTCCCAGCATGACTGGTTGGTGTCTCAGTTAAATGCATAAAGCAAATTTGTCAAGGTCTGTGTGAATGTGTCATGCTGGTGGAGAGGGAGGGGAGGAGGAACCAGAGATCCTGAGACCCTCAAGACTTACTCCTGGGAAATGGTGTGTGGCAGCACTTTGTGGAAAATCCATATATTGAGAGATGAGCCAATAAGGGAACTTCAGATAATATTGATGTCCAATATGATGGTCAGAGGACCAGGAGAAAATTTCTAGGCTGAAGTTTAAAGTAATCGACAAATTACAATTTCAAGAGGAATTGTAATAATTATAGATGATCCCAGTGCCACATAGCCAGGCCTAATAATGTGATCTTGCCTATGAATAATTAATTAACAAAAGTTATGTTTCAGGAAAGTCTTCTCAATGTGCTGCTACCATATTTCTAAGGAGCAAATAATTCAAACTTAGTTTCAATAATTCAAATTAACATCAACTCAGAACAATTTTAAGCATTACATGAAATTGTTATTTCTTCATATATCCTGAAACTTTGGTTCATAAAGAAAGTTTGTCCCATTTTTTCTAGTATGTGAATTAATTTTCTTTTCTTCCTGCAAAACAGGAAGTCATATATTAGTCTTTTTACAGGAAAATATTCAAAACACTCACTTCTCTCTTTCTCTCTTTTAAAATATATTTGCTTATAGATGAAATGTTTGGTTGCATTGATTTTTCTTCTTTTAAAAATGAGGAGAAAATAGTTTACCCTGAAAGGGGTGGGATATAAAAGTGTTATCTTGTAAACTAGGAGAAAACTTACCAAATCATTGTTTTTATCATGTAAAAACCCCAAACTTGATAATGTTGTAAGTCTTTCCCCGTAATCTAATTTTAATAATTTTTAATTTGGTTGAATCTCATTTAGATACTTACCTTTTTGGTTAAAAAAAAAACAAAAAACAGTTTGACCAAACACACACAAAAATATGACAATGGGAAATAAGAGAAATCAAGTCTAAAAGAAATTGCACGGTGTCAGGAGAAAGTCTAACTAAGTTTTTAACATATCTGATTTTCATGCTTGTCTTATTAACATTTAAACTTCTCATGGTTACATTCAGCAATCAAGACTTTCTATTTACAGTCCTATATTAAAGGAAAAAAGAACCTTGGGAATTTGAGTCCTTTACTTTCTGTTAGAAAGTCATGAAAGCTACCTTATTGATTTGCCTGACTGCCTGCTTTCCCCACTTAAAGCTGCCATCCTGATACTGTAATTGAGATGTGGGTCCTGTATGTGTTCCAGTAGTCAAACAGAATTTAAACTAGAAAGCTTCCAGCCAGCCAATTAGTAGTCAGCCTACAAGTGCTTATGGGCTGAGATATGTGAAAAGAGACTGTATGCTGTCAAACAGATTCACTTAAAAATGTTACATCTCTTTCTAGATCTTTTCAGTGAGGAAGCAGTATCCCTAGATACATTTGAAGTATGTGGGAATTTTTTTCTTCTTTTTCAATTGTAGGGAGGCAAAATTCCAATCAGATGGACTGCCCCAGAAGCTATAGCTTTCCGAAAGTTTACCTCTGCCAGTGATGTCTGGAGCTATGGGATCGTGATGTGGGAGGTTGTGTCTTATGGAGAGAGACCCTACTGGGAGATGACCAACCAAGATGTAAGTATGGAACTACTCCCCCTAAAGTTTGAATTGAAACAGCTCTCTGAGTCGGGAGACTGTGTGTGTGTGTGTGTGTGTGTGTGTGTGTGTGTGTGTGTGTGTGTGTGTGTGTGTGTGTGTGTATGTATATAATATATATTTCTGAAAATGACAGTTGCTTAAAAAAGTGAAATACTCTTTGCTTAACCTCTGATCTGTTTTGTTATTAAAATCCTTTATGCAGAAGCTCAAAATAAGTTAGTACAAAGGAAAGCAAGTTACTGTTATATAAAATCTTGCCAGACAGTCCTAGCAGTACTGTAGTGCTGTGTCACTCATTTTATGTCAGTATCATTTTCAAAAATGAAGAAAGAGCCATCAGAGAATGAATACTGACAGACAAGTTTTTATGACATGCACTTGATAAAGGGAGCTGAAACTCCAAACCAAAAGGGTGAATGACATTGCTTTAATAGTGGATGCTCTTAGAGGATAAAAAGAAATAATCTGTTTCTTTACATTAAAAAAAAGTAGGAAGAGTAATATTGTCTATTTAATTTGGGATAAAAACAGATTTTTTTCCCACATGGAGAAATAATTCAGGCTTAGAATAATAGAATCCTGGAATTAAAGAAACCATGCAAGAATCTTCTATTCAAGTTCAGAATGATGCCTGACTACATGGCCTTTGGTGTTTGACTTTTTAATTTTCCATTGTTACTATTCGATATAGCCCTTTCTATTTTGGATTGCATTGAAATTTGATATTTTTTCTTCAAATAATTATAAAAGCTATCTTTTATTGAGCCCTTATTATATGTCATACTTTGTTTTAAATGATTTACCAACTAATAGCTCATTACTTCTTTATATAAAAACCAGTATAATGAACAGTCTTAACTAAATACCATGCTGATTTAAAAGATTTATTTTTTTCTCCAATTATTTCTTTCATCCATGCTCTGTAAAATCTCCTGCTCTTATGCCTTCAGGGATTATTAGACAGGTGCTTTAGCTCTCCGGCTGCATTTTGGTGAATCGACAGTACCATGCCAGTAATTGACTCACTTTCAGATATAAAAATCCAAGTCCAATCTAAATCAGAGTCAATCTTATATCCATTTCAAAGTGTTTTCCACAACTGCAGGGCCAACCTAACCCTAAGTAGCAAGATTGGTAAGGAAGAATTGTCAGATTCTTGCTTTCCTCTCTGCAAGGTCCTTAAAGAGGAGGATGTACTCCAACTGAGATGTCCCAGAGTTCCTTGCGCTTGCCACCTGCTCCCCACTTCACAGTCTCTAATGGTACCTTACATATGTCTGCTTCACCTGAGGAAAGCACATCCTTGTTTGATGTTCTACCAGTTTTCCCTCTTTTAGATATTATTGCAGGCTGCCCCAGCCACCCTGTCTTCTTCAGATTTCCCCAGATGAGAAGCCAGGGTCACCCTGTGGCTTTCCCAAGAAATATTTCACAGCATTCTTTTCGGATAGCAATAGTAAATTAGACTGATGGATTCCCGTCTCTCAACAAGCATACTGCAAGGCAGTGAGTCTCCCTTTCTTATAGTCATCTAAATTGCTACAACTAGTTTTCTTTTGCCCTGTTCACTTGACCTAGTAAAGGGATACTGACCTCTGTTTCTCTCAATTTGAGAGAACATAGTATCTATTGTCTTCAACCTTATGATTTTTGGGGCAGGACTATGGCCAAAGTATTGAACTCTTGTCACACATTTAACAACCCATCAGAGAGATACTATTTCTGTCTGGCTGTTAATAAACTGAAACTTAAGAGATTAAATGATTTTCTTAATGCCACAAAAATAATAAAAGTTATACCAGAAATTTCAATCTGGTTCTCCAAAATTTTAATACCTAACCACTACACTGTTTCCAATTGAATCAATGTTTACATCCTCCCTTTCATTTCCAACCAGTGAGCCTAGATCAACCTTCTAATTGAATGTAAAATATTCAATTCAATATATAATGATTATTATGTATTAATCCAGCCTAGACAAAGATGAGACCTATTTGCTACTTGCTACTCTCCAGATAAATGCCAAATGCTAACTTGAGATGTATGGTTTGGCTTCTAACCTCTCTCAAGGCTCATTTCAATGCCATTTTTCCCTTTAGTTTTTGTGAAAGTATTTTATTCTGTAATGCCAGCAAGCCTGCTCCCTTCACTCAAGGAAAACATTTACCCCTTATTTGCCTAGTGTTATAACTCCTTCTCACTTGAGATATTTTGAATTCTGATTCCATCAGTAGGAATTATTAGTCTTTCCCAACTATGTATATAATATGTGTAGGATTATTACTCACATTATAGGAAATTATGCCTGATATAGCTGTATCTGTCACAAATAAAATGATAGATCAAAGTAGAACGTAATGCTAGGTGAATGCTCGTAAGTGTTTCTACTGATCTGGACTGTGCTTACTCATGCTCCTGGGGATTGACTGATCTATACTGGTAAACCTTGGCTCTGCTCCACACGGCCCTCATCTTCTTTCAGAGACCAGCAGGCTAGCCTAGATATGAGCTCATTTTCCCCATGGCTGAAGGGTGAGAATAAGCCCAGCCTGCAACATTCCATTGTCCAATCCCATAATCAGAGGATCAGTCCACTCACACTGCTCATTGTGAATGGACAATATAAAGTTATATAGAAAAGGACATAGAAACAAAGAGGTGTGAAGGATTCGGAACAGATATTTTTCCTGATTTCAGCCATTTGAGAGCCTTGATACTTTTTTCAGATAACTTTATTTCAAACTATTTAGAAAAATACAAGGAAGTGCTAATATTTTTAGGACATAATAAAAATAAAAACTAATATTTTGGCATTGGCTGGGTTTTCCAAGAATCTAAATGAGGTTTACAGAAAAATGTTTTACAGTTAAAGATCTTTCTAAAATGTCTGCCTTTAATAGAAGGTCCAATACATGCTTTGCATTTTCTCAGCAAGTTTACTAGCATTAGTGGCATTTAGTTTCTAGATATGGCATTAAGTTTGGTATGCCTCAATTTCCATCAAAATTTGTATCTAAGAAACATGACAGATCTACTGTATTTGAAAATCATGATCACTGAATATTTCTTTTGAAAAAAGATTCTCAGAAATCAAAATAGAAGTACTGATTTGGCAGTTTTGAATGATGTATCCCATCATCTCTACATTCCAGATACTGATTCTAAAAAGACTTTGCCACCATGAAAATGTTACATTACCAAGACATGCAGAATAATCTAAATCTCTCAGAGGAGACCTTCCACTGTGTCAGGGGGATAGAATGCTGCGGTAGGTTTTTTTTGGTTTAGGATTGCCTCTGCTATCACAGAGAAAAGCCATAACAACACATAATAAAAATAAACTAAAATGATTAAGATGATTTTAGGTACATATCAGACCATGAACTCTGATTCAAGCTTGGGAAGCTAAGATAACATCCTGTAGTCAGTAGAAGCTTCTTTATTTACAGCAAACATTTTAAATCTCAACATTTTTCAGAACTTAAAATAAAAAACAAAATAAGAAGAGATGTCATTGTATTGCATTTTTATATTTAGTGACAATGTCTTTCTCTTGTATTTATTCAGAAATGTATGAATACATAGTGTATACTAAGCACATAAATTACAAAATGTTTTAAAAACTCAAAATGTTTTAAGTAATCTGTTTTTAAAAATTTTTTTAGGCATTCAGGTTTCTAGTACCATTTCTGTCAGCCTAAATCTTACTTTTAAGGCAGCAAAAACTTTGACTCCAGAAGGATGTGAACTCACTTTGTGCTGAGTTTGCCTTTCTCTTGGTCTTCTAAGGATAATGCTGTCCTTGGATGCAAGTAATTAGTTTAGGGACTGGTAGGTAACCTCATGGAAATTCTTACCCCTTTGGAAAAAATGAGACATAAAGAAATATCAATACTGCAGTCTAAAATTCCTATACCTTGTTGTTTAAAAACAACTAAAACACAAATCTGAAATTGGAAGAATAGAATCATCTTTGATTCTATAACTCTCAGTCAGTTTCAATGATTACAAAGGCAATGGACTTGAACAGATTTCCAAGATCTCTTTAATCTCTGGAATTCTATTGATCTAAGATTGATATACAAAGAAAAAGACATACTCAGTACATTTTTAATAGCTATTGGAGACAGAAAAAAAAATCCTAGGAAGAAAATTGGTCTATCTGGAACTATTTCTATGGCATTTGAGTTAATTTCCAGGAATATATTATTAAACTCTAGTCACTTTGGGTGACGCTTCATATCTCATAGTAACTAAAGGACTCATCTGTGAAATTTTGAGTAAACACCAAGCAACACAGGCACTCACACTCTATATAGAACCTAATTCATCAAAACACACAGCTAATGCTCAAAGGTTCCCTATAAATTTCCTGGCACTCACTTATTCAGCCTACACTTTCACACCTCCTGTTATAAAGAATGCACTATCTTCCAAAACAGCTCATTTTAATTCTGGGTATTAATTTTTTTCTTATGGTGCAAGAAATCTGATTCCGTGAGGTAATATCCATACCTGTCCCAAATTATTTTCTTGGGAGGCAATTATTTCTCATTTCAATAGTGTGACTCAGCACCAGGATAGAAAGACCGCATATCTGCATGCCAGAGAGACTTAAATGTGAATCTTTCCATTGCCACTTGTTACTTATGTGAACGTGGGCAATAGTTAACCTTCTGGAATGTCACCTATTTCACCTGTAAAATGTGTATATGATTTCTATTTTGCAAATATGTGTTAAATATGAATGTAGATAATATACATACATTTGCATCTTAGTACCTATGATACCAATGAGCCTGGGCTAGTCTAGATCCTTCAAGAAGCCTATGCCATGAGGAAATTACATATACATTAGTATTATTAAAGGGAATTGCTTGTGAGGACAAACATGAAGGGATGAGAGGAAGCTGGGAGAGATATCAGACTGTGATACAAATCTGACCCCAGGTAGAGTAGAGATCAAAGGAAAGATGATTGGAGGCAAGCATCTGAGGCTGAAGTGCACTTCTAAGGGAGGTTGCCAAGGCTGCCAAGGAGTCTTCAAGCCAGCATTTCCTGTTATAGGAGTCTCATAGGAATGTGCCTATCTTATCACTACCATATTCTGTAATTGACTGGGAGTAACCTATGTAAAACATGGCCTTGGTGTAAATGTGATGATGGATTTTAGAGGTTTTAGGGTTAAGGACTGTAGATCAATTTCCATCCCTGTAGGTGAAGATATGAGAGACAGATTCTCGAGGTTGCTATGCTCCACCCCTTTTGCAACACAGAGCAACTTTTCCACACAGGTTCAGGAAGCATCTGTTCTATGGTTCTGTGGGGTTTTCTTTCTGAAGGGAAATTCAGCAGAGGCAGGTTATGGACTGAAATTCAGCCTCTGTAGCTTCAGCTGATCTCAGGACCTCATCTGGTCCTTAGCCTCTCCCTCCTCCACTATCCATTCTGACTTCCCATCACCAACAAATTGGCAGATCATCGTGGCTTAACTGGTAGACAGAATCAATCCTTTACTCTTGGGGGTCGGCATTTTCTGGCCACAGCTGTTATAAAGGGGTAACAAAAGAGCCCCTTAGAGTATTACCTGGATTCCACACAAATTTCTCCCCACCCCAACTGTGTGAAAACAGCTCAAATGCCTCCTGCTGTTCAGTATCAATAACCTTGGCCATCACGGTGACTCACCTTCTCTTGTGCTTGTACCTGGGCACAAGTAGTCCAAAGTGCCTGGTGACAGCTATAACCATTTGTCACCTGGCAAGAGTTACTGGGAATGAAGCACAATATAAAAGTTTCTGAGTTAATTGATTTAATACATAAATTGCATCCTGAATAATGACACCTACTCCTATCAAAGTGTTGCCTCCATGTTGGTGCTTCAGCTGTGCCTTTAAAAGGCCTTCCAGCATTCTGTAAGGCTAGTCACTTCTTGATGATGAACTATGTGTAGTGGTTGCTGGAACCAGCACATATCAGCTGGTGAATTTTCAGAACATTTCTCCCTGAATGAGATTATGTTGGTAGCTTACAGTTGACATGGAGCGAGTATTTATGTCAGATAAATGAGAAAATGCTATAAATCTGTTTTCCCTGCGAGAAGAGCCAGTTGTTAAATATTTAGGAGCACATCACTAAGTATGTGATTAGCTCACACATCCTTCACTATGAGGTGGATATTCTAGTTAAGGTATATGCTCGGTGGGAGTCCATGTTTGTGAATCAAACATTCCAACCTTATAATGCTAGCTGAGGCTCTGTGGGTAAAAGCAAACCAGAATGGGTATATGTATCTGAAAGATGAGCCCATGACCCTTGCATGATGGAAAGGGCCCAATAGAGTCACCACCCACTGAAGAGTGCCTTATTAGGTGCTCAGTGTTGGGTTTTATGTATTGGAAGGAAAGGCAGCATTCTTTAAATTGTGTTCAGACTATTGATTTACATGTCAATGCCAAGAAAATGCATAGCTTATGATAATATTTCAGATATAGAAATCTGAAATGATGCCAGATTGTCTGTAATAATTCTGGTTGTCTTTTTATTTTTATTTTTATTCTCTTTTCTTTCGTTCATCTCAACCACCTCAATTAACAAAGGTAATTGTAATAACAAAGTCAATTGAGATTATGACTCATTGGCCATACATTATAAATTGTATGGTAAAATGAACAGCCTAAATGGCACTTTGGCAGATTTTCAACATTTCACAAACCACCAGAGTACTAATGCCATTCATTTCTCCCCCAAGCTATGAAAGGAACAATAGGTAAAAATGAAAAAAAAAAAAAATCACTTCAAAATGTCTAAATATAAAATCTAAAATTATAGCTCTAAATCTATTTTAAATATAAATTCTAAACATTAATTTAGAATTAAATTCAATGACCTAATTACTGGGCCAAGTTCTAAGTTAACTTAGAGACAGAGTATTATATTTATATATAAAAATTTAGCTGAAAATAAAGTTAAGTAATATATTCTGGAAATAATTTCTCAGATCAAATAACTTACTAATTCCTTTAAAACTAAGGAATTGGTTTAATTCATTCATTTCATAATCACATATAAGACTAGCTGCTCAATGAAGGAAAGACAATATTTTTTTTAAATAGGTGCTAAAGAAAAAAAATAGACATAATTTGTATCAGCTTTGGGGAAAAGCACATTATAAAATATATCATGTTTTAAGTAAATAAGAATGACTGTTTTCACTGCATAGTTAAATATTTCATGATATAAAATATACTAAAACATTTAATTTTGGTACATATATGTTATTAAGGTAATACCACCGTCCTTATCCACAATGGGAAGTCTTATAATAAGCAAATTAATAAATAAATGAGCTTCCATTAATATATGAGTGTAAATGGTACTTTTAATTTTTACTATTCATTTATTTGATCACTAGTGATAATTTCTCGAAATCGATTTAGCATTTTTTTCTTTTGTAAAATTTTTTTTTTTTTTTTTGCGGTACGCGGGCCTCTCACTGTCATGGCCTCTCCCTCTGTGAAGCACAGGCTTCGGATGCGCAGGCTCAGAGACCATGGGTCATGGGTCCAGCTGCTCCGCGGCATGTGGGATCTTCCCGAACCGGGGCATGAACCCGTGTTCCCTGCATCGGCAGGTGGACTCTTAACCACTGCGCCACCAGGGAAGCCCTTTTGTAAATTTTTGATTAGTACCTATTTCTTATTTATTTGTCGTTTTATTTTATTGTTTTATTATTTTCTCAATATGCATGCGATTTTAATGCATTAGATATGTTAACCATGTGTTATAGTTTTTGTAATATTTTCTACGGACACTATCACATAGTTATTGCCTTTTTTTTTAACATCTTTATTGGAGTATAATTGCATAACAATGGTGTGTTAGTTTCTGCTTTATAGCAAAGTGAATCAGTTATACATATACATATGTTCCCATATCTCTTCCCTCTTGCATCTCCCTCCCTCCCACCCTCCCTATCCCAACCCTCTAGGTGGTCGCAAAGCACCAAGCTGATCTCCCTGTGCTATGCGGCTGCTTCCCACTAGCTATCTATTTTATGTTTGGTAGTGTATATATGTCCATGCCACTCTCTCACTTTGTCACAGTTTACCCTACCCCCCTCTCAATATCCCTTCCCCCCTCTCGATATCCTCAAGTCCATTCTCTAGTAGGTCTGTGTCTTTATTCCCGTCTTGCCCCTAGGTTGCTCATGACCTTTTTTTTTTTTCTTAGATTCCATATATATGTGTTAGCATATGGTATTTGTTTTTCTCTTTCTGACTTATTTCACTCTGTATGACAGACTCTAGGTCCATCCACCTCACTACAAATAACTCAATTTCATTTCTTTTTATGGCTGAGTAATATTCCATTGTATATATGTGCCACATCTTCTTTATCCATTCATCTTTCGATTGACACTTAGGTTGCTTCCATGTCCTGGCTATTGTAAATAGAGCTGCAATGAACATTTTGGTACATGACTCTTACTGAATTATGTTTTTTTCAGAGTATATGCCCAGTAGTGGGATTCCTGGGTCGTATGGTAGTTCTATTTTTAGTTTTTTAAGGAACCTCCATACTGTTCTCCATAGTGGCTGAACCAATTCACATTCCCACCAGCAGTGCAAGAGTGTTCCCTTTTCTCCACACCCTCTCCAGCATTTACTGTTTCTAGATTTTTTGATGATGGCCATTCTGACTGGTGTGAGATGATACCTCATTGTAGTTTTGATTTGCATTTCTCTAATGATTAATGATGTTGAGCATTCTTTCATGTGGTTGTTGGCAATCTGTATATCTTCTTTGGAGAATTGTCTATATAGGTCTTCTGCCCAATTTTGGATTGGGTTGTTTGCTTTTTTTGATATTGAGCTGCATGAGCTGCTTGTAAATTTTGGAGATTAATCCCTTGTCAGTTGCTTCATTTGCAAATATTTTCTGCCATTCTGAGGTTTGTCTTTTGGTCTTCTTTATGGTTTCTTTTGCTGTGCAAAAGCTTTTAAGTTTCATTAGGTCCCATTTGTTTATTTTTGTTTTTTATTTCCATTTCTCTAGGAGGTGAGTCAAAAAGGATCTTGCTGTGATTGATGTCATAGAGTGTTCTGCCTATGTTTTCCTCTAAGACTTTGATAGTGTTGGGCCTTAGATTTAGGTCTTTAATCCATTTTGAGTTTATTTTTGTGTATGGTGTTAGGGAGTGTTCTAATTTCACTCTTTTACATGTAGCTGTCCAGTTTTCCCAGCACCACTTATTGAAGAGGCTGCCTTTTCTCTACTGTATATTCTTGCTTCCTTTATCAAAGATAAGGTGACCATATGTGCGTGGGTTTATCTCTGGGCTTTCTATCCTGTTCCATTGATCTATATTTCTGTTTGTGTGCCAGTACCATACTGTCTTGATTACTGTAGCTTTGCAGTATAATCTGAAGTCTGGGAGCCTGATTCGTCCAGCTCTGTTTTTTATTTTTTTTCTCAAAATTGCTTTGGCTATTCACGGTCCTTTGTGTTTCCATACAAATTGTAAAATGTTTTGTTCTAGTTCTGTGAAAAATGCCAGTGGTAGTTTCATAGGGATTGCATTGAATCTCTAGATTGCTTTGGGTAGTAGAGCCATTTTCACAATGTTGATTCTTCCAATCCAAGAACGTGGTACATCTCTCCATCTATTTGTATCACCTTTAATTTCCTTCATCAGTGTCTTATAATTTTCTGCATACAGACCTTTTGTCTCCTTAGATAGGTTTATTCCTAGATATTTTATTCTTTTTGTTGCAGTGGTAAATGGGAGTGTTTTCTTAATTTCAATTTCAGATTTTTCATCATTAGTGTATAGGAATGCCAGAGATTTCTGTGCATTAATTTTGTATCCTGCTACTTTATCAAATTCATTGATTAGCTTTAGTAGTTGTGGCATCTTTAGGATTCTCTATATATAGTATCATGTCATCTACAAACAGTGACAGCTTTACTTCTTCTTTTCCTATTTGGATTCCAGTTATTTATTTTTCTTCTCTGATTGCTGTGGCTAAAACTTCCAAAACTATGTTGAATAATAGTGGTGAGAGTGGGCAACCTTGTCTTGTTCCTGAACTTAGTGGAAATGGGTTCATCTTTTCACCATTGAGAACGATGTTGGCTGTGGGTTTGTCATGTGTGGCCTTTATTATGTTGAGGAAAATTCCCTCTATGCCTTTTAACTTTTGAGGGGCATGGACATATATATACGCTAACAAATGTAAAATAGATAGCTAGTGGGAAGCAGCCACATAGCACAGGGAGATCAGCTCAGTGCTTTGTGACCACCTAGAGGGGTGGGATAGGGAGGGTGGGAGGGAGACGCAAGATGGAGGAGATATGGGGATAGATGTATATGTATAGCTGATTCACTTTGTTATAAAGCAGAAACTAACACACCATTGTAAAGCAATTATATACCAATAAAGATGTTCAGAAAATAAAATTAAATAATAATAATAAAGATGTATTGTTTTTGAGTCAACTAAAGTGGTAGGTGACTCCCAGGTATTTTGCTCATAGTTATTCAGTTATTTATCTGACCATTTATTTTTAGAGTCTTTGAGTACTTTTTATTTCTCTGCCCAAACTTAACTATTGGTGCTTCTCAGGAACCTTTATTTCATGCCTTCCTGGGAGATATAAACTATACCCTACTTCAAGCTGTGACCAAGCGTTGATGACCCTCACATTTATTATCAGCTCAAATATCTCCTGTACTGCAGACAGATTCCTGTAGATTGCCATCTGTGGTTCCCTACTCACCTCAAATAAAACAAGCCCCAAATTATACCTGTCAGCATTTCCCACCCCCATGAATGTGCTAACCGAAAATTAATCACAACAACCATCCAGTGTGAAAGACTTGAACTTGTTTGCTCTCAAATACTTTCTCTACTCTCACCTCTACCCTTATGTTATAAATGTCTCTGAAATCTCTCCATCTGCCACTACTTTTGTTCAGATGTCATTTCCTTTATCATTGAGAGACTGGTTTCTCTACAATCTTTCAAAATTATCTTGGTAACAATTCTATTCTAATCATCATATTTTTTCCATTTGTCAGATCAAATCTAAAGTGCTTGTTGAAAAATATAATTAAGTTTAATCATTAAGAAATTATTCAAATAGGATTTTGAGAAATATGCTCATTATTATTGGTTTGGGTTATCATTTAAATGTTAAAATTTTAATAATTGAATAAAAGTTGTATTATTATGTTCAGTAGCATAGACAGAACTCTTCTGGAATTAGACATTTTGATGGCAGCAGCAACATTAAGAATGTTTTTGATAAAACAATCTCTCACAATTAGACTGATACTCATATGTGTGGCTGCATTTAAAATCAATGATCTTTGTAATGCCTGCACTACTAAACAGTCATTCCAAATTCCTGACAGAAATCAGTAGATGATAATAAACAGCCAGACCTTGACATTATTAAATGATACATAAGACATTTATGCTAATTTAGCCTTTGACTTATCCATCATTTGCCATCCAAAAGTCTCTTTAGAAGTAAAATTGCAGTTCTATTACTTTAAAAAATGTTGTTCTACACATAATTTTTCATTAAAAAGACATTAACTTTTCAGAGAGGCAACTAGAAAAGTTAATCTCCATTTGATTCCAGAATGTGAGGATAAATAAAAGATGAACTGTTTATTTTTATGTCAATTAATTTTACAAATCACCCTACACCAAGATTTTAGGTAAAGATGATTACCATTTATTTTCTTTACCATATGTGAGGAAAGCCTATCTTTTTTTATATTGTGCAATAGCATATTTTTTCTTTGTTGTATTTTGCAGCAAATGGAATAATCAAGGTTGTTAGAGACAGTTATGCTGCTTGTTACTGCAAGAGTAAGAGTAAGAAAGGATGCAAACTGAACAGTAGGAAATTTCTCAAGCTATTCTGTACTAAATTTGTGGCTTTGGGGGACCGGTTCTGTTTCACTTTACACAGGTGATTAAAGCTGTAGAGGAAGGCTACCGTCTGCCAAGCCCCATGGACTGTCCTGCTGCTCTCTACCAATTAATGCTGGATTGCTGGCAGAAAGACCGAAATAGCAGGCCCAAGTTTGATGAAATCGTCAACATGTTGGACAAGCTGATCCGTAACCCAAGTAGCTTGAAGACACTGGTCAATGCATCAAGCAGGTACAAGGCCAGTCTGGAGAGGTTTTTCTGAATATTGCTAATTCAGATTGATGCCACAAATATCAAGTTAATGAAATTATTTGTGTACACATGCTAGCCTATGAACCTATATTACACTAATTTATTTGAATATGGTTTTTGCATAATGTTATTCTTTTATAATGAGTGAAATATAAATGATTAAATTATACTTTAAAACACCTGTACCTAATCTAATAGTCTAACCTACCAGTTTCAGATAAATGTTAACTATAGCCAGATTCAGGTAGCATTTTAAAAAATCCCCAAATATGTGTATTTTCAGGTGCTTTGGACCCCACATAGGTTTGGATGGGGGAAAATAAGAATATAAGATGATGGGTAAAAGCCAATTAAGCACTGGTATAATTTTAAACAGGAGATATATAACAACAATTACTCTTTGATTTCCTTAGAATAGATTTCACCACCTGTCATATTTTATGAATATCAACAACTCCTTTTCCAGTTGAGTACAGATATTTGGATAATCATTTACTGCATAGTATGAACAGGACTTAAAAATAATAAATGAGTAATCTTGTGGAAAAAATTTGTGTGAACAAATGAGCATTTTTTAAACTTTTCTGAATGCATGTGAATGCATTTAAATAATGTTACATTATATAAAGCATTCTTACCTCTTTTACCTGAAAAATTACAAAATTATCCTCTCAAAAAATAAATCAGTTTGATTCTGTAGTAGAAAATTTACCCAATTGCTATTTTCACTATATATAAGACAGTTGTCTATCTCCACAAGAAAAGGTATCCTGCTGGTAACTGAATTGGCTGCCCATAGTATGAACTAAATGAGAAACAATTTGTTGATAAAGTTACATAAGTTCTATGATTCTGGTATAACATTTGTTTACTAGGCAAAAAGTCATTTTTTAATATAAATGAGGAATGAATCTTCAAACTCTGTTCAGGCATCATTAACTTTCTATGGTAGCAACTGGAGAATGCATCTTAGAGATCATTCCTTATGTTGTTCCCAAAATAAGTGCTTTAAATTGTTTATTGTCATCTAAAATATTGTGTTTCTCTCATCTACTTGTCTGAGTTATGTTAAGTTGTCACAAATGGATATAAGGAAAGGAAATCATAAAAATATATTTTTATGTTCTAAATTGTATTAATTTATATCAGCATCATCATTATAGCTTGAGAGCAGCTTTAAAATCTCCAAAGAACTTTCATACTTCCTTGTATTTATTATGTAGAATTCAGCTTGCTAGGTTTCATTTAAATAGATTTAGCTTAAGACAATACAGTTGGTCCTCTGTATGTTCAGATGTGGAGAGCCGACTGTACTACACCATTTTATATAAGGGACTTGAGCATCCATAGTTTTGGGTATCCATGGGGTGGAGGACGGGGTCCTGGAACCAATCCCCTGCAGATACTGGGGGAGGACTGTATCTCTCACTACCCCATCTTTATTCAGTCATCTACAAATCCTGGTTCTAGAAGGTGTTAGTTCCTGATTCACTGTCTCTTTCTCTCTATCCCAACCCATGTCACAAAACTAGGTGATTTGAGTAACCATGTAGATGATATTCAAATATCTCTCAATACTTGAAATTTTCCCCTTCAATGATTTTGGTCTCTAGCCTACCTTGAACTCTTTTTCATAGTCATATTCTAGACTTTGCTATTACCAAAAATTGCAAATCTTCTATAATCTCAACTTCGAGATTCTATACTCCATTCTATCTTCAATAAATCTTTGACTGTACTGTTTAATGGCTACAAATTACTACCAAATGTCCACTTATTCATCCAATAAATATTCATGTGTCTACTCTGTGTCATGCTGTGGGCTAGGTGCTGATTATACAACATTGAGCAACACACAGTTGGGGGAGAGAGAGATAAACAAAATAAAAACATTGTGAAAGTGAGAGTAGAATTTAGCAGAATAACTATGAGCTAGAGTGCTTGTGCAGGTAAGACATGATGATGTCTTGAACTAAGGTGGTGACAAATTAAATAGAAATGGTCAGATTTGCAATATATTGGAAGTCGAATGGATAGTACACACAATTATAGATTGTGAGGGGACTGAAAACGAGGAAGGAGCAGACTATTGTATCATAGAGTATAAAGACGAGAACTTCAGGAAGAATTGGATGTGGAGAAGATGAGTAGTGTGGCTTTGGACATGTTGTGATGAGAACCCCAGGAACTAATGGAGACATGAAGTAAGCATATGAATATATGAGAGATTTAAGCAGGAGATGAAAATCGGAGAAAAATAGATGCTATGAAAGTGGGTAAAACTGCCTAAAGTAGAATAAAGTTATAGCCTGAGTAGACAAGATATAGAGCCATGTCCTGGCTACCTCCAAATTTTAAAGTCAGACAAAGAAGCAAGCAAAAGAGATTGAAGAGACACATACAGTGTTATGGTAGCCACAAAAGAAAGAACAATGATTCAAAAAAGGTTGAGGTAAGGTAATATTTCAAGAGGGAGGTGGTAGTGGTGATTGTTGAATGTTTCTGAAAGGTCAGTCATCTTACATATTGGAAAATCTTCACAGATTTTGATAAAATCGAGGTCATTGCTCACCTTAACCAGAGCAATTTTTATAGAATTGGTGTGGAAGAAACTACACTGAAGTAGGTTGAAGTGTAAACGGGATGTGAGAAAGTACAGAGAACATGAGTAGTAAGAAAGGTATTTGTCCTATATCTTATGGTTGAAATGTACTTAAGTAAACTCCCACTGATGGACATTTAAATTGCTTTTGATATTTACTTTCATTAGCAAAAATGTGCACATGTACTTTTTGCCATTTTTCCTGATTATTTCCTTAGGATACCTTTCTAGAAATCATCATCTTCCTCATCATCATTATCATATCATATATTATTGGCCAAAGTGTATAAATTTAGTATAGTTAAGAGCATCACATGGTTTGATTAATGCTATTCAGTTTTCTTATGTATTGGGGGTTACATTTTGCTTTCCAGTTCCACTACTGGAATTAACCAGTAATTAGGTGAATTAACAAGCACCCCTGTATATGTAAGAGCATAATATAAAGGATAACTAACTTCTGGTCTCCTGGGAATGTAGCTTAAATGAGCATGGGTTTCTCTAGTGAAGTCTAGAAGCAATTGGCTTTACACAAATTATCCTGCATATCTCTATTCGGTAGCATTTTCTATATTATTTTTACAAACAAAACAGCTTTAGGAAGTAAATACCTCTAAATTACTACATGGAATTTTTAGCTAATGTACATATCAAGCCATTATAAGTCATCATTAACTATCGATAGAAAAAATCTGAGCAGATTGTTTTGTGTTCTGTATTTTGAATTACTTTCTTCCTTGTTAGCATTTGTATATTTTTCTATTATAAATATACTTATAGACTCAAAGATCCATTGATTATGAGCTAATATTACAATATAATTTGTTACAAAAGAGTTTAAATGTTACTTTTAATATTTGTGTTTTATGTGTTTTAGAGTACCTAATTTGTTAGCAGAACATGGCTCACTGGGGTCTGGGGCCTACAGATCAGTAGGTGAATGGCTAGAAGCAATCAAAATGGGCCGATATACAGAGATTTTCATGGAAAATGGATACAGTTCAATGGACGCTGTGGCTCAGGTGACCTTGGAGTGAGTAATTTTTCTGATAATTTTTACATAATTGCTGGGGCGAGAAAAATTGTTCAGAAACCAATCTGGATGAGGTCAAGGGAAATCAGTTAACCTTTGTCCATGTATGGCAGCTTTCAAAGAAGCCTCTTCATTTTTAGCCTGTATTGTTAACAACTGCATGGTTAATGCTACTTGTGGCCAGTATCTTTGCTTCTTTACTTCAAACAAATAACATTTGCATATTTGAATAATTGGAATAACATCTCCTTGGCAAAATACTGGTACTTTGTGTTGTGGAAAAGATGTTTTCTTGACAGTTTTTATACTGATACCTATGTTATATGAATGTAAATACAAAACAAAACAAACTGTAAGCACAATTGGTGTGGCTAGCCCTAAATAACAACAAAACATACTCTTAAATTTTGGCTCTGATGAATATCCAGGTAACATCACCTTAAGCAAAGCTTCCCAGGCAGGAATCTTGTTTACTCTCTAAGTGGTGCATATTATATTCTTGCAATCCAAGGATATATTAGATCCTGCCTCTGATTTGTTATTTGGTACAATCTCAGTGGAACCAATTGTGCCCTTTTCTGTTTGCACGTTTAAGATAAAGTTTATCAAATCTTATTAAATAAAAATCACTAGAGTTAAATATTGAATTCTTGTAAGTTGTTTGTATCTTATTATATACTCTGTATGTGTAATTACTTTAGCCTAATATTTGTTATTTGTGAAAATTAACTGTTGTTATGGTGGTTACATCTAGATTACATTAACACGAATGATGTTTTAACCTGTGAATAAAATGATAACTTAGTTCAAATTACCTACAAATTCAAAGGTTAAAATATTGTTGTAAGGTTTAAAACATGGTAGAACCTTCTAAAGCACTAAACCACAGACCTTCTTCCATTACTTCACATAATATGAACACTGAATGCTTGGTTCTCACCATTTCTATTCTGGCATTCTCTGGTTCATTGAATTCACTGCCCATCCACGAAAAGGTAACAGGGTACCATCATTTATCACCAATTAATGTCATATTCTCTCAGCATTTCTCTTCTCCATAACTATAGCTAAAAGGACCTAAAATCACCACTCAGCTGGCTATCTTAATTTATTGAATCTCATTTTCACCATCACCACTAAATCATATATATTTGACGACACATATACTTTGCCCATTATTTCTTTGGACACTCAAAAAACTCATCTGTGCTATACTTAAAATAATAAATGGAAAATTTTACTGATAATTTAAAACTATTTTTACATGATTGCTCTTTAATTTTTCTGTAAAAATGGTCATTTTAATTTATTAAAGTCATTTGTCATTTTATATTAAAATGATACTGTAGGTATTTCTTCTACCCGATGTCAGATTACCTGTAAATATATAATAAAACTATTTGCATTAAATGATGTCTCTTTTTTTATTAAAATAGCACATATACATGTATATATTTATATCCACTACTTTTTTTGTTTCTCCCTTCAGAGAATAGTTATAATCACCAGTAATGGCTTTTGCATTAACTATCTCTGTTTTACTTTCTTTGGGGCCCCCAAATACTGTAAATATGTTGAGTGTTTTAGAATTATGGTTTCACTTTTTCTTATTTCTTTTAATTCCTTTCTCTTTACTTTCCTATTTTCCCTTCTATCTCTAAACTCTCTCATTTTGTATGTTTTCTTTCAAGCCCTAATAGCTTCTTCTATCATCTTACGATGGTCTGCAACTCATTTCTCTTTTCCAGTATTTTTGTCTGGTCAGTTCTTCTCTACTTGGTTCAATTTCTTCTCTCTCTGTTACTTTGGTAGCTTGTTGCCTCCTGTTATATTGCCTCCTGTCAGATATTTTATGTTTTAATTTATTTACTCTGACCAGAAGAGTAAGGTGAAATTAAGAGACTTACCAACATCTTCCTGTTCAGAGAATGTTGGTCACCATGTGTCAATTGCTTGGGACCATAATAACACATTCCTTACTAGGAACTGAGCCAGCCAACCTTAACCTCAGTGAAGCTGATTTATTGGAGAGTCCAACACCTTTTAAATACATGTCATCTTGTTTACTGTGGGGTTTTTTGTTTGTTTTTTAAAAATATTTGAATTGGAGGACTGATTTTTTTTTAATAAATTTATTTATTTTTTATTTAGTTATTTTTGGCCGAGTTGGGTCTTCATTGCTGCGCGTGGGCTTCCTCTAGTTGCAGCGAGCAGGGACTACTCTTCATTGTGGTGTGCGGGCTTCTCATTGCGGTGGCTTCTCTTGTTGTGGAGCATGGGCTCTAGGCACACGGGCTTCAGTAGTTGTGGCACACGGGCTCAGTAGTTGTGGCTTGAGGGCTCTAGAGTGCAGGCTCAGTAGTTGTGGCACATGGGCTTAGTTGCTCTGTGGCATGTGAGATCTTCCAAGACCAGGGATTGAACCCATGTCTCCTGCATTGGCAGGTGGATTCTTAACCACTGCACCACCAGGGAAGTCCTGTTTATTGTGTTTTTGAGCATATTTTTTTCCTATTAGTAAGAACATATTTATCAAATTATTATGTTAAATAACTCACAAAAGAGTGGGTAATCAGTTACTTGTTTGGTCAGAAATATAAGAAAATTATCTATGCATTTTGCTAGCCTTTCACCAAAAAAAGTCAGTCATTATTAAAGACTATGGCAAAGGAACTGGGATATCAGTAAAGACAAACTCTTAACTACTTAATGATTTATATATACATAGTCTTTGCCTATATCTAAACAATAATTTTATGTAGCCTGTATAATACTATAATAAAATAAAATATTAGTGTCAGTATTATTGCCAGAGTACAATAGAAACTGAGAAATGGAAGAAATATTCATACCTGTAATAAATGCTTAGAAAAAAAATAAAATTAATTAATATAAAGCAAAAGATCAAACTGCCATATACCTACATAAGAAAAATATGCTATAATTTGTGCCATTAAATTTGTTCTCATGGTGGGTTTAGAATAAGGAAGAGTAAACAATTACAGTTTTTCAGAACCACATACTTTGGTGAAAATTTCCTTCATAAAGGTTTAATTTTATTTATGTTTTTTGTTTTTTGTTTTTGCCAGCACATACACGTATGGCTTGATGTGGAATAGAAATGAAATATTTCAAGATCTTAGAGTTAAAATGTGTTCAATGAAAGTGGCTTTCAACCTTAGATGTTTCTGTCTGCTGATCACTGTGCCTAAACTTTGCTGTTCTGTGAACAGTACTCATATTAGAACAATTGTTGTAGCAGTAATGATGCAATCTGTACTATGGTGTTTAAGTGCAGTGAGTTATGGTCGATAGGGGGAATTGTGAGCTTGAGGTGAGTTGCAAAATGAATCCAAAGATTTGAATTAAGGACAGTATTACAGCTGTTTTTTAAACTTGTCAGACCAGTACTGTCAACTTTTGATTATTCAGAAAATGAGCAAAGTCCAATGAACTTAAATATTATATCAATTGTGTGTAAGCTGAAGAGATTCCTATTAGTATCATTTATTAAAATAGGGTCTTAAAATATTTTAAAGGAAAGTGTCACAAATCTAGAGTCAAAATTTGTGCACACTAATTCAAATAAATTTAACTTATCATTATGCATAATTTATTATATGCCTAAAATACACATAGGAGTGCTTACTATCCTCTGTGCTCTACATAAGTAAGCTAAAATGTCTAGTGTAACCCTCACAAGGTCTCAACCATTGAAAAACATAACCAGGTCATGGTTAAGTTCTCTCTTGCCAAATATATGTATATTTATCTTGTACAGTACATATATAATGATTATCAGGATTCTTTTAAGTGAACCAAAGAAGTCCAAACATACAACTGCATAATAAAACTATGACAAAAAGAATAAGCACTGAAATTTAGTGAATATTCATTAAACTCTCTTCTCCCTTCTCCTATCCAGCCAGTGTTGGTGGGGCTAAGTACCAATGATATGGCTAAAAGGTGTGTAAAGCAGAAGGGAGAAGAATGTAAGGGAATGTTTCCTCTACAAGTGGATGAACTACATCCTGAATAATCAAGAGCTGGCTCCAATATCAACTAAACACCTCTCGTTATTCTCCATTTTTCATTCTGCCATTTTAGCACCATAATATCAATGTTTTCCATTATTTAATATTATGGAATAACATTTGAAAGATTGGAATGTCATCACAACAATGGCAATTCATTATATTTGCAGCGTTTCTAAAACTAACCATGCTTTGTTGACAAAATCCAAATCATTTTTTATGTAACAATACTATTCTCATCATGTTTAGATTCATAGGCCTATGCTGAAATATAGTTTATCATCATTAGAATTGGCTTTGGGTATTACTTAAGATTACACGTGGTCATGATAAAAATTAGTATAATATTTGTAAAGGGGACACACCTAAAACTTTGCCTTGCTACAAAAATTCCTATATAGAAAAATGAAGTAGTAAAATACATCTTAAACCATTTTCAAGTTAGTTTTTCAAAAATCATTGCAAATAGAGCAGCACCTTCATCATGAAATGTAAAATACTTCAGTTTTTATCAAATTTCTTTCACATTATTACTGTTAAATTGACCATTTAATATGTACTTTAAGGAGTAAAATGGAAATTGTTGGAAATCACAAAAGTGTGAGACAAAACTACATAAAAGAAAATACTTTAATGTACTTATCAATATTGGAATAAAGTTACTTAGCCTTTATTAGAAACGTTTTTCTAATACCTTTTTAATTCTCATTTGTAGTATTATTAGAAAAATAATAAATGGGATTTTTAAAGAAACTACTTTGCTGCTGAGAACAAGTTTAACTGCATTAACAATCTTATTTCTGCCCACTTTTTAACTGTAAATCACATTGTATAAAGGTAAATGTATATTGCATGCATTATAAATGCTACTTTCTAAATCTCTGCACATTAATTTGACAGCTTTTGAAATGACAGATCAGATTTTAAAAACAACAGCATTCCATTAAAGACATAATTTATGGCAGTATGTAAAACTCAATGCTGTGTTCTCATAATTCCGTTTATCCCATGGAAGGAGGGGTAGAGGTGGGAGGTGAGATGGAGGGAGAGAGAGGAGGAAGGAGAGAGAGAATTTCAGTGGTCTGACCTTCCGTATGAATCTTAGGGGATAATCAGATCATAAGATGATCCTAAATAAAATTTTATACTTGGGAAAATTCAAACAAATTTAATTTAAAATCTAGATATATGAAATGTTCTGAAGAAGGACAGGTTTTATTTGCCTGTAAACACAAACTCTATAACTGTATTAATCCAATACAATTCCTTAAAACATTCATTCTTTAGCATGATATAGATGCCACAAAAAATTTAAATTCCCAAAGCACTGAACCAGAGTCTTTCTTGTGGTTATTTGCAGAGAATGAGGTTATACTTACATATAATAACAGGTTAAGACAATGGAAACAAAAATAAGTCAAACTAGTGATTTCATGAGTTAGACAAAACAACCAAGAGTTGGAATATGGAATACATACACGCATACACCCATGCCCCCTGCCATAGAAACACACTTCAAATTAAGGTTTTGGTATTATATATGCAAAGTTCACCCTGTTTGAGCAGGAAAACCTGTAAAATTTTTTCAGGTCTTTCAGAATAAACTGTAATAGCTATTTTCAAAGCCTCATTCCTATTAATTGGGTTGGCCATATGAATTGTGCAGTTTAAGTATGTATATATTAAATCAGTACTTTCAAATCTGAATTTGTCAGAATCACCTGTAGGTTTATAAAGCATGTGATAAAACATATGTTTTAAACTTTATTTCAAGTACTAATTATTTACATTCTCTAGTAGAGGTCGATTGCTTTCAGTTTAAGAAATTTTAGACTCTTTTCTCCTGACTTAGGTCCAAAGTTTGGTAGTGAGCACCCATGAATTCTCCTGTCTTCACAATTCATGATGCATAAATTACATGTGGAAACATGAGTATTAGTTATACAGCCCATAACTGTAGTTGCCATGAAGTATACTTCTATAGATTGTGTTTCCATAGCTTCAGTCAAAGAAGTAAGTGTTTGGTTTCCTTTATTAGATATCTTCTTTCTTTTAGAATTTTGGATATTTGATGTTATATATACAGAGTTCTCATTTTACAGGTGAATAAATAATTACATGTAATTTAAAGTTCTTTGCTCAAAATTATATCTCAGAGAAATGAGAAATTAAGAGTATGGACTTTGGTGTCAGATTCCTGGTTTTAGTCCCGGTTCTGCTAAGACTGGCTGTGTTATCTAGCCAAGTGATGGCTTTTTTTTTTTTTTTAGCTATTTGCCATTTGCTAAAACTCTCATAAGAAATCAAGAAAACATAAATAGAAAAAGACACCTAAGATATTATTTAGATAAATAATTATTTCCAATAATAATACACATGGAGGTTAAGTACCCTTTTATTCCATTTGTATCCTCTGATAATTAAGAGATTTCTTTGATCTTCCAAAACTATTCAATTTTACATATAATAATTCTAGTGTCATTGTGTCCAATTCTAAAGAATTCTAAGACAATCTGAAATTGATGCACTGACTGAATGCAAAAATATTCTACTTTTAGCATAATGTGTTAAATAGAGTAATTATCTAAAAAATCTGACATACCAAACATCCCTTGTCATTTAAAAATCTTGAATTGTTAATGCTCATTTTTTATAATTAACGTTATTATTTGCCAAATGTACCTGAATTATTATATTTTCCAAATGCATATTTTGGGAAAATAGAATTCCTGAATATCCTATGAAATAACATTTAAAAACCATGAGCACTGGCCTTGAGCTCCATAATATGCTAGTAGTTTAGGAATCTAAACATTTGTAGTTTTCTTTTGAATAATAAGCTTGTTTAAAAGAAACAGTATGAGAGCATCTTGGTTAAAAAGACTGCTTGATAGCGTGTAATCTTCAGAATGCTCTAAATGCCAGTAGAGCCTAGATGTATTTGATAAAGGAAGAAAGCTCCTCTACTTTGGGTTCCAAGTAAAAAATTAAATATTTGTAAGTGTTATAAGAGCAATGTAGTGCTGATTATCCCCTAAAGATATCCGTTATAGAAGATGATTTTGCTGACTGAGTCATTTGAAAAGTTTGGTCTTCAACTGCTTAGCTATGAAATTTTTTAAAGTATATTTTATGCTCACTTCTTTTAGCAAAAAAAAAAAAAAGTGCTTGTTCATATTATAGGTCCATATTTTCAAAACCGTTCAATGAAATTGTACCCTTTAATTTAAATATTTATTGGTAAGCATGTGCAAATTTGTTTTTTCACTGCTCTGTGCCACCAAAATAATCATGTCCAAAAAGGGTGGCAAATGTATAATATATCACTCCTTGTTGTAAATATATCTTTGACTGCAAACAGATTTTCAGGTACAATTTTAGAGCCTGCTTTTGAAAACTGGACCCTGTATGTGTAAATTGGGACTGTAATCTAATTAGTTTCTGCAAAATGTTTGCCTCTTTGCCAGCGTGAAATATTGAGGTGTGCTACAAATTGAATCAATACATACATCCAATGTGTGCTTTCTTCATGCAGGGATTTGAGACGGCTTGGAGTGACTCTTGTTGGTCACCAGAAGAAGATTATGAACAGCCTTCAAGAAATGAAGGTGCAGCTGGTCAACAGGATGGTGCCATTGTAACTTCAGTTAATTGTCACTTCGTCAAGTGAATGATTCTGCACTTTGTAAACAAGCCCTGAGATTTATTTTAACAAAAAAGGGGGTAAAAGGGAAAACTCAGTGATTTCTAAACCTTAAGAAAGCATTTGTTTCAGCCACAGAATTTGTGATCAGTGTTTTACTAAAATCTCTTTATCTTCCTCTCAATATCTTCATTTTTCATGAAGCAAATATAACCTACATGGAATAAGAACATGAGGTTAAACATTATCTTATATTACAACAAAATCCTTCTCACTACTTCTACAAAATTTTATACATGAAATATATAACTATATATAGCACCTTTTTTTTTTTTTTTTTTTTTTTTTTTTTGCGGTATGCGGGCCTCTCTCACTGTTGTGGCCTCTCCCGTTGCGGAGCAAAGGCTCCGGACGCGCAGGCTCAGCGGCCATGGCTCAGGGGCCCAGCCGCTTCGCGGCATGTGGGATCTTCCCGGACCCGGGCACGAACCCGTGTCCCCCGCATCGGCAGGCAGACTCTCAACCACTGTGCCACCAGGGAAGCCCCTATAGCACCTTTATAGAAAGAAGGCAGCCCTTTTCAAAATTTCCAAGAATCTGTTTGAAAGGGAAAGTTTTATAGCCATTTGTGGGCTAACAAAAGCTGCAGTTTACTGAAGTTTACTTCAAACTTCAAGTCTTAATTGTCTACATAAGTGTATTGAAGAGCAATATGGTTAGATAATTTCTAAATAGATATCTTCTTTTGTAATTTTAAATGCTGTTACACAGCGTTAAGTTATAGAAACTAGTGTATAAACATGTTGCTTGATCAAGGACAAGTACAATACAGGGTGTATATTTATTTTTCTGTGTTATAAAATTTACTTATAGTTGTTCTTCTAGAAACTACTAGGTAATAAATGTGAATATACTGTATAATTTGCTATATACCCAGGAATCAATTTAAGTTGGAGCTCTGTGTGTGTGTGGCTTGCACATGTGTGTATTACCATTCTGCTTGCATTGTTAATAGTGTTTTAATTTTAGCAACATTCAGGAACAAGTGTTCCAGAGTGTATTAGGAATCGGAGAAATAGGGAAGCTTAAAACAAAATTTAACCCAAGCTTGTGTCTTGTTTCCTCTCATGTGTCTAAAAGCTACTAAATCTCTTTATTCACCAACAGGAAATGTCTAAAAGACTAAATCCCCTTTGGCGTTTTAAAAATACTTTGTGATATCTGTGATAATGCAGTTCTTCTAGCCATTAATCTTGCACCCCTGTAAGAAATTTCACCTTTCTGAGTCCCAGAAAATATCTTGTCAAGCAAAGTTGACACCGAAGGGCACGTTTTCAGCAGGATGTAGAAGGATTTAACTGTGCAGACTTCTGTTAATGTTGTTAAATCCAGCACATAGCACCAAGCATTACCCCTAAGTGTTAATCCTTGGTAACCATTTCCCTTGTGGCTCAGCTCTAAGAAATTTTGATACTAAAGCAGCAATGGAATGATGACAAATACATATGTATATATTTTTCCCTTTAGAATTTTCTCTATGGCAAGACTTGACAGTTTTATTTGTTGATGGCAGTTTATTCATTTGGTAATTTCATCTTGTATTCAGTTACACTGAACTGAATTTATTTTGATGAGCCAATCTAAAGTGTTATTTAACTGGCCTTATTAAGAAATATATGTCCTATGTACATTCTATATACCACACTTGGTGAAGACTGACATTTGAACCGTTATTAGAACTTGAACAAAACTGAGCTCCTTGGTGAAATAACCAAGTTTTTTTGTATTATTACACTTTATAAATCATGAATGACATGTGATTATTCAAAGAGCACAGCATTTAAGCAAAATACAGCCTACTTCTGGTTATCAGTGGCAATAGTTATACTGGAGTAGCTTGGATTAGTGACATCCATAGAGAATATACCAGCATTATATTGTTGGTACCCCCTCTCTCTTTCCCAAGTGCCTGTTTCAGTCAAATGTTAGCATATACAAGAATAAACTTTGGGGACGTACCTTCTTTCTACCCTGCCCACCTTTTACTAAGTATCTCTTTGCTAAAGAATATAGGGAAAAAGGGAAGTTTTAAGCAATTTCAAATGATATATTGAGTCCCGTCCAATTAGGGCTATAATTCTTTACTGGGTCTGTACTGTACCATGGGTCCACACAAACTATGCTTAAGTATACTCTATAGTAGTGAAATTTCCAGAGAAAATAGAGAGAGATGGACTTAACTTTGTCTTGATAAAATCACAAGTAAGGAGGCATCACCATTATGAAAGATGCATTTGTTTGTTTCAGAAAACAAAAAAGTAACTAAACTAATTCCTTTTGTACAAAATAATTGGAGATTGTGTTGCATTTATTGAATTTAGTAAAACCAACCAAATATAAGTGATAAAGTAACAACTGAGAAACTTCAAAGTAAGAATAAATTTATTGATTTAAAAGAGAAATGACCATAAATTTTAGAGTTGATGGACTAGCCACAATTACTTATACATAACAAATATACTTAAATTGTTTTCCAGCTTTATGTGTTCAAAGATGATTCGGAGGTCAGGACGGAATATATCTAAGTGATTGGAATTTGAAGTTACAATGCAGATTTTCTTTTTTTCACAAAAGAACATTATAAATTAATTTCGATCAAATTTATTTCCTTCCTTTGCAAACTTAATGTATATTTTGTAAAGTAAATTGAGATGAAAGTTAAATAAACACATAGCTTTCATCCATATCTCACTTTGGTTGAGACTTTCTAAGGAATGTCAATATGATTTTAGAAGATGCACTCCCCCCCCCCAAAAAAAAGAAGAAAGAATTCCTTTCAAAAATATTTGTTCACTACTCGATATATCACCAATTGGGAAGTGCCAATCTCATCTATAAATGTGAGAAGTGGAACAAGGAGAGAGGCAGCTTTTGTGAAATGCAACAAGGCAGTAACCCAGGGCAAGGTTTGACAAATCTTGATTGTGTGATTTCTTATCCTTTTGGTTCATATCGTCACCTACCAGACAACAAAAATAAAATATAGATTCAATAATTTTAGTACATAAGATAGATTTGTCAAATTAAACATAATGTTATTTTAACTATCAGTAACAATACTGTTAAACCATAAGTCTTTCTCAGTGTTTAACTTCGAAAAAGAGGTAAAAGCAGGGAGTAATTCTCAACTTACTGATATCTGTCGAAGTCACTCAATTCTACTTTTATCAATCATAATTTGTTTTCTAATCTTGCCATTTACTCACATGTAAAAATGACATAATCAGTTCTTCTTGGCTGTTGAAATGTATGAATTGTATGTAAAAATGTAAAAATTTTGATTTTCCCATTTAAAAAAAATGAATGTGCATGGTCTTTTATTTCTTGTATTATAATCACCAAGTCAGTGTTCTAAAATTGTAGGATTACTATAAAAATTATATTCCAATATTCTACCTAAACTTAAATGTGGTCAGCATTATTAGTTTCAGAGTTGCCAAAACAATGCAAAACATCCTTAACTCAGTTTGTAAGAGTTTTAACCAGTGTGCAATGGTGAAGAAATAGTTTCCTATCTCAAGTTTAAAATGGAAAATTAATATCAGTTGAGCACTTAATGTGTTTGCATGTCTGCTATTTAATCTCCATGTGAAATTTAAAGATTTTTTTAACACAATTCTTTCTCCCATTTAAAGTGGGTTCTCAAAAGCACAAGCAGAGATATTTACCTGTGGAAGACATTTGTTGGCTGTAATTGTACATTAGATGGCAAATGCCATTTGAGTCAGATGTTAGAAATTTACTAGATGTATGATGTTGCATAGTAGAATAAGATCCTTTTCTCATTTTGTCCTTTCTAAAAATAAAGAAAAAAGCTAAGTATGATAGTAAACTGTCTTTGCTTATGTCCTGACAGATGTTTAACCTCAAAATAAAAAGTAGGTACAATAAAATGATGATGATAATAATGAATAAACAATCAAAGTGCTAGTTTTATTTGAAATTAATAACTAGAATAAGTCAGCATTTTTTCAACTCTGTAGCACAGCTGGTTACATTGAATATTTTTCTCTATTATGCTGTTAATTATATAGTAACGTATCAAAGAAGAAATAGATAAGAACTTTCTTTTCATTTCTTGTTGATTTATGAAGAAGTCTTTTTACACATAAATGATTGAATGTTCTTATTCAGAATGACCACATAATTATTGCTTAGGAAAAGACACCAGTTCTTAAAGAGTCTATTTATAATAATCAGAATCAAACGTTATTTGTTTCTTCTAAATGTAAATGAAAAAAAATTGAAGGTGGCAAAAAATGTGATATTTATTCAAGCTGGGCTATCTTAACAGTAGAAGTTTCAGTAGTCAACATGTTTGTGCATCTTTAGATGCTAATAGTTTTACAATTTATTATTTAAAAGTGTAAAAATTTACATTTATAATAGTCTGAGAATAAAACTTAGACTCAGTCATTTGTTAATATGTTTATTAGAATGTTTTAGTTTCAGGCAAGTCAGAAGCAGCTCTATAGCGTTATTCTATGTTAGGCGTTGGGATATCTCAAGTCCCTGCCTCAACATTAATTCAAGGAAGAATTAGCATTTCTGTATTTTTTCTCCGTTTGAAGCTCTATGTGCATTTGGTTTGTGTACATGTTTTTGTAGTGTAAGATATGAAATTTTATATTTTTTCAGAAAATAAAAAAAACTTGAATACAGTTAATTCCGATTGTCATGCTTAACCCTCCCCCAAAAGACTTAAAACTTACAGTCTTTGTATAATGATTTCAGTTCCTTCTGCTAAACATGTTGGAATTTCTTATGCTAAATATTTAAAGTGCAATCAGCATCTCTTTTCCTCAAAGACATATTCACGAATCTTTGCATTCAAATATTTTTTGCAACTAGAGTTTGACACTGAGATTGTTGGACATGAGCATAACTGTGTGAAACCTAATTAGAAGTTTAATTGTGACAGTGTTATACAACATTACTTGAAAGAAAAAAAAACCAAACAAACAGAAAACTGTGTGTACCGTCTGCAAAAAGAGACTTTCTGATGACGTTCTTATCAACAAGCATCTGCTTGTGGCAGAGTGTGGAGGAGTTGCATTCTTACAGGAAGGGATGTCATTAAGTACAAACACTCCCTCTTCTTCTCTGTGTATTGTATCATATTGGTCTCCTTTTGTAAAAAGCATAACAAACAATCTGCTGTATTCGAGGAAATGAATCATATTTGTATTTTGTTTGCACTTAATTCATAAAAAGTGACATCACCATGCCTCTGGAAATTATCCATAACCCCATTGTCTATGCAGAAAATCACTATTACAAGGGAAATCATATGCTATTTGCTTTACTCTCATGTAAAGACTATGAGTTCTTTCTCAGCAAGTAGACAATTCTTACTCTTGCTTTGCTACAGAGGTAAAGATCCTGTGATAAAAGGAATTTTCCCCCAATCCCATAGGCACTTTTGACCAGGTAGGAGTGATGGGGTGGTGGTGAAAAAGTTAATTAACATTTAATAAGAATGCACTATTTTGTATTAGAATTTTTACACTTACCTTTGAGATACATTTTATTGTCTCTGCTTTACTCATAAGGAAACAATGACTCAAAGCTGTCAAGAAATTGCCCAAAGTCTGACTTCTTTTCAAAGGTAGGATGAAACCCACATTTATTTGAGACCAAACCCATGTACTTTCTACCACACTATTCTGATTCCACCCCGTGCTATCTAGGTAATGGATTAATTTAAGCCAACCTGTTAATTTAATTGATGCAGGAACTAATGGTTAGTGAAAAAAAATGATGTGCACACTTTTCCAAAGCAAAGTGTAAACATTGAGTGGGAACCAGGATCTGACTGATTACATTTCTAACATATTCAGTTTTCAGAATAAGCAGACTTTGGGAATCAAAAGAAGTTCTTCTTATTTGTGATTCTTCCACTGAGTAGCAGCACAATCTAATTCAGAGTATTTTTCTAGCATATGTCATAGTTTTCTCACTTACAAGCTTAGGAAATTGTAATAAATATATATTACTTAATTCCATCCATGATAGCTGAAATTCCTCTATGAAACTTTGAAGTCTACAGGTGATTTACTACCAAATTATTATTATCAAAAGTAAAATAAGTTGATGTTTCTGAAAATCCACAGTAGCCATTCAAATTAAGCAGAGTTCTATATAAAATATCAAATGTATTTTACTTGAATTCAGCAGGTAAAAACTAGCAAATTGGAATGAAGTTGGCAAAAATGCCGAAATATAGATGAATTTTTTCACAGCAAGAGTTATTCTTAAATCATCCGTCTAATTTTTTAATAGTTGGTTATGAAAAATACAAATCTGTTGGGATTATTAATTTCAGTTTGAAGTTTCTTAATGATCCTAAATTTCCAGAAAGTAAAAATCTTCATTCAATCCTCACAACAGTTGAGACATTTATTCTGTTTTTCTTTTTTTTTTTTTTTAACATCTTTATTGGAGTATAATTGCTTTACAATGGTATGTTAGTTTCAGCTTCACAACAAAATGAATCAGTTATATATATACATATATTCCCATATCTCTTCCCGCTTGCGTCTCCCTCCCTCCCACCCTCCCTATCCCACCCCTCCAGGCGGTCACAAAGCACCGAGCTGATCTCCCTGTGCTATGCGGCAGCTTCCCACTAGCTATCTACCTTACGTTTGGTAGTGTATATATGTCCATGTCTCTTTATCGCTTTGTCACCGTTTACCCTTCCCCCTCCCCATAGCCTCAAGTCCATTCTCTAGTAAGTCTGTGTCTTTATTCCTGTTTCACCCCTAGGTTTTTCATGACATTTTTTTTTTAAAATTCCATATATATGTGTTAGCATACGGTATTTGTCTCTCTCTTTCTGACTTACTTCACTCTGTATGACAGACTCTAGGTCTATCCACCTCATTACAAATAGCTCAATTTCGTCTCTTTTTATGGCTGAGTAATATTCCATTGTATATATGTGCCACATCTTCTTTATCCATTCATCCGATGATGGACACTTAGGTTGTTTCCATCTCTGGGCTATTGTAAATAGAGCTGCAATGAACATTTTGGTACATCACTCTTTTTGAATTATGGTTTTCTCAGGGTATATGCCCAGTAGTGGAATTGCTGGGTCATATGGTAGTTCTATTTGTAACTTTTTAAGGAACCTCCATACTGTTCTCGTATCAATTTACATTCCCACCAACAGTGTAAGAGGGTTCCCTTTTCTCCACACCCTCTCCAGCATTTATTGTTTCTAGATTTTTTGATGATGGCCATTCTGACTGGTGTGAGATGATATCTCATTGTAGTTTTGATTTGCATTTCTCTCATGATTAGTGATGTTGAGCATTCTTTCATGTGTTTGTTGGCACTCTGTATATCTTCTTTGGAGAAATGTCTATTTAGGTCTTCTGCCCATTTTTGGATTGGGTTGTTTGTTTTATTGTTATTAAGCTGCATGAGCTGCTTATAAATTTTGGAGATCAATCCTTTGTCGGTTGCTTCATTGGCAAATATTTTCTCCCATTCTGAGGGTTGTCTTTTGGTCTTCTTTATGGTTTCCTTTGCTGCGCAAAAGCTTTTAAGTTTCATTAGGTCCCATTTGTTTACTCTTGTTTTTATTTCCATTTCTCTAGGAGGTGGGTCAAAAAGGACCTTGCTGTGATTTATGTCATAGAGTGTTCTGCCTATGTTTTCCTCTAAGAGTTTGATAGTTTCTGGCCTTACATTTAGGTCTTTAATCCATTTTGAGCTTATTTTTGTGTACGGTGTTAGGGAGTGATCTAATTTCATACTTTTACATGTAGCTGTCCAGTTTTCCCAGCACCACTTATTGAATAGGCTGTCCTTTCTCCACTGTACATTTCTGCCTCCTTTGTCAAAGATAAGGTGACCATATGTGCGTGGGTTTATCTCTGGGCTTTCTATCCTGTTCCATTGATCTATCTTTCTGTTTTTGTGCCAGTACCATACCGTCTTGATAACTGTAGCTTTGTAGTATAGTCTGAAGTCTGGGAGCCTGATTCCTCCAGTTCCTTCTTTCGTTCTCAAGATTGCTTTGGCTATTCGGGGTCTTTTGTGTTTCCATACAAATTGCAAAATTTTTTGTTCTAGTTCTGTGAAAAATGCCAGTGGTAGTTTGATAGGGATTGCATTGAATCTATAGATTGCTTTCGGTAGTAAAGTCATTTTCACAATGTTGATTCTTCCAATCCAAGAACATGGTATATCTCTCCATCTATTTGTATCATCTTTAATTTCTTTCATCAGTGTCTTATAATTTTCTGCATACAGATCTTTTGTCTCCTTAGGTAGGTTTATTCCTAGATATTTTATTCTTTTTGTTGCAATGGTAAATGGGAGTGTTTTCTTGATTTCACTTTCAGATTTTTCATCATTAGTATATAGGAATGCCAGAGATTTCTGTGCATTAATTTTGTATCCTGCCACTTTACCAAATTCATTGATTAGCTCTAGTAGTTTTCTGGTAGCATCTTTAGGGTTCTCTATGTATAGGATCATGTCATCTGCAAACAGTGACAGTTTTACTTCTTCTTTTCCGATTTGGATTCCTTTTATTTCCTTTTCTTCTCTGATTGCTGTGGCTAAAACTTCCAAAACTATGTTGAATAAGAGTGGTGAGAGTGGGCAACCTTGTCTTGTTCCTGATCTTAGTGGAAATGCTTTCAGTTTTTCACCATTGAGGATGATGTTTGCTGTGGGCTTGTCATATATGGCCTTTATTATGTTGAGGAAAGTTCCCTCTATGCCTACTTTCTGCAGGGTTTTTATCATAAATGGGTGTTGAATTTTGTCAAAAGCTTTCTCTGCATCTATTGAGATGATCATATGGTTTTTCTCCTTCAGTTTGTTAATATGGTTTATCACATTGATAGATTTGTGTATATTGAAGAATCCTTGCATTCCTGGAATAAACCCCACTTGATCATGGTGTATGATCTTTTTAATGTGCTGTTGGATTCTGTTTGCTAGTATTTTGTTGAGGATTTTTGCATCTATGTTCATCAGTGATATTGGCCTGTAGTTTTCTTTCTTTGTGACATCCTTGTCTGGTTTTGGTATCAAGGGGATGGTGGCCTCGTAGAAGGAGTTTGGGAGTGTTCCTCCCTCTGCTATATTTTGGAAGAGTTTGAGAAGGATAGGTGTTAGCTCTTCTCTAAATGTTTGATAGAATTCGCCTGTGAAGCCATCTGGTCCTGGGCTTTTCTTTGTTGGAAGATTTTTAATCACAGTTTCAATTTCAGTGCTTGTGATTGGTCTGTTCATATTTTCTATTTCTTCCTGATTCAGTCTTGGCAGGTTGTGCCTCTCTAAGAATTTGTCCATTTCTTCCAGATTGTCCATTTTATTGGCATAGAGTTGCTTGTAGTAATCTCTCATGATCTCTTTTATTTCTGCAGTGTCAGTTGTTACCTCTCCTTTTTCATTTCTAATTCTATTGATTTGGGTCTTCTCCCTTTTTTTCTTTATGAGTCTGGCTAGTGGTTTATCTATTTTGTTTATCTTCTCAAAGAACCAGCTTTTAGTTTTATTGATCTTTGCTATTGTTTCCTTCATTTCTTTTTCATTTATTTCTGATCTGATTTTTATGATTTCTTTCCTTCTGCTAGCTTTGGGGTTTTTTTGTTCTTCTTTCTCTAATTGCTTGAGGTGCAAGGTTAGGTTGTTTATTCGAGATGCTTCCTGCTTCTTAAGGTGGGCTTGTATTGCTATAAACTTCCCCCTTAGAACTGCTTTTGCTGCATCCCACAGGTTTTGGGTCGTTGTGTCTCCATTGTCATTTGTTTCTAGGTATTTTTTGATTTCCTCTTTGATTTCTTCAGTGATATCTTCATTATTAAGTAGTGTATTGTTTAGCCTCCATGTGTTTGTATTTTTTACAGATCTTTTCCTGTAATTGATATCTAGTCTCATGGCGTTGTGGTCAGAAAAGATACTTGATACAATTTCAATTTTCTTAAATTTACCAAGGCTTGATTTGTGACCCAAGATATGATCTATCCTGGAGAATGTTCCATGAGCACTTGAGAAAAATGTGTATTCTGTTGTTTTTGGATGGAATGTCCTATAAATATCAATTAACTCCATCTCATTTAATGTATCATTTAAAGCTTGTGTTTCCTTATTTATTTTCATTTTGGATGATCTGTCCATTGGTGAAAGTGGGGTGTTAAAGTCCCCTACTATGAATGTGTTACTGTCGATTTCCCCTTTTATGGTTGTCAGTATTTGCCTTATGTATTGAGGTGCACCTATGTTGGGTGCATAAATATTTACAATTGTTATATCTTCCTCTTGGATTGATCCCTTGATCATTATGTAGTGTCCTTCTTTGTCTCTTCTAATAGTCTTTGTTTTAAAGTCTATTTTGTCTGATATGAGAATTGCTACTCCAGCTTTCTTTTGGTTTCCACTTGCATGAAATACCTTTTTCCATCCCCTTACTTTCAGTCTGTATGTGTCTCTAGGTCTGAAGTGGGTCTCTTGTAGACAGCAAATATATGGGTCTTGTTTTTGTATCCATTCAGCCAATCTGTGTCTTTTGGTGGGAGCATTTAGTCCATTTACATTTAAGGTAATTATCGATATGTGTGTTCCTATTCCCATTTTCTTCATTGTTTTGGGTTTGTTATTGTAGGTCCTTTCCTTCTTTTGTGTTTCTTGCCTAGAGAAGTTCCTTTAGCAGTTGTTGTAGAGGTGGTTTGGTGGTGCTGAACTCTCTCAGCTTTTGCTTGTCTGTAAAGGTTTTAATTTCTCCATCAAATCTGAATGAGATCCTTGCTGGGTAGAGTAATCTTGGTTGCAGGTTTTTCTCCTTCAACACTTTCAATATGTCCTGCCACTCCCTTCTGGCTTGCAGAGTTTCTGCTGAAAGATCAGCTGTTAACCTTATGGGGATTCTGTTTTTCTTTTGAACAAAGATATAAATGGAGCCTATGCAAGGTTAAGTGATTTTCATCCAGATCACATAGCTCATTCATATATCCCTTCTCTCTTTTAAAGTTAACCCTACTGCCCCTGAGTTCCAGATTACACTCTCCTACATGCTTTGGAATCTGTTCCATCCATTGCTCTTGAATATCCTCAGCTGTCAGTCTCCCTGGCCCCATTACTCCTCCTCTACACCGTGTGACGGAGTACAGAGCACTATGGTTGTCTGCAGCCAACATTTCATATCCTGATCTGTCACTTAACAATTGCATGAACTCAGACAAGCCATTTAACCTCCCTGCCTTCAGGTACCTCATCTATTAAGTGAGGAAATAACATGACTGTTATAATAACCTAAGGATATCGACATAGAGTGAAAGTAGTGTCCACCACATAATAATTCTTCAGTAAATATTATGTATCTTTATACATCCCACTTTGCCACCTCTTCACTATCAAAACATGTAAGAGCATTACCTCGATTTTCTTATCTCTTCCTCTCTTTAATTTCACTGCAATCATTCCTTTCATTCTGTATTTGTTTTAACATAATATTATCAAAACTTTCAAATAAAAATTGATAAAATTTTAATAAATTCACTTGTACATGTAAGCCAGCTTCAGCAATAATCAACTCAATACCAATCTTGTTTTGTACATAACTCCACTATCTCTTCTCCTAGATTGAAGAAAAGGCCCAGATATTATATCATTTCATAAATAAATATTTCAGAGTGCATCTCCAAAATGCAGGGATTATTTTAAAAATATAATCGTAATACCATTACCCTACCTAAAATTTAATAAACTTTAAAAATATTTTTAAATATCCAATCAGTATTCTCCTGTTTTATCATATTTTTTTTACAGTTCCCTTAAATCAATATCCAAATGTTCCCTTTATTTCCTGTAAATTGGCAGTCAGATTCAGGTTTGATTTTTTAAAGAATACATCATAGGTAGTTTTGTGTACTTCCATCAGTACACAAAGTCAAACTATCTTTCTGCTATGTTAACAGCAATTGACCATTGCCAAGTAATTATTTGTTAATAATTTCAAGATGGTGATTTTCATCATTCTTTGTTCATGCTATACTACTTTTATAAAGACTAATTTCCCTTCATTAACTCTTTAGTTTTTCTGAGATAGAGTTTATATAGATAAAGCAGAACAGTGTATTGGTGTTATTTTGTTTTGTTTTATTTAAAAGTGATCAAATGTTCAAATGACCCCCTTGTGGCCCTTGGGCCTGATGGCATATTTTACTGATCTTTTTTCTTCAGTCTCTCTATTCTCATCTTGACTAATGTCTTAACAACATTAAGAAGGCCCTTTCGATGTTATGTCCACCTTAAATATCCCCCCTTTCTTGGCATCCAAGAGCTTTCTTGCTTTGCCTACATTTCTAGCCATTTATTTTCAATCCTTTCCACTATCCTTTATTATTCTGCCTTCCTTTCAAATACTGAAATTGTGGGTACTCTTCCCATCCCATGCTATATGCTTTCCCTTGGAAGTTGTATCAACTCACAAGTCTTCAATATTAACATATATTGGAATAGCATTCCATACTGAATCTCAAGCACCAATCTTTCTCCCAAAATATAACTCCATGTGTATAAATTTTTACTAAAGCTCTCCAACTGGCTGTAATGTATGCATTTTAAAATCAGTATATCCCAAACTGACTTCCTTACCTTCAACACAACTTATATCTTATTCCATACTCCCAGTAGAAGATACTACTTTATATGTAGTTAAAAAAGGAGAGATCTAAAATTTATATTTTAAATTTTCTCTACCCTCAGCTCCATCTAAAACTTATAAAATTTTATTAGTTTCATATTGAAAATATTTCTCAGATGTATCACCAGCAAATGTAGAAAAAATAAGAAAAAGTCAAAGATAACTCTAAGTAGGAAACATAGCCTAGAAAATTAAATATATCACCCGGAACCAAAGAGACCCTCTTCCTTGATACTTTAACTTATGCATTTTTATGATGGGGATTTAATAGGAATCTTACACGATTGAGCAAACAGTTATAAACATTATACAGCACATTTTATCCAAAATTTTATAAAATAGTGTAACTTTGGATCATGAAAGAAAAAATTAGAAACATCAGATTGGCCCTTTGTACAAATAAATAGACATACCCCTTAGAGAAGGTATTCTGAACCATGTCAGCAAACAAATTGACTTGGATTATGCTAAAAAATATATTTTAAAGAAAATAAAAATTTATACATTCAAATGAAACGATAAGCCTTGAAGGGTTTCCACTCTGATATAAGGATAAAGTAAAATGATTTACTGTATCTTCTTTGGAGTAGTAACAGCTCTAACCATATCAGGTATGGAGGTCAGACCAAACAACAAAGTTTTTCAATCATCCTTTTTTTTCCTACAAATATGTGAAATACAATTATAATGAGTATTAATTTCAAACCAAGTATTTCAGAAATGTGCAGCCTAAATGTGTTTTCAGGGCAGGTATATTGCAGACTTCTGAGTCCTTCGCTTTGTTAATTCTGAAGAAGGGGCAAGAAATTATGATCTAACTTTTGTGGTGAAGCACAGGTCATTCTCAAGATTTGCAGAATGTTCCCCATGTTTATTCATGAACCGTGCCTTCATGTTCTGTCAAAGCACATAGTCCTGATTGTCCATAATATAGAAAAACAGTTTCCAACAAATAAATGGTCCTTGTCCTTCATGAAAAAAAAAAAAAGTGGTCCAAAGGTCAAAGTCAAATAGGTTTTGAAAACTTTGCTTGTATTATCCTCTATTAGAGCTTCACAAAACATTCTAGAAATACAAAGCCTCAACTAAATTTAGTTCAATGATTCCCCAAACGTGTGACCATGGAACACTTTTAGCTGGTAGGGATTATTACTACTACCACATGGTAATTCTAATCTGCGTGACCACTTACCAAGTTAATCGTAAGAATGCTATTATTTTCTCAACCTATGTTACTGTGGGGATTCAATGACAAGACGACATCCACTCTGGGATGTATCTGTATCAGTACATTGTATCTGAACAATGATCCATCCATACTCATGCCTACTTTTCCTGGAGACCAATGCAATAGCACAATTACGATGCAGCTGCATGGAGTCGGGTGGGTCCTAAGACATATAAAAATGAATTACTCAAATTCACTCTCTTTGAAATATGTATTATATTTCATTATTTTCTGTTACTTAAGATATGGCCCTAAATTAAGAGGTTACAGAATAAAACGTTAAAACAAAAATTATTACCCTGGTGAATATGTCATTTGATATTAAAAGTTATAGAACTCTTCAAATATTCTTAGCCAAGGAAGGCAGCAGACTGGGGGAACAGATATTTTCTGAGAAAAAAGAAATGTGTAACAAGCAGCTGTTGATGGTGTGGGCATCTTATTAGAAACGAGTGCATCAGCACAATGCATCAACCCTGAGAGACTGAGGAAAAAAGGCTGGGACCTGGAAATAAGACTGAAAATCAAGAAAACATTCCACACACGTGTGTGCACGTGCACACACATGCACACACACATTTTGCTAAACTTTAAATTAAGAATGTTATGTGTCATGTGAAAAAAAAGAGAGAAGTATAAAACTAGAAGTACATATATATAGTACTCAGAAAAGTAGAGAATAAATGAAATAAAGGAAATACATATGGTAATTTTACGTAGATATTTCTGAAGAAATGACCTAGAACAAAAGGTCTTAAAATAAGTGTTATTAACCTTTTTAACATTACTTAATGCCTATGGATGATAGCCTTGGGGAACTGGGGAAAATTGCAAACTTGGAATTTTGGAAGGAAAGGACTCACGATCTTCATTAAATTCTTGAAGGGCTACCTACCATAAAATATTTAAAATCGTGACTTAAAGTAATGATTGAATATCTCTAGTCAGTGACATCTTATATTTGCAAGCAAACAATTTGTAATAGGATATTTCTACTATTTTCACTTATTTTTCCAGAGGTTAAGTCTTAGGGAGTATTTCTGAGATATTACTTTTAGGAGATTAACTTCTCGTATCTCATAGCCAGAGGATAAAATATATTGATGATAATAGCTTCATAACATAGTGGAATCTAGAGATAATACCATATGATTTCTATTTTTTTATGAACTAAATAGAAAACTATTCTAACCACCTCACAAATTCTACTATGTAAGTAAAACAATGGTATTATCATAGAGAAGAGCTTTAAAAAAATAGTAAGGAGTCATATAACTATGAAAGAAATTATATAGATGTGAAATCTAATAGGTTTGCTTTCACAATAGGATTTTTAGCACAATTTATTGTCTTAAACCTAAACTCAAAGCTTATCCTCAGCTGCTGGCATCATATGCCTGTATTACTGTAGTGGCTATCATTCACATGGTTTTCACCTTAAATAACATTCCTATTATTGGACTAGTATTGATATTTTGGCTGATCAGATGAGTTTTAATGGTCTATATAGATTCCTTTTCTAACGCTCATTTATTCATCTTCTCATTCATTTAAGCACTTTTATGTTAATCAATCAAGATCCAGACCGTGGGCTCTGGGATCCTATAGAATAGTGCAAAATCTGGCTCTGTCACTTACTAGCTGTGTGACCTTGGGAAAGTTAGTGTATATATCTATGCCTCAGCCTCTTCATCTGCAATAAATATGGACAATACTTACCTCATACTATCAATGTTCTTTTCACAGAGATCTGCAAGCAACGGTCTACCTCAAGATCATTGTATGTGCTGTTTCCTATACCAGGAACACTCCTTCCCCAGAACTTTGTATGCCTCATTATTCTTATTCTTAAGGTCTCTGACTAAATATCTGTTGGGTTACTCAGCTTGTCTAAAAGTATCACACCATGCCCGACTTTTCTCAAAGAACCTTGCAAATATATATCGATTTTTGAAACATATTGCTTATTTCATTGCTTGTTTATTATTTTTCTTTTCCTCTGGAATATAAGCTCGATAAAAGTAGAAATCAAGTCTTTTTTGCTGACTGCTGTATCCCTATCACCCAGCATAGTTCTTGGAACAACATAGGCACAGCATCTGAGTCATTAACCCTTCCTCTAGAAGGTTGCCCCAAAGCCTGGTCAAGATGTATTTCTTTCTTACCAACTTTTGAGGCAAAGTGATCCCTTATATTAGTACACATGATGTGGTCCACTGAATGTTAGGTTTTCTGCAATAGCTTCCATAATCTTTCCCTATAATGAAGAGCAAAAAATAAAAGAAAAGGGCTTTCTTTCAATGAACTTTCCAAGAAAATGGAATTATTTGTGGAATCTTTTGGGAGACTAAAGCAGAAAAATAGGGAGAGGAGGTAAGTGGTAATTGTCTCAAATTATTGCTGTTGAGGTTATTGTTATTTTTATTGTGATTTCCAGGATAAGATCCATGACCTCACGAAGCTACAAATTATCAGGTGAGACATACCAGTAAAGAAATTAAGTAACAGTAAAGCATCATGTGCATATGGAGTTTTAGGAACAAGAAAGAAGGAATATTCAATCTCTGATGGCTAAGGAAAGGCCTCTTCATGGAGTTTACATGCTAGAGGTGTATTTTCCAACAGGGTGTCCCCAGCCAAACGTGGCTATTTAATTTTAAATTTGAATTAATTAAAATTAAATAATTTTTCAATCTCACTAGCCATATTTCCAGTGCTCACATGTGACTAGTAGTCATCCTAAGAGACATTGCAGATATGGAACATGCCCATCATTGCAGAAAGTTCTATTCAACAACACTAATCTGACAGTCTCACGTGTTATTCTGTAGTGGGGGCAGGGGGATGCCTTAGAGAAGGCAAGTATAGAAAGTCAAGAAAACCAATTAGGGTAGAGATATAGTAAGTGAAGTAGATGAGAAATGCTTAAACCATGGACATAGTGGTGGTGGTGGGGGGTGCTAATAAAAAGGAAGGAATTCATTTTTTAAGAAAAGTAAAGAGGTACAATCAGTAGGACACATGGATGGATTGATGTCATTTACTTAGGAAAAGAGAAGAATGAGTCCAAAATTTCTGGCAGGGGTGGCTGAGTGGCTGCTTCCCAGGATTAGAATGAATATAGAATGCTTATCCTGTGGATGAGGGTGAGCTTCAACAAATCTAGCAAAGTTCTTTTCCTGGTTATTTCCCTGACCAAAAACAGAGATCAAGTTTTCACTTCTTGTCTGTAGGCCCCTGGATCTCAGTTCTGGTCTCAGTAACTATTCAAATATAAAAATACTCATGTCCACGCAAATAAGCGTTGGCATGCCATGCAGTGCAGTTACAATCTATATCTGGAAAAGAACCATTTCCCTGAAAAAGAGCAACACAATTTTTATTGACAAAGAGCTGACTCAAAAAGACATGGACATCAATCTACATTATCAAATGAAAACTGGGCTTAGAAGTTTAAAACTCCACGCTTACCTCAAAGATTTCATCCCACATTTGGTTTGTTTTCTGTGTACCTCTAGAATTAAAGGGATAATTCTTGAGACTTTCCCAGAACACCAGAATAAAGGAGAGAAAAAAAATATGTTCAAAAAAAGGTGGAGGGATGGAGGGGTTATGAGCTCCACTTTTTTTTTTTTTTTTTTTTCGGTACGGGGTCCTCTCACTGTTGTGGTCTCTCCCATTGTGGAGCACAGGCTCCGGACGCGCAGGCTCAGCGGCCATGGCTCAACGGGTCCAGCTGCTCTGCGGCATGTGGGATCTTCCCGGACCGGGGCACGAACCTGTGGCCCCTGCATCGACAGGCAGACTCTCAACCACTGCGCCACCAGGGAAGCCCCTCCACTTTTTAAAAGACAGGAAATCACAGCTTTGAAATTACACTTTCATTTCCCCAGCTTCTAGAAGTCCCATCAATGTCTTGGGAGTTTCATTTAAGACCCTACAATCCACATAATCAAATTACTAGGAGTTATTGCTAAAGCACTGGAGAATGATTGAAGGGTATAGTAGTGGTACTAGTGGCTCATCACCCCCCCCATCTTAATATACATTCCCTGAAAGGAGTGCCTGAGGCAATGTCTTGGGTAAATGAGATTCATTTGGGAGATGGCTCTGGAAAACAAGAGTAAGGAAAGGGAAAGGAGGAAAAGCCAAAATGATAACTCTGTAGAAACCAAGGACTCCATTTCCACCAGGATCTCTGGAAGCTTCAACAATGCTTCTTAAAAATAAGCCTCTAGAAAAAGGCTGTCCATTTGTCCACAATGATTGAAAGCCACCTTCAGGTAATTCATCATCCACTAGCTTTCACGCTGCACTTGTGTTCAGGCTTTGTGAGTTCCTGCAGCAGAAAAGTAGAGCTATTCAACACACAATCCAGGTAGGTGTTTTTTACCACAAATCAGTACTCTTTACTTCAGCTGTAGATAAAATCAGAGTCAGACCAAGGAATGTGACCCAGGACACCATGAGTGTTTGTTGCAGCCCAACTTTTACACTACTTAGATCTACTCAAGCTTCATATTAATTCTACTCCTCAAGACAGAGCCAGCCTCACTGGCCTGTGACCAGTGCAGTCCCTTAAAGTCCATGCTCAGCCTTGGCACTTGAAGTTTAATGCTTTGCAGTTGCCATCTTAAAATTCTTTAAAATGCTATCTTTAATCTTTTGTAAGTGAAATCTGATGGAACAACGAAGCGTGTGTGTGTGGGCAGGTGGGTTAATGGAGGAGGAGTGTATTGGATCCTCAGCTCCTGCACTCCCCCAACTCTCAGTATTTCCCTGGGGAGGATGCCAGGCTCCCTGCTCCCCTTCCACTAGCACCACAGCTGCCTAGCTTCCCAGACCCACTCTGGCCATAGACCACTCCTGCCAGCCCTTCCTTTCCCATAGCAACCAGGTCACATCATTGGGGGGTGGGGTGGGGGGAGGCCTACATTCTACATCTCCATTTGACCCCCCATAGAAGCCTGGGTACAGATGCAGGGAGGGTTGGTATTGGGATGCCTGACCCACAGAGTCTTGGAGTTGATCATGACAATTGCAGTCCTGGTCCCAGCCTGCAGCATCATGGCAGGCGACTAGTCAGGAACAAGCCTCTAGCCCACTTGGAACCTAGACACCTAGTGCTTCCCAAAGTGGAGGCTGCAATCTCTTGAGGGTCACCCATTCATCATGGGCTGGGGCTGTGAGCACTTGGAAAAGGGAAGTTGACGCCCCACCCACTTTCTCCACCTGCCCTGCATAGTGTGTTGGTCCTGCCTCTGACAGAAGGGCCAGCTTGACAACCTAAAGGCCACTCTTGTGCACATGATGAGTTGAAGGGACACCGTGGGCACCTATGAAGATCTACACACTCCCTGGGGGGGATCTCCTTCCTGGAGGGAATATGACATTTAATAACAAATTGAAAACACCCTGACTGGTCAAGAAAGAGACTAGAAGGAAGAAAGGAAACAGTTTTTTAAACAATATTTTAGTATCTTTAACAGCATTTTTTTTCCTGCTTTTTGAACAAGGAGTTTTACATTTTCATTTTGCATTGGGCCCCACAAGTCATGTAGCCAGCCCTGTTACTGGGAAGCAACAAACCATAATCTCTTAAAAAGGATAAAATACATATAATACAGAAGAAACAAGCTGCTGCAACTACACCTGAAGCCATAAAGGATACCCGTTATCACCCTCCTCCACCACCCACTCTCCAACAACATCGCAGCCAGTGAAGTCCGCTTACCTGACTAGGGAACCCACTGTCAACCCTGAGTGGTCTGAGCCCTTGATTGCCTTGGTTTTTTCACACTCTAGTCACTGCAATTGCCTATTCAAAAGACAGAAGCCTGGGGAAAATCCCTAGTGACTTCTTCAAGTTTGATGTATTTTTCTTTGTCCCTATTATGTAAGGACAATCCTAGCTCCGCATGATAATGAGGGTCAGTTATGTCTGTCAATGTAACAATTCATTTGTCTGTAGGTTCAGTAATCAAAGCTCAGATTCAGTAGAGTATGCATTTCCTTCCAGTCACAAACCAGCAGGTTCCATACAGCAGAGCCGAAGAAGCAAACAGAAAATGTAAATTCTCTAAGTTGGTCACTGGATTAGTTTGCTAGGACTGCCTTACAAAGTGCCATAGACTGGGTGACTTAAGCAATAGAAATTTATGTTTTCATGATTCTGGAGGCTAGAGGTCCAAGATCAAGGTGTCTGCAGGGGTGGTTTCTTCTCCTCCGTTTGTCTTCACATAGTCACCCTCCAGTGTGTGTCCTAATCTCCTCTTCTCATAAGGACATCAGTTCATATTGGATTTGGCCCACCCTAATGACCTCATTTTAACTTAATTACCTCTTTAAAGACCTTATCTCAGAATACAGTCACATTCTAAGATACTCAGGGTTAGGACTTTGACATATGAATCTGGGGGTGGAAGAAATGGTAACAACTCAGCCCATAACAGTCACTGAGTCTGATGATAAACCTTTGGTCTCTGGACCCTGATATTCTAGCTGTTATTGATAAAGCAGCATGAGTTAGTTCTTGAATTATCATAAATATTGCATCCTAGAACACAGCACCATAACTTCATAGTGTTTTGTTTCCCATCTGATGCCTTAGGTGAGGGCATTCCAGGGCTCTATGGGGCTGACTACTTCAGAGTGATGGGTATATGGTGGGATCAGTGGGTCCATGACCATACACTCACAGTCACAAATTCTTCACTATAAAATGCATCCTTGGTTTCAGGTTCTGTGATGTGGCATTCAGTGTGAGGAAGTCTGGCCTACACCCCTAATGGTTCTGGCAGAGACACTATAATCAGGGTAGATGAAGCCATATCTGGTATAGTTGTGAAAGGGGAAAATGTGTCTGAAGGAATTAGTTTGTTAGCAAGTGGTTGGTCTGATATCAAGCACTGACTGCCAGGAAAGCAGTAGCTCAGTTGGCCTTGTAAAGGGGCCAGTGCTGTTGGACCCTGTCACCATGACTACTCCACTCATGAACCCATTATATGAGCATGGGAGAAGCCACAGATAGGGCTAGCCAAACTCTAACAGGTCCATCCTCATATGCACCAGGATTTTGAGTGTCTCTTCTGCACTGAATGCTCTGTGGTGGGTATTAGTGTAAAAGAGAAAATTCTCTCAGCATGTGTTCATCCTCATATACCCCAAAATCAGCATGTCACTTCTTTAGATATCCTTGCCTCTGACTTTCCAATTTGCCCTTCCAGACCCCTAAGCTGACCTACCAAGCTATTCGCCACTACCTATACTCTATGTATATTGTTATACAGGCCAATTCTCCCTCTTTCCAAGTACACAGTCAAGTTTACTTCTCACAATATAGTAGTGGTACGGCTATAGTCAATAGAGTTGTAGTCCAATTTTAGCTAACACCAACACAACAAGCTAAACAATTTGTGAAACAGATCCCCAGTTCTCCTCAGTCACCAACTAGTTATGGGGATCAAACTCCTTGAGTCTTAAGCATGAGCTGAAATAGACACATTACTGTACCCCAAGTGGGCTAACATGGGGGACGGTACCACCACTTCAAGAAACTGACAGGTCTTCTGGATATTACATCCAAGATGTAATTTTTCTATTGTATGATGAATTGCTGCTACACCCGCTGGACCTAATGAATTAGCAGAACCGATAACACCAGGAAGCTCTATTAAGTCATGAAGTCACTTATCATCAGTCTCTACTACTGCCCAAGAGTATACCACACCAATCAGATGCTAGAACGACTGTACAACTCAGTGTTTCCACTTTGCCTGTACCTTACCCCAAATCAGCTCAGATGAGTATCTAATTAACTGTGGTGTTGCAACAGGTCATTTACCACAAGCAATGAGATCTGTGTTACATCCCAGTGATGAGAGACTGTAATGGTTACATTGGTCAGGTAATTGAAAGGACTGACTAAACTCCACAGAGCATACTCATGTAAGGCTTTAATGAAGCTGAAAGATTTTGTATTGAACAGTAGAAATAAAATGCAGGTAAGCATATGGGACCCAAGAAACTTCTAGGCACAGCTCTCCAAAATCCTTTTCAGTCACACAATTTGTGACTTTAACTCTGGACTGTGAACTACCAAGACATATATAAGGAGTCTTGGTTTCAGGAGACCTAGGGCAAACCTTTCCAGGAGGGTCTTTTATGTCCCACTGGACATGTATACAAGCCAGCTGATAACTGGTTTCACCAGGTGTAAGCCATTAATCCACACATCCCTAAATAACATAAAAAAGGTGGCTGCTGGGGGAGTTTCTAACATTAAATAGGTAATTATAAACTAGGTAGCCTCTCTCCTCCTTATCTTAGCCTAGAGTCAGTATCAGACTTCCAGACATCCCCATAGATAAGTCAGAAAAGCAGTTCAGCTTTAAGATAACTTTATCTTACAGTGACCTAGTTCCAGAATCTCATTCTGAAAGGTTGCTGACTAGGAGTGCTCTGGTTTTAGCTTCTTAGGTTGTGGGGTTTTCTCTGAAGCATAGTCTGGGTCAAAGTCATGGTTGCAGGTCATTTATTTATGAGACTCTTAGGAAAATGAGGGGCTGGTGAGCAGGGAAAGTAAGACAGGAAAAGGGGACTAAACATCAGGGTGGGTGCATTATTCAGGTTTAACCTGCAATCACGGAGAAGTGTCAAAAATTGTCTGTTTGAGGCATGAGATGTTGGGGCACCTGTTTAGTAACTCACATCCATACTTGTTGAGAGTTGCCTCTGGGGATGTTAACTTCTTTATTCTCTCAGGCTGCACCAGTGTGCAAATAGAGCAGTCCATTATGGCTCTGAAGAAGGCCATGGCCTTAGTGATGGTCCTGTGTAGAAATCTTCCAGGAATTTTGAGAGCTTGTTGTAAAACACAGCCATCATTAAAAAATAAATTCCATAAATTTATAATTAATTTATAAGAAAAATGAAATAATTAATACTCAAAATCCATCTTGTACTAATTATTTTCTATTATCTACCCTCTTGTGATTATTTGTCTATTATCTGTATGGTGGAATACTAATATAACAGAGCACTACTGCATATCTCTTCCCAGAAATGCATTCAGTACCTCATGCTGAATCTTGAAATTGTCCATGGTGAGAATATTTACACCAGGGAAATCAGCAAATTCTACAAATCAGGGCATGATTCCTGCCCTCTCCCCTGTCCCATCTAGCACCAGCTGCTTATTAAACAATTACTAGCCCCCCTCCATTGCAGAAGAGTGAAGAGAAACTGCTAGAGACCATCAGAATAAGATGGAATTGTCCAACCCATGTGGTTGAAATAAGAGATCAGTCCAGGATATGTGACATTCGTCGTCAAAATAATCTGCAATTCTCGCCAGTCTCCCAGACTTTATTCCCAAGTGGTAGCGAAGTAGAGAAGTTAGCCTCGTCTCTAATCTCCAATATGTACCCCCAAGTCACCCTACATAAATATTATCAGAAGTGGACATATTTAATTTCGTGATTTTGAAAGTGGAAAATTACGGGGATGAAAGGCAAGGAATGAAGTGGCCATGTTTTAGCTAAGCCAACATTTGACACCATTCAAGTCAGGACAATAAAAAAAACTTGAGTAAGAAGAAAATGAGACAGGGTAAAAATCTTCCAAGTTTGTTCAAAAGTTAAAGAGTAGTGGCTGAAAAAATTGTTGAATAATGAATATTATATTTGAATCATGCATTCATAAAACAGGAGGGATTTAACACTCAAAGGGTAGAATAATGATCAGTAATACACCCTCGAAGGAACCTCCCCAGCTTAGACTTCTCATGGTAAGACTGTCACTATCCATGCCCTACCTGACATCACACCCAACCTCATCTGCTCTCTCTCTCTCTCATGTACACATACCAACAACAACACTCTCAAAACTATTTAATAAAGAATAATAACAATTCATATTTAAGTGTTTGCTCTGTGTTAGGAAACCTTTTATGTGTTTTGTGTATATTATCTTTCTAAACCCTCACAGTAATCTGACAATTTATATCATTCTTATATTACAGGTGAAAAACTGAAGCACAAAGAATTTAAGTAACTAGGAAACACACATTAACTGGTAAAACCACGAAACTGTTCTCTGAAACATTTTTCTTCATCTTCTTAATCTAATTGAAATATGCTGTTACTTCAAGGCATGGCTTACCTTGCAGCCCTATAAAATAGTAGATAATTTTACACCCCCAGGACCTGTAAACAGAGAGACATCTTCTTTGCTTCTCATAGCTCTTCCAGACCATTGCTTTCCCCCATCTTTAAACTAAAATCTCAATCTGTTTGAAGCTGATGCCAACAGAGCATACTGTCTACTCCCTTTCTTAGTTGCGGTCCTGTGCAAGCCTTCCTGTCAGTCCTTCTCATTCCTTGACAATGGTAATATAATACCCTTACTCCTTACTACACGTTTGGTGATTTCAAACCAGGAATCGGTAGCACAGAGTATTTTTGTTCAAATTATTTAAAAAAAATCTCTTCTCTGTGTATGAATTTCAATAGAGGCACTCCCTTCAGGCAGATCACTTTAAAAAGGAGTTTCTTCCTTCAGCCTGAGACCAGCCTCTGTCCAGAGTCCAGGGTTGGAAATAGAGCCTGGACTAGAGTTCAGCCTGCCAACCCCTTGGTGCAAGATTGTCCCAAGCAAATAATTTCCCAATTCCGTTTTCCTTTAAATTTTTTTATTTTCATAATTGTCAATAACTTTCCCTCCACCTTACCTCTACCACCAGCTCCCAGACTCATACCATTACTCCTATTATGTATAATAGTATAGCCTCCAGAATGTTACTAAAATCAGCCCCTTCTCTGACCACCATCTCTAATATTTCCAGCTCACTTACTCTACCCATTGTCACAACTTTTCAACTTCCAATTCTTTAATGGTCCCATTTTCACTTCCAATCACCATCTCAAAACTTCCTTTTCCAACTTAGATGCCATAATCCATCACTATAATCATGTAATCACATTTATAGACATCCTTAAATAGTGTGCCCCAACTCCCTCTGTCTTCCTCAATGGACCAAACTGCAACCCACTTAATTTTACTACGTGTCTCCTAATTAATTGCCTGTAGAACGTGAGTAGGGAAAAGTAAGCCACTGTTGATGGAATCACTTTACATTTAGTATCACAAAGTTCAATTCTATGGGTGCATAGCATTGCTTAGCAATCTTATTGCATTTGTCCAGTTGATTCACTCTATTTCCCTTACCTATTTAAGGACTTTTTTTCCCCAGAAATAGCTCCTGTCTCTACATCATCAATGCCATCACTCTATTATGTCATTTTCATAAGGATACAAACATGCAGTAATATTCTCCATAAATGACCACTTATCCCTCAACTCTCTCCAGTTACTGCTCCATTTCTCTATATCTTTATGTAGCAAAAAAATTTTAAAGTGGTTTTCTACAATAACTGATCCATTTCCCCAACTCACACGCTCTCTTTCACCCACTCCAATTATGCTGATTCTGCCAAGTTCATTAATAGTATTTAGTGACCTCCATATTGAAAAATGCAATGGTCGATTTTAGTCCTATTATTCAACCTCAGAGATATCAAAATTTTCTTCCTGAAACACTATTCCCTTAGCCTCTAGAGCAGACTCATAGTCCTTGAAGTACCCAGGGTTTCTTTTGTACTCTTCTTTATCCACACCCAATCTACCCTTAATCCATACCCTCGTTCATAACTGTAAATAATTTCTATATCACCAATGTCACTATCTCCAAAACCCTTGCCTTCAGAACTACACTCTTAGTTACAGACATATGTGCTCAACTGTCTTCCTGATATCTCCATTCGGATGTCTAAAGGGCATCATAATTTTGGAAGGTTTAACACAGAACTTTTCATCCATGTGCTCCAAAGCCTGCTTCTCTTCTCTCTTCTTGCTCCACATTCAAAGTGCATTCCAAATTTGACCATTTCTCGTCACCTCCATTTCTCTTGCATAAGATACAGATACCACCTAACTGATATTCTTGCTTCTGTTCTTATTTCCCTAAGTAAAATCTTAAAATGATCATAATTGTCTTTTAAAAAATTAAATTGTATCATGGTAGCCTGCTGCTCAAACTCTACGATAGTTCCTTGTTCCAAAATCCAACTTTTAAACAAGTGTGACAGAACTCTAATTAGAGTGTACTTTAAATGATTCTCTGAGTGTATTTAAATGATTCTCTGATTCTATCCCCTAAATTTGTGTGTGTGTTTTGCTTTTTATCTCCTTCACTTAATCCTAATCACAATGATCTGGTCTTACTGCAGTGTCTCAAGTATCCCTAGTTCATTTCACAGCTTTCTGTTCTCTCTGCTTGGACTACTCTCCCCCATAGATATTTCCAAGATTCTCCTTCTTCCTCAGGTTTCTGCTCAAATATTCCCTCCCCACACTCCACATGACTATTTATTTTTACCCTACTTTATTCACCATCACAGAATTCATTACTACTTGAATTCATGTATGTATGTATTTTTGTGCCTACTGTCTGTTTCAACTACTAGAATGTAAACTCTCTCAGGAAGAAGATTGTATCTGCTTTGCTTATTGCTATTATCTCAATATTTAGATAAATACCTGGCACACAAGTGTTCAACGAGAGAAAAATTGATTAATAAGACATCATTTGGGAAGGAGAAGGATGGTTTAGGTAGTCTTGAACTATACACAAAGAGGAAACATTGAATTTTTATTAAAGAATAAGGGGGGCAATTTGGTAAGAGGAATGATAGTATTTACCAAATTTGCAAAACTGTACTGTAATCATGTACTTATATATCTACCTATCTGGCTGAATTGTAATGTCCAGAGGGCACCAAATGATATTTGTGCTTAACATTGCATCTCAATTACAGAACACCGTGCTTAAAGGAAAAACCAGCTGCTCTGTAAAAACTTGTTGAATGAATGGTTTAATACAAGGCCCTGGACTCAACCAGTTTAGGTGGTAAGTATAGTCATTAGGATAAATCCAGGAAAAGAAGTCATTATAGTTTACACAGTAGTCTCCTTTAGAGCATTTATTTTGTCTGAGAAAAATAAATGCTTCTGGAGAAATGAACTTCTTGTTTGGGGAAAATTATGTCATTTCCCATAAACTATCACTATAATGATGATAAAATTATTTACAAGTCCATCATAGAACTAAGAAAAAACAGAATGAGGTGGTGGGTGTAAGGAACTTTGCCTTAATCTGATAAATGTTATCAACATACTTTTTAAATGCTCTTAGAGTAACAGAAGGGATAATGGACAAAAGGCTAAGGTCTGTTTCAGAAACATCCACTGATGAATTGAGATAAATACTCTCTCCTTTACTCAATACTTCAAGTACATGATTAGCACAGCAATAAAAATTGATCTGTGTTGTTTTGGATGTTTATGTCTGTGAGCAAATGAAACAGACTTTTCCTATTAGAAATAGGGTTTCCAGAAATTCAGTAGGAAGTTTGAAATTAAGAGTGCATTCACATGTCCACTATTAGGAAGAAAGAGAATGGGGAGAAGAAAAAAGAGACGAGATATTTACAGGATACAAAGACCTGAAACAGCTCTATTTTTCTGGCCTCCATCTACCGGAATAATTGTGTCTCCAACTCTCTAATGCTCCTCTAGACCTGACTAAAATCCAGCAAAATCTGTCATTTTGGCAGTCAGTGAATAGTCAAATGAAGCAACACCTTGTAGTAATTCATTCTGTAGATCCCTGGGTTTGCAACAGAATACTTAACACTCACATAGCTTCTTCACTTTCTTTTTCTCTAGGCGTTAATTATTTGTAGCCTCTCTTCTATTTCTCTTTCCCTTCACCTCTCTGCTCTGCATCTTGTCTCTTTTTCTCTCCCTCTTTCCCTCTTTTGTCTTCTTTTTCTCTTGTACAAGAATGCTGTTCCATACCACGTAATTATTAACAGGTAATATTGACTGGAAAAGGATTTATTTAACAGCATGATGTTTGTGGTTACTTCTTCGTGTTGTTAAAAACAAATAACCATAAAAATACATTGTGTTAAATAATAGTATTTGTAAAAATCGGAAAAAAACTAAAAGCATTATTCAAATTGCAATTGCTTAAATATTGAAGCTAGCATACTTGAAGCACAGACAATTGTCTGATAAAGTTTGTGTACTATACTATATTTTTCTTGGTTTTCTATCTGGTCACTTTTTATAGTAGTTCAGAACTGTTAATAGTTTGAATGTGTTCAGTATTACATGGTTAATATTTTATCAGAATGTTATTGCCTTTGCCTTGAAATTGTTTTATTATTTGAAAGTTGTTGTCTTTTTATATTACTTTGGAAAATTTGCTATGCTGAAAGCGTACTTCATCTAGGAAACACTTTTTAATAATAAACTAGCCTCTGGCTTTTAGAGTAACAGCCAGTGGAAAATAATTGCTTATATGAAGTTTGTTAAACCTGACTTTTCTAGACTAGAACTATTCCTTTATTGATAGATGACTTGACCTTAATAATACAAACCCAAGAACATAGTGTTTTTCATCATTCTGTAGTTTTATAAAGAAAGAAATATTTTTGGAAAGAAATGCTATTTGTAGTAAAAGGTAATAACAATTTAAGTGATGCCTTTATATATATATATATTTTTTTTTTTTTTTTTTTTTTTTTTTTTTTTGCGGTACGCGGGCCTCTCACTGTTGTGGCCTCTACCGTTGCGGAGCAACAGGCTCCGGTCGCGCAGGCTCAGCGGCCATGGCTCACGGGCCCAGCCGCTCCGTGGCATGTGGGATCTTCCCGGACCGGGATGCCTTTATATTTTAAGAAATAAAAGTAGTCTTAAGTTTCACATTTTTTTACAGAATATAATTCTAGTCAATTTTATATTGCTGTAACATACCAAGGGCCCAAAATGAAAAGAAAAATTTGTGAACTCCTTACATCTATCACTTCCCACGTACAGAGTTTATTTTATAACATTTATAAAATAAATGTTATAATATGAATCTGGAATGGAAATGTTGCTATAATGAAGAACTTCCTTATAATTATGTTTTCAGAATAGACAGTTCTTGTTTCTGCCTGTGATACATGGAAGAAACCAAGATGTTGGGTGATAATAACATGAAAGGCAAGTCAGAGAAATTAAGCTAGGATGCAATATAAAGAGCAGAGAAAAGGCAAAGGATTTAGCACTAGGAAACTTCTCTGCATGGCTCAATGACAAATAGTTATCTCTTCCTTGTAGCATACGAAGTTCAACTTTTGTGTGTAAAATTGAATAAACTTTATAGGACTTTGGACATTTAAACTATAATCCAGTGACTATTTCCTTTCCCATGTTAGGGAACATTTCCACTAAGATCAGAGCAGAAATAAATGAACTAGAAATGAAGAAAACAAAAGCAAAGATCAATAAAACTAAAAGCTGGTTCTCTGAGAAGATAAACAAAATTGATAAACCCTTAGACAGACTCATCAAGAAAAAAAGGGAGAGGATGCAAATCAATAAAATAAATGAAAAAGGAAAAATCACAACTGACACCACAGAAATACAAAGGACTATAATAGACGACTACAAACAACTATATGCCAATAAAATGAACAAACACGAAGAAATGGACAAATTCTTAGAAAGGTATAATTTTCCAAGACCAAACCAGGAAGAATTAGAAAATATAAACAGACATATCACAAGTAATGAAATTGAAACTGTAATTAAAAATCTTCCAACAAACAAAAGTCCAGGACCAGATGGCTTCACAGGTGAATTCTATCAAACATTTAGATAAGAGCTAACACCAATCCTTCTCAAACTCTTCCAAAAAATTGCAGAGGGAGGAACACTCCCAAATTCATTCTACAAAGCCACCATCACCCTGATAACAAAACAGGGAAAAGATATCACAAAAAAAGAAAACTACAGGCCAATATCACTGATGAACATAGATGCAAAAATCCTCAACAAAATACTTGTAAACAGAATCCAACAATGTATTAAAGTGATCATACACCATGATCAAGTGGGATTTATCCCAGAGATGCAAGGATTCTTCAATATATGCAAATCAATCAATGTGATACACCATATTAACAAATTAAGGAAAAAAACCCAAATGATCATCTCCATAGATGCAGAAAAAGCTTTTGACAAAATTCAACACCGATTTATGATAAAAACTCTCCATAAAATGGATATAGAGGGAACCTATCTCAACATAATAAAGGACATATATGACAAACTCACAGCAAACATCATACTCAATGGTGAAAAACTGAAAGCATTTCCATTAAGATCAGGAAAAAGATAAGGATGTCCACTCTCACCACTGTTATTCAACAAAGTTTTGGAAGTCCTAGCCATGGCAATCAGAGAAGAAAAAGAAATAAAAGAAATCCAAATTGGAAAGAAGTAAAACTGTCACTGTTTGCAGATGACATGATACTATACATGGAGAATCCTAAAGATGCCATCAGAAAACTACTAGAACTAATCAATGAATCTGGTAAGGTTGCAGGATACAAAATTAATGCACAGAAATCTCTGGCATGCCTATACACTAACAACGAATCATCAGAAAGAGAAATTAATAAAACAATCCCATTTACCATTGCAACAAAAAGAATAAAATACCTAGGAATAAACCTACCTAAGGAGGAAACAGAGCTGGAAGAATCAGGCTCCCTGACTTCAAACTATACTACAAAGCTACAGTAATCAAGACAGTATGGTGCTGACACAAAAACAGAAATATAGATAAATCTTACAGGATAGAAAGCCCATAGATAAACCCATGCACATATACTCACCTAATATATGACAAAGGAGGCAAGAACATAAAATGGAGAAAAGACAGCCTCTTCAATAAGTGGTGTTGGGAAAATTGGACAGCTACATGTAAAAGAATGAAATTAGAATACTACCTAACACCATACACCAAAAAATCTCTCCAAATTAATTAAAGACCTAAATGTAAGACCAGACACTATAAATCTCTTAGTGGAAAACATGGAAAAAACACTCTTTGACATAAACCACAGCAAGATCTTTTTTGACCCACCTCCTCGAGTAATGAAAATAAAAACAAAAATAAACAAATGGGACCTAATTAAACTTAAAAGCTTTTGCACAGTGAAGGAAACCATGGGAGAAATGGGAGAAAATATTTGCAAATGAATCAATGGATAAAGAATTAATCTCTAAAATATACAAACAGCTCATGGAGCTCAATTTTAAAAAACCAAACAATCCAGTTAAAAAATGGGTGGAAGACCTAAATAGACATTTCACCAAAGAAGACATACAGATGGCCAAGAGGCACATGAAAAGCTGCTCAACATCACTAATTATTACAGAAATGCAAATCAAAACTACAATGAGGTATCTCCCCACACCAGTCAGAATGGTCATTATCAAAAAGTCTAGAAACAATAAATGCTGGAAAGGGTGTGGTGTAAAGGGAACACTCTTGCACTGCTGGTGGGAATGTGAATTGGTTCAGCCACTATGGAGAACAGTATGGATATTCCTTAAAAAACTAAAAATAGAATTACCATATGACCCAGCAATCCCACTACTAGGCATATACCCTGAGAAAACCATAATTCAGAAAGAGACATGTACACAATGTTCATTGCAGCACTATTTACAATAGCCAGGACATGGAAGCAACCTAAGTGTCCATCAACAGATGAATGGATAAAGAAGATGTGGCACATATATACAATGGAATATTATTCAGCCATAAAAAGAAACGAAATTGAGTTATTTGTAGTGAGGTGGATGGACCTACAGTCTGTCATACAGAGTGAAGTAAGTCAGAAAGAGAAAAACAAATACCATGTGCTAACACATGTATATGGAATCTAAAAAAAAAAAGGGTACTGATGAATCCAGTGACAGGGCAGGAATAAAAATATAGAGAATGGACCTGAGGACACGGGGTGGGGAGGGAGAAGCTGGGGTGAAGTGAGAGTAGCATGGACATATATACACTACCAAATGTAAAATAGATAGCTAGTGGGAAGCAACAGCATAGCACAGGGAGATCAGCTTGGTGCTTTGCAATGACCTAGAGGGGTGGGATAGGGAGGGTGGGAGTGAGGCTCAAGAGGGAGGGGATATGGGCATATATGTATGAATATGGCTGATTCACTGTTGTACAACAAAAACTAACACAGTATTGTGAAGCAATTATACTCCAATAAAGATGTATTAAAAAAATTAAAAATAAATAAACTATAATCAATTACTATTGCTTGTAGTTACATCTATTTATAATTTTTTTGTTTCAGCTGGAAACAGAAATGAGTTTCATGTAGGGGTATTTGGAGAGGTTTCTTCCAGACAGCCAAATATTTATATTATTCTAATTCTAATTATAAAATTTTGTAAGGAAGTGACATTATTATTGTAAGTTTTAGACTTACTGATATAAACTAAGATATGCTTGAGATGGATATACTATAGACAGTCATTTTTTATTAATTCTGCCCTTTAAATCACTAAAGAGTAATAATAGTAAAAATAAAATGTATTATGGTGACTATTATGTGCTTATATTAAGCACTTATATTAAATTTCATAACAGCTGTTTGAATCAGTTACTTTTGTATGTGTGAAGAAAAGCACAGAGAAGTTAAACAACTTGCCCAAGATCACATAGTGTTGGGGCCTGTATTTGAATCTCATTGGTCTGGTTCCCAAACCTATCCTTTTACCCACTGCTTATAAGGTCCAATTCTGCTTGCTCTTAGTTTACTTTTTATCCCCAAATTAGTTTATTTTCTTAAATAGAGACTTGTTTTTCTTCCTATAACATCTCCCTCTACTTGGTTCAGTTTCCCAAAAAAACCAAATGTCTATACAAATGAACTGGAGCAGGAGTGAGACACTCTCACAGCTGCTGTCTCTTGTATCTTCCCATTTATTTTCCTTGTGATTTTTTTCTATTTTTAGAAACCATTTTGTGCATTTTAATTATATCACATGGAATTAAATATTTCTTCAAAACCTTCATAGATGTTATGAAGATATGAAATAATTACTCAGTTCTATATACTGTCTTAATGGTGGAAAAAAAAACTTCCCCAATAGCAAAGTTTAGATTATTAGTCATAGACCATAATTATACTCATCCCTAAGAAGTTAACATTATTCATATTTTTAAGATCTTTAAGGTGGTTAAATTCAAAGAAGGAAAACATTAAAAATTTGAAGAAGTAAAATTTAGTCTTGTCCCCTATCTTCAATGATTCAGGAACAAATATATATTTTTTAATTGACCAAATAGCAAACAGTTCCAGTAGACCCCAGGCATAGATTGTAAGAATTTAACAATTCTTGGTACACACAGCTGTCTGTCCAAGCAACCAAATAGAGAAAAATATATATATATAAAACTAAAAACATGCATAATATTTGGGGAGAGGTGGTCTTTCACTTCAGTGGCACAGCTTTCCGGTGGACTTGCATGTTTGTCTGGCCCTTCAATCTCTTAAACTCATGGGAAACTTCCAAGCAGAAAAGAAATAAAACCACATTATAGGATGTTTTTCCAGATATGACTTCCAGTGCATTAGAGGGATAAAGTTTTGGTTGTGATTTAGGGAATTGTGTCACTTTGCAATAATGTTGAAAGAGGGAAAAATTGTTAAACATTTCAGTAAAATTATGACAATTTTATTTTTCAATAAAGACTGCCATCTTTTTCATATTTTATAAATAAAATGTATTCACAAAGGAAAGTTGACCATTTATTCTTATAATGGGATGTTCAATTTATTTCACATGGCTAAATTATCAAAGAAACCAAGATCTAAAAAGGGAAACCTACCTTTTCTCTTGGATAGCTGAAAAAAAATTTTTTTTTTCTTTCAAGCACACCACTAGGGAAAGAACAGCAACTGAATAAAGTATTTTCTCGGGAGTAATTCATTTATGAGGATCTCAGAAGCACTCTAGTTTTAGTTAAGCTTTAAATATGGCTCTGTTTTAAATTTTTATTATTTTGTTTTTTGTTTATTTTTTTCAAAGATAATTAAAATACCATATGCTACTGGTAGAAAACACCAAAAGTTTAGGTCAGATTTAACATAAGTTATGTTTATTTTGGCCCAATATTATAAAGCTCTCACTACTTATAATAGTAACTCTAACATCTGTCAAATAAGTTGTTTCACCTCTTACAATATGATATACTTACTTTGTCATGTAATGGAATAACATATATCCAACTCAAATATAGCACAGTTACCTAATGACATAATTGTAATTTAGCATGCATCATTTATTAATTTCAACTTTCTTACATTCAACTTCCAGTAGTAAGATGTAGAGATGTTGTATTCGCATGATATACCAGGAATACACCAGAATAGACCTCACTAACAGGGACCAGCAGAGACTTCCTTTCCTTAAATCCAAAGGCTATTATATTTTTAGTCATCAGTTTATTGATTGTTTAGCACTATTACCACATTGGAATACTTCCTCTCTCTTGAAAGAGTATCTTTCATGTGATGTTGGTTTTCTCCTACTTTTTTCAGTTATTTTCCTGACTCTTTACAGGTTCATTGTCTTCTATCTAGCTAAGAATTTTTGAAATTTCTTAAATCTATTCTAGATCCCAGTAATCTCAATGTATGGTGTGCAAACAGCAGCAGCAGCAGCAACTTAGAACTCATTATTCTGGGGTCCCATCCCAGACATGCTGAATGACAAGCTCAGAGTGGAGGCCAGAAATCTGTATTTTAACAAGTGATCCAAATTATTCTAACGCACACTAAAGTTGAGAACTACTCTTCTGCATTGTCGTCTCTCCTCCGTATTCTCATCTCAAATCTACTCACATAAAGCCATGTTCTTTCATTTAAAGTAGGAGTCAACAATTTTTTTTCTGTAAAAGATGAGATATCTTTTATGCTTTGTGGATCATACCATCTCAATCTCAACTGGTCAACTCTGTGTCCACAATATGTAAATGAATGCATATAGCTGTGTTGCAATATAACTTTAGCTACACTGAAATTTGAATTTCATATTATTTCATGTGGCATGAAATACGATTCTTCTTTGGTTTTTTCAACCATTTTAAAAAAGTAAAACCGTACTTAGTTTGTCGGATACACGAAGGAGACAAGAGGTTTTCCAAATTTCGCACAGAGGCCACAGTTTGCCCATTTCTGCTGTAGAGCCTTCACATGTATGACGGTTAATTTCATGTGTCCACTTGGCCATGTGGTACCCATTTGTTTGGGCAAGCACAAATGTAGATGCTGCCGTGAAGATATTTTTTAGATGCGATTAACATTTAAATCAATAGACTTTAAGTAAAGCCTCCATGTGTGAGTGTGGGTGGGTCTCATTCAATCAGCTGAAGGCCATAAGAGAAAAGATTCTCTAAAGAGGTAGAAATTCTGCCTCCAGACTGCCTTTGGACTCTAGACTGCAACACTGACTCCTTCTGTAATTTTCAGTCTACCCTATTAATTTCAGACTTGATAGCCCCCACAAGTGCATGAACCAATTCTATAAATTCTAATCTATCTATTATCTATCATCTATCTATCTATCTATCCTCTTAGTTTTGTTTCTCCAGAGAAAGTTGACTAAAATACTACTCAGATGTGATCTGTGGACTAGCAGCAACAGCATCATCAAAAAGCTTGATAAAAATGAAGAATCTTGGGCTCTACTTAGGTCCCACTGACACTGAATTTACGTTAATGAATTTCATGGTGATTTGTGTGTACATTGCAATTTCAAAAAAGTTGCATTTGAGTACTCTTCTGAGTTTAAAAGTATACCTTTATTAGTGTGATCTTTTTTTTTTTTTTTCACGGTACGCAGGTCTCTCACTGTTGTGGCCTCTCCTGTTGCGGAGCACAGGCTCCGGACGCGCAGGCTCAGCGGCCACGGCTCACTGGCCCAGCCGCTCCGCGGCATGTGGGATCTTCCCAGCCCGGGTCACGAACCCGTGTCACCTACATCGGCAGGCGGACTCTCAACCACTGCGCCACCAGGGAAGCCCCTATTCGTGTGATCTTATTAGGTTAATAGCTAGCTTTCCTACTAGGTTCTTATTCCATGAGCATAGAATCCTAATTACATGACTATCCTAGTTGTACCTTAGTAACAACACGGTATTATATCTTAGGCTTGTACTCTGTTGTATCCTACATCAGGGGTCCCCAGCCTGGTCTGAGGCCTGGTAGGAACGGGGCTGCACAGCAGGAGGTGAGCGGCGGGCTAGCAAGCGAAGCTTCATCTGCTGCTCCCATCGCTCGCGTTCCCGCCTGAACAATCTCCCCACCACCACCCGCCCCCATAGAAAAATTTTCTGCCACGAAACCGGTCCCTGGTGCCAGAAAGGTTGGGGACTGCTATCCTAGATGGCAAGCCTAGTTTGGGGCCCAAATTTATTGAACTCCCCAGCCCTGAAAACTAAATGCAAACATGAAGAAAATCACAATTAATATTAGGTAGTACAGCATGTAGGATCAATTTAAATCCCTATAATTTTTATTTTACCATAACTAATATTTCACATTCCATAAGTATGCTTCCTATAAGAAGTTTTTACTTACATAGGAATGAGTAGATTATTAAAATGACCAAAAATAGGATGTTAACAAAACTATCATTCAGAGGAAGCATACATATTTTGCAATTCATATTTACAAATAACACACAGGTTGTAGTACCATTTTTGTTTGATTGTTAATCTAAGGTCAAAAGATATTAACCACAGGAAATTTCTTTGTTTGTCTCCATATACCAATCTCTCCAAAATATTCTGTAGAAGTAGATATTAGTCCTGTAGTTTTGGTTCATCACAGCTCCTTGCTATAACTCTTATTTTTGTTTGTTTTTAATAACAAAGAGCAGATTTGTCAGATTTTCTTTGATGTATTAACCATGATGATCTTATGATCTGTTCTTATTTAATGGAGAAGTTACTTTGGGCTTTCAGCGGCCCCAGTAAAACAATGCATGCATTTCGGTCAATAGTTAATGTTCTTTCTATAGTCTTCCCTGTACCCTCAGATTTCTTTTCAGAATTGATAGAGCAAGACAAAAATATGTTATTTCTTCTTAACATTGTACAACCTCATATAACAATTTAATAAGATATCCAGAAACATACGATTTCCGGGCAGTTTCTGGATAATATGGCCTAATGTCATCATGTATGTTTTAAAAATTGGGCTTTTCAATCAAACTCATAGTTACAACTCAGGAATGATACAGTAAAAATGCTCTGGTACTTTGGCTATTATGTTAAGATTTTCAATCATAGATAAAACATAAAGAAGTGATATAATTTTAAAAATATATATATTTTTAGTTAGATTAGCCCACATTCCTGTAATTGCTATCATCCTTTTGTCTCACAATACCAAAAAGAGAAAACTCAATCAAAAGGAATATTCTCTGGAGGGTAATCCATAATAAAACCTATTTTTCTGTTTCTATATTAAAGGAAAATAAAAAACAACATAGCCACAGAAGATGAGATATTCAAGTCTACTTACCAGAATACAGTAATAGAATAAACATGGAAACAAGATTTAAAAAGCTTTTAAAACTATACTCATTTTTCTTCATTATTTTTTAATGTAATCCCAAAGAATATACTTAGTTTTCACAATGGTGAATTTCTGAAACTAAGGAAATTAGAATTCTCTTCTTGATAACGGGTAGATGTATGCTCTTTTCAGCAAAATGAGTCAGACTGTGTTGCAATTTCTCCAGCTACCACACCGACTTTGAAGGACAGGTGGGTGGCTCAATGATTTCCTCTATTCGTTTTTCATCCTGCGTGTGTCTTGTCTGTTTTCCTTTTTGTTTTTCTTTGGTTTTTGTCTCTATGGCATTGTCATTTTTATTAAGTGGTGCTATGTAAAAAGATATGCTTTTAAAAACTTACTCTAAGATGTAATACTCATTTGAAGCAAGTATAGAAAAGGATTTTCAAATAAATGTAAAAGATATAAAGGACTAAGGATATTAAGTATTTGGGGAAGTAGAAATCTGACAATGCATACACTTGAAGGAAAAGAAACTTGTTGCTCCATTCACATTGCTAAGTTTATACAAAAGAAGAAGGAAATATATATTCCAAAGGCCTTGCTCTTACTTAACAAACAAGGGAAAAATGTGTAATAGTAAAAAGAAGAGTTAATTCCCCCAGGGACACCCCTCAAGGAATGGAGGGAGGGATCTAGTGAATAGGTGCCCCAGCCTCCATGCAGCATCCACCCACTGAACCTCACCCTTCTGTTCCCTTGGACTCTTCCAGCAATAAGCTAAGACATTGCAAGCATCATCTCTTAAACTTTGTTCTTGGTATTACTCTTGTTGATGGATAAAATTAATTAATTAATTAATGGATAAAATAAATTAATTTTTGTTTTTGTTGACTATACATATCTTCTCTACAATATTTTTTACTTCAAATCCTTACAAAAATACAGACTTCAATTCTTATTTTTATCTATCTCTAACATGACTTCTTTTTCTGACACATCCTGAGAGATCAAAAAAAGCCCTAGAAACAAACTCTTACAATAAACGAACAATGTGAATACTACATACCTTACTGAAGCCTAAATCTTAAATGTTTAAGCTAGTTATAAACATGATTTTCAAATAAACCTGATTAGTTAATGATCCATTTGTAGATTCTATTTTGAATGTCTTCAAATATCTGCCTGGCAAGTAAGGGGCAGTCACATACATGCATCCCACATCCTCTCACAACTGTGGACTCTTACAGGACTGTCACAAGGCCAGTAAAAGGTGACCTCAGCAATGTAACAGCAAGCACACTTCAAAATCTTACCAAAGAATTGGTCTTAGAACACTTGAATTGGGGTATATAAGAAGGCATATCACAAGTGCTTTGATAAAATAACTCCAGTGGAGTATCTATACATTTACAGAGAAACACTTTTTGTTTGTTTTTTTTTTGTTTGTTTGTTATACCTCAGTACAGCAAATCAGTCCTTGAGTGCAAACCACGAATCCTGCCTCAAGTGATTTTTTTTTTTTTAAACTGTGAATCTCAGAAGCCTCCAAGTGATAACTACTTTGTAAAACAAAAACAAAGACAACTTTATCATTCACTGTTAATAGCCTTGCCAAGTTGTTTTTGTTTATTTAGTTGAGCTTTTAATATCTTTTTTTCATTTCCCCTATATATAAAATAACAGATGTTGGTTACTAAGGTTCTTACCAGCTAGAAAATACAAAGTTCTGTGATTTGTGTAGAATACAGAGCAGTAGATTTTACATCTGTATTATGCATGGTTAATTTATCACATATTTAGGGTAAACTCATTCTTACTCAAAGTGTAATATCTATTTTTTTCTAAAAATCCCTTCATTATTTAAGCATATGTTTATGGAACATATTGGAAACTACCTGATAAGATGATGGAGGTAAGATAGCATTAGTGAAATTCTATACTACCCATAGACCTTTAGTAAGAAAGAGTAGAAACTTCTTTCATTTAGTATACTGTGAATTATAATTTACCGGGCAGTATATTTTTCTTTGAATAAACTACCATACAGAGGTTTTATCTTTCTTTAGAGGATCTTAAAAAGCCTCCCTCAATTTTCTGTGAATTTTTTTTTTTTTTTTCCTGACAGTACTTGAATTCAGCTCTCATGGCCTGGAACATGCACTATTATAAAAGCTTCTTAACCAAAATATTTGCCTTTAATCTCTTCTATTTCCAATACCTTTCATTCAGCCACTGAATAAATCCTTAAACATTGTTCTCGTGGTGTCAAAAATTTAACAATCCTTCATTACCTACAAATAAATTCCTAATCAAGAAATATCATTCAAGACCCTTGCCATTTGACTCTAGGTTACCATTCTTTCCTCCTTCTTCACACTTCTAATACATGTTTTTAGCTATTTAGTCATGCTCGACAGCCTTTCCATTTTGCATGTATTTCCACCTGTCCGTAGTGTTTCCTTTGCTTGTGAGTATCACCTTCTCATTTCTAAAATTGAAGTAATAAGGCCTCAATCTCATTGGATGACCTTACCTCATACTGCAGAGAGAAAATAGATGTAATTGTTTAAGGACTAACCCCTATCATATTTACCAATCTATACTTTCTTTATTACATTTGGGTCATTAAATATGGTATTCAGGTTCCTATACAAATCCAACCCCTTTCCATACACTGGAGCCCATTCTTTTTTATTTTCTCAAGGTCTTTGCATCAAAGTTATTCCCCTTGTCTGAATCATAATTTTCTCCCTCCCTACTGCATCATTATATCAGCGTGAAAAATATGACCCATTTCTGGCACACAGGTTGCAAAGCTCTGCATCTAGTCTGGTTTATGATTCTAAGCTTCCTCAATCATATATTAAATTTTCTCAACACAGTAGTTTATATCAATGAAGCACACGATGATTCCTGCTCATTGAAAACAAAACTAAAGACACACATAGCATATTTTAAAATTGGAGAGGTTTATTATCACACAGAAAAAATTATCACACAGAAAAATTATGTGGCATAGTAAACTACAAAATGCTGGCATATAATTAAAAGGTAAATGTTGACATAGAATTTTCTGATCATAAGAAGAGTAGATGTAGTGTTTGATGGGTAGTGTGGAAAAATGAGATCCTTGCAATTTGCCAAGTTGACTTTCCTATATACCTTGTTTAAGAACTATTTTACTTAACAATTTAATGATTTTCTTAGGAAAATAATTTTCTTCACTTGAGTGAAATTCTCATGTGAACTTGAAAATTTACAAGGAGGAAATAATGTATAGTGAATTTTCATCCAGGCCTCCATGTTCTAAATACCTGGACAACAAACCATGTCTAAGGATAAGAGGTCAATCTTTATGTCAACAAATGATAAAGGTAAAAGCATGACTCACATATAAATACAAAACATCCACCTGTCAAAGATCTTATTTTACTCAATAATTGATAAGGAAACAGTAAGATACTAAAACTGGTTCATTAGATTTCTAAGAATAGACATGTATATAGGCAATCGGGAATACTAAAATAAATTTGCTAATCTATGCAAAACTGCTCAATATCAAAAGGAAATTAAAAGGTGATATTTGGGATTATCTCTACCACCCTGATGGGTTGAGCTGGACATCAATTGCATCTCCACCAGACACAATTAATTATCAGCTTTGTGAACAGGAATGACTTGCATCACCATGAGCCTTCCAAGTTAACTTCCATCTGTACAGAGTTGTATAACAGACCAGTAAAGACAGTGAAAAGCATACGTCCCCATAGAACCAGATTGCCCCCAAATGTCCACTAGCAACACCTTGCATTCCACAGAGAAGACACCCAGTAATCATTTACTCATTTCAAAGTCTTTCACATTTTTTTCTGTTACAAATATGTTCCACAAAGGGGGCAGCCTATAGAGACTTAACTACGGAAGATGACAAAAAGAAATCAAGTCTGATGTTTCCTGGTCTTTAATGCCCAAGTAGACATACAGTTATCAAAATAAGACATCTGATCTACACTAAATTTGCTATAAACAGAAGCAGACTTCTGGACTGGAACTTTCTTTGATGATCCTTCCTTCTACTTCTGTTTATATACATGCTAACAGAAATATATATTACTAGTTGAAGTTATAATTCAAATATAACTAAAAAAATCTCAATTTTAGTGGTCAGTGTTACTAATTTTTAATGTAAAATGAACATCAATACTACATTTCTTAGGGAAACATTATTTAAGAATATATAGAAAAATCCATGATCACTTGTCATCATATTTATTTTGATATCCTCAAATTTTGAAAACACTAATCTGCACAAACTGTCAGTACAGACAATAAGATCTAACTTTACTTAGAAATCAGAGTTTTATTTAGTTATTTTAATTCTTTTCTGATCAGAATCCAATGAGATAAATCTGAAAAAGTCATATAATAAAAAAAGCAAAAGATTTATTTCAGTTTTTCAAAAATTATACCATTCATTGGTAACATTCAAGTAGTTCCCAACTGAGAATTCTATATTATTTTCCATGGATTTTCCTTTGAAGTCAAAGAGAAATCTCTCATTCTACTTCCCTTTTTGCCTTTTCTAGTAATGTGAACCCTTTCATTGGGCATTAACCTCCCTGAAACCATTAAGCCCTTTGCATTAATTCACAGTGAAAAAGTCTAGATGGTTCACTGTTGAAAAGGTCCATATCTGTGTTGTATTGTTTTTCCATCAGGATTATTAATACTATAAGAAAATTGCTCACAAAGGCATTCTCCTCCTTACTGCATTTTAATAAGCTGCTTATGCAAAGCAGGTGTCTGCAATTGTTGTGTTGCTAAGAGGGGTACACACATGAATCCAAGGGATAACAGGTGAATCTGCTTCAGCTGAGTCATTTACATGTCTCTATAAAATATGTATGACCAAATTTACATATTAATGTAAATAGCAATAGTTAGATGTTCCTTTTGGCTCATCTTGAGAGATAATAGGAAGAAAGATACTAGGGATTTAGAAAGATTATCCTGAAATTCTCATTAAAGCTATACAATACAGGTGTGAAAGTAAAATGCATGCAGATTAAAAAAAATATTCTAAGCACTTTGAACTCTAAAACCACTCAGAATTTCTCTCAGGAGTATACATTTAATGTGTTTGAATTTTAGGTCATCACTTTGCAAAAAGTTCAGGCACAAATTACTTGAAAATTCTGAGATTTACATAAAATTGGTAGCACTGTTAGATGTTATTCTATGGGATTCAGGCTATGGCTTTTTTCTTTATATTGTACAGGATATTTACTATGCTCTTAGCCTGAGAGATACCAAAAATTCTCTCCAGAATTGGAGAAAAGTGATTATAAACAGGAATTGGACCTTTTAACTTGGGTGTACAAAGAGCAATATACTCTTACTCAGTACTTTCTGCTAAAGCTTGTGAGAAATGCAGAATCTCTGACTCTTCCCCAGACCTAAAGAATCATGATTTGCATTTAACAAGATGCCCAGGTGATCCGTATGCATATTAAAGTTTGAGAATCACTGCTTTAAATAGATTCACGCCTTCCGCCTTGCGTGACTTCAACCCATCCTTCACGAAATGAGTTCTCAATGCTGAGAAACTGCAACATTATCACAGTCTAATATGAAAAAATTCTCAAACAAAAAATAATTGAAGACTATAGCTCAATACTGCGACCATATTGATTTGACTAAAAGATACACTAGATGATCTTTCTGTTTGACTATGTATAATTGTTTCCACTATGTCTTTAAAATAAAATCCAACCCCTGGTATACAAGACCTATAATGACCTGGGCACAGCCCAAACATGTCACAATCACATATAAATTTTGTTCTCTAGACATAGTAAATGCTTGCAATTTTTTGAACTCCTACTGTCTTTCTTGCCTCGGCATTGTTCACATACACGTTCTTCTGGCTGGAATGCAATATCCACCTCTGCCCCTCTTTCTCCATCTGATGAACCTTCTATCAAGCGTATGCACTGTGAAGCCCTAACTTCAAACTCTCTTTACTATACATTTCATTTATATTTCTATGTGATCCCCCTTTGAAACTCCAATATACATATTAATATACATGTGTATGTTCAAATCTGACTCACACTGTAGACATAAAGACAGGAGAGTTATTCCATTTATCTTTATATCCCTATGCCATAGACACAGTAGACTTTAATATGTGAAAGAATGCATGAAAGAATAAAAGAGTATTCCAAATGACTTCCAGTTTTTTATATTCATGTTTAGTCTTAGCATGGCATGACAATTAGAAGTTCATGTATAGTATATACCCCATTGATACAGGATCTGAATAGTACCTTGAAAGAAAAAACTATCTCTGCTTTCCCACTCTTAGAGCCTTAAAAAACATAAGAAAGAGAAAAAAAGATGCATCTGGTTTATATCGCACATCTCTTATCTGTACAAGAATTTGGAAGTCTATCGTGATAGAATATCTAGTACTACCCGAATGCTGGTTTCTCTGTTATTCACAAAATACCTATTACCTTCATAAGCAATACAGTTATCAAAAGGAAAACCCAAGTCTACTTCCTGAAAAATGTAAAAGAATGCATGGTTAAAATCCTTTGAAGGACTCTTTCAACCTTGGTATTATATCATTCTATAATGAAATTTAAATGAGCAAGTTGCTTTGCATAAACATAAAATAAATACAGAGAGAATAAAAAAGACAGTAATGCTAACAGCACAAACTCATTTATTTCTATAATATCCTAGAGATATTTTGGAACATCTGAATAGATATAATTTTCAGTAGTTCATGACAAATTACCTTATTGCAATTGTCTATATCTAGTTATATTATTATTGGTTCAATGTAGAACCCGTATGTATAATTTAGAATGCGAGATGAACCAATGGGATTTCTACTGTTTCTTGGAACACTTAAGTCTTCTCTTCAACACATATATTCATTTTATATCTACAATGCCTTCTATTTCCTTTAACAGGCTCACCAAGTTTTTTATTTACTCCTTGTCTGGTGTATTTGTTATCTATTGATTGCATACAAGCAATTATGAGAACTCTATGAACAATAAATTGTTTTAGCATGAGGATAATAATGGGGTAAGCAAAGGAAAGTGGGTTGGATCTGGAGTATACATTTTACATACTATAGATTTTACATACACAGAGTAAAAGTGAGAACAGAACCTGGAGAAGGAGATTGATAGTAGATGACAATATAGAGAATTAATATTCCACGCAGGTCTGACTTTCACACGCATCCCTCCCCAACTAAGGGGATGAAGCTTGATGGAATCTGGCTTATCCATCTCTATAGATCTAATACTAAGCATGGTTCTAAGTCGTGAATCTGAGGATTACTTTTCTTCTGCAGTTCTGACAAAGTAACAGCTGTTATTTTCAACCATTCCTTTTCCTTATTTACTCTATTTCTTCTAAGTTTGGTATTAAATGAATCCCAGAACTTCTCAAGCTGTTTTTCATCTCTCAGTTTTTTTTCTTAAAAATTTTCAAGTGGGATAATTTAATTGTGGTAACATTTATTCTTAAATAGGATAATTCTTCAGATTGATCTTCCAGTGGCCTCATTTGTTCTTTATGTGCAGTATTTTTCTTTTCCTAGGTCTAAAAATAGCAACATGTATCTGTTGTAGTCTCTTCTTGCTTCCCCCACCCCTTGAATGCAAGTCCCTTCATTATCTCTGAGACTCCCACACATTCTTATTTTGAAGCTATTACCTGATTTCTCTATTAATCATTTCCTTGAGTTACATTTTTCTCTTTGTTAATTTTTTTGTGTTCCTTTTTTGAGGTCTGTTTTTGCCCAGTTGTGGATCACGCCCTGCATCACAATTATCCCATCTTCTCCTTGGACTGTGTTTGTAAGCCTTCCAGGTCTGGTTACATTGGCTCCTGAGCTGCAACAACAGTAGCAACTTATCTAGTTTGGGGCAGTTTGGGGGTAATTGCTGAGATTTTCAGCGGTAGCAAGCATTGCAGTTTCTTGTCTGCTTCTTTTTCTAAACCTGATTTTGATTCACAGACAGTCCCCTTTCTTGTCTTGAGTTCTGTTTTGAATTAAATCACATGTTAGTAAAACCCCTCGATGTTTTCCATGGGCTTTCTTGGGAATGCTCGGTGCTGCATCTTTAAACTACAAGTACAGTTTCAAGCACACAGTTTTTTAGACTTTATCGTAAAACTAGAAGTATGTAGCATTTTAGTTTGGCCTTGAAAAATAGACGTGTGTTTCCTATTCTAGGATGGAGTGGGGAGGGGCAAAATTCAATCAGAGGATCTTCCTTTAGCAATGCATGGAAGTTCGAAGCACAAAATATGTTCAGATAATGATGTTAAAATATCTTATATATATACGTATTATATATATGTATATATGATTTATATATACGTATATATATGTGTGTGTATATGTATATACACATATATAAAATGATTTAAATGTTAATCTCAGCCAAAAAACACCTTTCACAGAAACATCCAGACTAATATTTGACCAAATAAAAATATCTGGGCACTGTGGCCAGCCAAATTGACACATAAAATTAACTATAACAAATCCACCCTTGATCAGTTTTGTTTATTTATACTTTGTCCTAGAAAGAAGCTGTAGTTCTGCAGCTGTCCACTTTCAGATGGTACTGGCGTACAATGCAGAGCCATTTGTAAACGTGATATGAGTCTTTTTTTCCTTTATCAACCAAGCATAACGAACTCCTCGCAAGGCCATAGGTGTGGGCTGGGAGAGAGAAGGTTGTGTTGCAGGAGTGGAGACCATGGGTTATTAGACCTCTTCTTCATGTAATTTTCTTGTACCCTCAAGTCCTCTTAGGCTGGATATCATATATACCACTTGTATTTGATGATAGAGTGCTGCTCTACATAGCACTTCATAGTTCACCAACTTCATAGTTTGGTGAGGCAGATAATACCCAGTTCATGATGGACAGCTCAGATCACATGGTAACTTGGTGGCCTATGATTAAGTGTTCAGTCTCTACTAAGGCCCAGTAGCTGGCCAAAGCTGCTTCTCAACAGGACAGTAGCTATCCATAGAGGATGGCAGGGCTTTGCTCCAAAATCCTAAGGGCCTGCACTGTGCTTCACCTAGAGAGCATCAGTGAACAGCATCCCTATCACTAACATTTCAAGAACCATTAGATCTATTTCATTATAATGGCCCAAATGGCAGAGCAGCTTGCACAGCAGCCTGGAGACTCAGGAAAGAGTTGAAGTTCAAGTCCAAATGCACCAGCTGGCAAGAATTTCTTTGCTGACCTGTCTTTGTTCCATTAAGTCCTTCAAATAATAGGATGAGACCTACCTACATTATGGAGGATAATCTGCTTTATTCAAAGTCCAGTGATATAAATGGATTACTTAATTACTTAAATTCTGAAGTAATCAGAATTGTTCTTTAATAGGATAATTACAGTGATGATCAGTAGAATAGATAAGAACATGGAGACTTTGAAGGCAAGGGCATTCTTGAAATACTTAAAGAATAAGTTAATAGGTTCTAGAGTAGTATTAAAAATCAGGATACAGAACAGAAAGGCTTTATCCAAAAGTAATTACAATAAATTTGGTAAGGTCATTATGTATCAAAATATTTAATAAACATTTGGAATTAAGAAACTCAAACAGCAAGGTGGACCAAGAATCAAAATGCAAGCTGATTAATCATTCATACAGAAGTCAGAATTGAATCTATATTTATTTATTATTTATTTTTTTTGTGATACGCGGGCCTCTCACTGTTGTAGCCTCTCCCGTTGTGGAGCACAGGCTCTGGACGCGCAGGCTCAGCGGCCCTGGCTCACGGGCCTAGCCGCTCTGCGGCAATGTGGGATCTTCCCGGACCGGGGCACGAACCCTTGTCCCCTGCATCAGCAGGCGGACTCTCAATCACTGCGCCACCAGGGAAGCCCTATATTTATTTTTAAAATCCTTGAATAGCATAGATGTTCTTTTAACAAAATATTTAATCTTCATTAGCTTAAAATAACAAAGGGATGCTTGAAGTTACAATTATTTTAAAATTGTTAAACTTGAGACTCACATTGGGAGAAATTTGTACTTTGATGTCTATAAAGAAAGTAATCCTAAACAGTCCTGAAGACAATTAGAAAGTTGGTATTGGGTGTGATTAATAATTAGATTTAATGATTTGATTAATGATTAGATTTAGGTTAATATTGCCAACTTCTAAGTAGATTTAGAGGACTCCATTTTCTACAGTGAATATTGCATAATTTAGTTTAATCTAAAGCTATTGTACTTCTATGCTTGGATGCATCAATAAATCTTATTTATATAGGAAAAATATTAAGTTCAATAATCATAAAAGCCAGTGGCTCATTATATGCAGTTGTTGCATCATCTCAACAGTCTGTTCAACTATCTTGTAACCTTAAGATTGTAAAGGGCTTCAAGAGGTCATATTGTCCATCACCCTACCTCAGCTGTGCTGTACATACTGTAACAGTATTAGAAATTTAAGATGACCTCCTTTATACCTGACCGACCAACCTCTTAATTTTTTTTTAACACACTGACTCCTATTTTCAACTGATGTTTAATTTATATTATATTCACTACTTTTCAATTTTTCTCTCTTATTGGTTTAGGAAACTTTAAAAAAATCTTCACAAACACAGCTATTTTATTATGTTAAAAGTTTTAATGTTTTGATTTCCAACTGTCATCAGCAAAGTTTTAATATATTTCACAGACCAAAAAAAAAATCACTCTGGTGTCTTTTGTTTGCTTCTTTTTACAAAGGATGTCACCAATTTCTTCTGTTTTGTCAATTTTTGCAAAATGTGATTTAATGTTACCTTGTAAGGTAAAACTGCTGTTTCTTATATTAACGTACTTAAAGTACAAATAAAAAAGAAAATAAGATGACTTACTTTTAGTTTTTCAACAGTAGAGGTGATGGATCTAAAGTCCAATTACATTGTTTTCCCTTTCTAAACACAACTCCTTGACTGATGTGCTTCCCTGGATTGTAAAAAATTGTTCTTCCTCTTTTTTTTTTTTTTGACTAGAATTTATTTATTTATTTATTTTTAAAGTTGTTATTCTTAAATGTCTTATCATAAGGCTTAATAGAGCAAGTGAGAGTACCTTGACATTGATAAATGCAGTTGAAAAGGAAAAAAAAAAAAAAAGAAGAGTCAAAATAAAAAAGAAAGATAAAAGTAGCTGCTGGTGCCAGAGAAAACAAAGCTGGTTTGGTGATGTGCGTGCTGTGCAAAATCTTTTTGAAGCCATGCCATCTTTTCCATAACTAGTTTTTGTGGAGAATTAAAATCCCGTTATCTTCTAAACTGCCTTAAGGTTAAAATAATGGGGGAGGGAAAATGAACTAAAAAACTACCAGTATGAGAACTGGAGTTTAAAGGCTGAGAGAAAAAAATTAAGAACATATTAATTTTCTACATAAAAATAATACATGTGTTAACGAATTTTTCATGTCAGAGGAATGTTTTCTTACAAATACTTGCATTGACCCTTAAAATAGTTCTAAAGTAATCTTTTCCTGAGAAGAGGTACTGCCACTTAATGAGAGGGATAAACTTCAAGGGTTTGAGCAACAGCAAACTTGTGATATTTCATGTATTGAGATAATGTTTGAAATTTTTTCTTTAACAAAACTATTTTAATTATTTTTGTCAATGTACATAGATTTTTAAAAATTATATACTAGGGCTTCCCTGGTGGCACAGTGGTTGAGAGTCTGCCTGCCGATGCAGGGGACACGGGTTCGTGCCCCGGTCCAGGAAGATCCCGCGTGCCATGGAGTGAGTGGCTGGGCCCGTGAGCGATGGCCGCTGAGCCTGCGCGTCCGGAGCCTGTGCTCCGCAACGGAAGAGGCCACAGCAGTGAGAGGCCCGCGTACGGCAAAAAAAAAAAAAAATTATATACTAAAGAAAGCTTCATAAGAGCAAGAGTCATGCTGTGACCCATTTCTCTGCACATTCTGCTCCTCATAGGCAAATATTTAAATCTTTCTGATGTTTCTTTTGCTATTTCAGTTCCTAATTATTGCACTCCACTGTTATTTTTGTCTTGCCAATTGCAGAGTTTTCTATTTAACAGTTACAATGGGTGAGAATGTACCTCTTATATAGCCCACACCTATACTCTTTTACCCTTTCTCATCCTTCTGATATAATTATAACACAATTTAATTTAAACCAGCAATTAGGGTTTTCTTATTATCTGTAAAAAGTTTTCACTGAAGAACTAAGTACTGTACTATATATAATTAAATTTATTTTCTTATATAACTGTATTTTCTAGAAATTAGTGGTTGTTTTATTTTCTTCAAATGTTCAATCATCCATATTTTTGCATTCCTGTAATTTTTTCCACATGCTCCCTCAGATACATATGTTTTTCAAAAGGTAAACTCTATCAGCTAATCTGTCCATTTCCATTTTGTGCCCCTTGCAATACCCCTCCCTCCTGCTCCATTCAGCCTGGCTGTTCTCTGTGTTTGCTGCACTTCCATCATCTTAGGACTTCCCTTTGCCATTTTCCCCTGTTGGTTCTTCTGTTTCATACTCTCTGTTTTTCTCTTAACTGGTTTACTCCTTTATTCCCAGAAGTACTTTTGCTACAAGGTTAAGGAAGAATATGTGTGAAATAATTGTTTTGAGTCTTGGACAGTCTAAAAAAGGTTTTATTCTATGTTCACATTTGATTGCCAATCCATATGTATGTATGTGCCTAATTCAAAGGAGTTTTTCTCATTTGTATAATGAAGAAATGAGAAATATAAGTATTATGTGATTCCAATTAAATTACATGAATATTATTGAACAGAACTATATGGTTTTCTTATTTCATACGTTCTTCAGCATTATTCATATAAAATCAGTAATTTCTCTTTCTGGGAAAATGTCCCTGCTTCTTTTTTTTAAAATTAATTAATTAATTATTTTATTTATTTATTTTTGGCTGCATTGGGTCTTCATTGCTGCGCTCTGGCTTTCTCTAGTTGTGGTGAGTGGGGGCTACTCTTTGTTGCAGTGTGTGGCCTTCTCACTGCGGTGGCTTCTCTTGTTGTGGAGCATGGGCTCTAGGCGCGTGGACTTCAGTTGTTGCGACATGTGGGCTCATTAGCTGTGGCTTGTGGGCTCTAGAGCGCAGGCTCAGTAGTTGTGGTGCACGAGCTTAGCTGCTCCATGGCATGTGGGATCTTCCCGGACCAGGGCTCAAACCTGTGTCCCCTGCATTGGCAGGCGGATTCTTAACCACTACGCCACCAGGGAAGCCCCAATCTCCCTGCTTCTTGATACAGTTCCTTTTAAAATTTACATTTAGTAAGAAATTTTTTCAAAAAAAATTTATTATTCAATTTAAAATAATACTTATTATTAAAAAATCTGTTGTCCTTAGACCACAGCATTCACCTCTCTTATATAAGAGGAAATGTCTTATCTGTTTTTTCTGTGTAAATCATTAAAACCTTGATATAGATACAATAAAATATTATGGATGGTTGCTTCAATTATCCTTTATTTAATGAAGAAAATTTTGATGACTGTCATAAATATTCTTAGAAACAAAAACTCAATAACTTCTCAGTAGATACTGGAACAATATTTCTCAAGAAAATGTTCTGTCACAACAAATACAGAATATATTTGTGAAAATATATGGGTTGGAGCTACCCATGCCCAATCAGTACGCATATACAAATCTTGGGAATGGAAGATGAGAAAAAGGACGATTGGAGTGGTAAAAGAGATTCCTTGCACTGGGGAGCAAATAGTGGAGAAGCTAAAGTACCTAATTTTTACTGCAGTTGATTTACAGACAGATTAGCATATTCCCCTTGGCTTTAGCGAGTAGTGTCTGAAAATACAAGGCTACATTGTTTTGACAAGAAAGACCTCTTGAATTTTGAATATAAGCTAAAGTAATAAATACAAGAAAAAATTCACTCTGTGGAAGTAATGGTCCACACATTCATTTGTACTTCAAAACTTAGTTAATTTAACTAGTATTTCATAAAAATTAAAATTTCACTCAAACAATAATACCTATCACTATAAAAAATACTGAGAAGGAAATAACTGGGGAAAATTTGCCATATATATGACAGATAAACATTATTTTTTTTAAGTCCTGTAAAGCTACATCGTACATATGTAAAGATACTTGCAATAATCAGTAATAATAAAAAACAACAACAGGCCAGTTAAATAAAGAGATACCATTTCTCCTGATTGACACTTTAACCCACTTTAATTGGTGAGGGTATGTGGAAATAATCACTATCATATCCTATTGACCTTTTTAGAAGGCAATACGCATAAAAATTAAAAATGTGCATACACTTTGACCTAGCAATTTCACCTCTGGTGATTTATGCAAAGAAAAATAATTGGAAATGTACAAATATATATAAAAATATTTTTCACAGTATTATTTATGATGTCAAAATAGCAATATCAACTAAAATGTCAATTGGAAAGGGTTTGGTTAAATAAATTATGATACCTCAACATAATATAAAGCTGGTTAACCGCTATAAGGGCAATGACAATTCTTTATTAACCTATGAAATATTCACCACATAATGTTAACCTAAAACAACAAAATTATAAAATATTTTGGAAATTTGAGCACATTTTGGGAGGCAGGGGAAAGGGTAGCCCATACTCATACCTATAGAAGAAGTAATTCTGGGAAATTATGTAACAAATTATTAAAAGTAATTATTTTGGGGTGGTTAGTATGTAGGCAACTTTAACTTAAAAATTTTAATTCCTGTTTTCTGTTTTTTTAATGTGAAAATGTTACATTTTCATCAGAAAAAAGTAATTTTTAAAACACACACATAAACACACGAATGTCCAAATGTAAGAGTGCTTGGAATGAACTGAATCTGTGCATATTTGTTCTGCTTCTTTGATTAGTTGAAAGAAAAAGAAAACTTTAAATGTTTAAAGCATCTATTTAAAAAACTCATACTGGTTATTAATATTACATTATCAATTTTAAAGGTAGTTCACTCTACCAAACCATCAGTAATAAGATGTCCTAAGGCATTTTTTTTTCTCAGTAACACAAGGCATGGTCTGTAAATAGTAACGAAATTCCAATGTGTTAATCCATTCAAATATAAAAGTAAATAGATTAATAATATAATTTTTCTATGAGTGACTCAAAATTAATATAAACTAGATTTTTAAATGTTGTTTTAAAGCAGAAAGTGATTTAAAATTAATTGGAATTGGAAAGTTCTAAAGAATGACTTTATGAGCTCTATTTTGTAAATTAACTTCTATTGATGTAATTGACAAATATGAAATTTAAGCCTTGCACAATAACAAAAATGTCTATGTTCTCCTACACATAAACTTAGCAGCAAAATGTCAAATTTATATTAGATTTATTGAGCTTTCAGAATTTTTCAGCTCCACTGAGTAATATTTCATTAAACTATTTGCCAAGCATCTTTGGTGCTGTTTCTTAAAATATTATTTTTAAAAGTGAATAGAGTTTAATTGAACAAAGAATAACATTTTAAAATTTAAGCAATAGCAAGAAGTGGGAAAACTTAACCATCACAAATGCTGTTCTTTACTGTTCCCACAAAGCCTCTGAGTCGTTCTAATTAGTAAATACATGTGCTTCCAAGTGTGCATTTTTAATAACACATGAGTGCCAGAGGTCAGCCATTATTTACATAAAAATGGGAACTGAGATGGCAATGCAAAATCAGATGTTAATACAAAGGCAAAATGTTAATGAGAGGCTCCTAGAACAAGAGACATTATCCTAGTACATTGAGTTCTTTTGATTATTCATTCTGTACATTTGTAAGTAGACTCAAATCACAATTAAAATAAAAAGTTATCAAGTACTTGAAACATCTGGGAGCAGTGATGCTCAAGCCTTGCCAATCTTTACCAATGGAAAGATGAAGTTAGAGGACCCACTGAGCACGAAGCCTGTGATCTAGAAGTCACTGAAAATGGATGGGTCATAGACATGTGATGCCAAGTCACATTACTGAGTTAAAGGATCTAAATATGTCAGGAATAAGTTGGTAGCATACAATAAAGAGTTCAGTAAATATACAAACTGAAAATTTCACGTGATTTTTTATTAAGTAGCAGTTTTAATAAAATTAACATTCTCTTAGAACTTCAATTTTAACAATGTCCTGGCAATTTTACTGTTACAGAATATTGTTTTATTTTTTTCTGGCTAAGGCTCTAGAGTTGGGAAATATACATATATACATAAAAATATGCATATATAAAATTTTAGTAAGTGGAGCTTAGCCACTTTTTAAATGAAAAATCTTTTTCTTCTCTAAGTCACTGTGATGATATCTTCTTTGACAATTATTTTATAACTCCAACCCCTCCAAAAAAGATCATGATCTAATTCAGTTATATTTCGTAACTTAAAGTGATTATACAGAAGTTTCATTCACATAGACCTCAATTATTCAGGTAATGATATGCTTCAAATTTATTAAAATCTTGTTTTTCTTAAATAGCAATTCTATGATCAAAGTGGTAGGTCTAACAAATAGTTATTAATGTGTGAGTATATTTATGATATTATTATTATTTAAAAAAACAACAACAAGCCCCAAATGGATTCACCTGTGCTAAGCCCCACATCAGTAACCCAAGACTTATACCTAACCTAATTTCAGTTCCAGCCTCTCACAGCAATGTGACCTTTAACCAGTCAGTCTGGAATTACCTGGTCAGCACTAGTGAGGTAATCTGCCTGACTGACCACTGCCTTTCCCCAAAGGAAAGTGACCTTGCCTGAAACAATGCACTCTTTGCTAGAATAACTTTCTTGCCCTGCCTCCTTCTGCCTATGAAAGGATTCCATTTTGTATAGCTCCTCAGACTACTATTTGCTAGATGGGAATCTGCCCAACTCATGAATTGTTGAATAAAGCCAAATATATGTTTACATTTTACTCATTGAAGTTTGTTCTTTAACATTATTATTAGGATTTCCCTTCAGTCCTTGAAGATATGAACTCCTGACTTGTCATTTTCTCAGCATGTTTTGAGCAGTAACTATGGGTCAGACCATCTCTTAAGAGAATCACATATCTCATTTATGCCTCCATAGCAATACCAATTGTTTGACAATATTAGTTTTTCCATTTCACAGATGAGAGTTCAGAAACTTAGAGAGCTTGTCTAAGGCTTTAGCAACAGAGTTTGGACTTAAATGCAGAGAATCCACTTAGAGCTATTAATGTTTCAGATTACTAATGTTTTAATTTTAAAATGCAGTTTTTGAAATTACATTTTAAAATAATTTTCAATTCAGAATTTTTCCCTTACTAGTATTGGCCCTCTCATATTTGAGAATTAATGTGATCGTATTATATTTTCTTATATATCTGTTAGGCTTGTTATAGTGAATATAAGGTAGATTTGGATTCTGGCTCTATCATTAACTGCCCGTGTAAGCATGGCAGGTTACATAATTTCTTTTTGCATCAGTTTCTTCAGTTAGAAAAGGAGAATGATAGCATTACACACTTCATAGGGCTTTATATCAGATATCAACAAATTAATTCATATGATGTACATGGAACATAGCCCAGCTCACAAAAAAATGCTGGGTCCAAATTTTCTTTTTATTATTAAGCTGTTCTTTGTTAAGTATTAAATGCAATTTTGCATTTGTAATTTATCAAAAATTTTATGAAGCTAAATATGTGTAAAGTATTATCTAAAGCATAACAAATTGAAGAGTGGGCAAGAGACCTCCATATGCTTCTTCAAGAGCTTTCTATCTCTGTTCTCCCTCAACTCCAATATTCACAGCTACCCCATCACAGTTTACCAAGGAGACCATTATGACTAATTTAATCTTATGCTTTACCTTCTTCATGAAGGCCACACAAAATCTCAGGACTCCTGGGTCATCCCTCACAACCTGGACTCTCATCCAGTTAGAGGTCTGTGCTTCCCGTAACCTGACCCCACCTCCCATCTCTTCAGATTCACTCTCCAGATTTCTCCACTCAGTTCTGTGCCCCGGAGTGCTGAACAACATGGGCTACAATCAACATTTTTCTTGTACTTTGGCTTCTGATTGGATCCAGCCAATGGCAATCACAGAATATCAGAGAGAAATGGAAGAATGAGTCATATATATTTCCCTCAGGCTCCCTCCCTGTGGGGTCTCTATGGGTTGGCATTTTCTAGACCAAAGGTCTTAGCTTCTGTCAAGTGGTCTCTTCATGAAATTCTCTCTCATTCTCTGGGTCCCTTGTCTTGTCCCTTCAGGGTTGGGGGAAGAAAGAGTATCCGCTGTCATTCTCCCTTATAGTCCCTTATGTCACTTTCTTCTGCTTTCTCCTACAGCCTGATCTCAGTAAAATCCCTATACCCTCATCTTCTGAAATATTCCTTCTGAATTATCTTACATCAACTAAAAGTAGGTTCTCCTTTGAGGATGCTGTTACCTCATAAAGTAGTGGCTAGTTTACTCTATCAGACATGTATTATAGCAGGCTTGGTATTTACTGTCACTCCATCCTAAAAATTTCAGTTTTAATGTTATGCCGTAGAAATAAACCACTTTATACTCCACGTTGTTGCTGTGTTATCTACAATGTTCCCCCTCCATCATGTTTTCTTAGTTTATTATCTCTCTTACTCATAGATTTTTCCTCCGCAATCTGCAATACATCTTCCCCCATTCTCACATTTAATAAACAGAATTAACTCCACTCACACCTCCACCTTAGCCAGCCAACCTGCATTTTTACTCATTTCCTATGCCTTTTTTCTTGTTATTATAAATCAGTGATGCTCATCATCAACATACAGTCTCCTAAAGATTTCTGGGTTTATTTTCTTTTATGAAATGCTTGCGGGTGAGGGTGATACTACCTTCTAGATGGCAGAGACAAGTAATCCTACAAAAACTGCAACAAATGTGATAGTAATACCCTCAAAAGAGTGTTTCTAATATGTCTTACAACTTTTAAATGTCTTGCCATGCATTCGTGTAGGTAAATATCTGTTTATAATTACCTGTGTCTAAAACATAATTCTACTTGGAAAGTAAGCATAATGAAAAATTTACCTGTCTTTAATGCACACTGAATTTATAGTGAATTTCATTAGGCATATATTCTTGAGGGAAGATTTTATTTTAATTTGCTCAGAAATTTACCAATAGCTGCTAGCCATTTTTGAAAATAAGTCAGCCAAATAACATAGCTCCTTATATTTGAGATAATTGGATCTAAACATAATACACGTGTCAGTCCATATCTGTACTTGTTATATTAACATAGATTCTCCTTGATGGTGCAGTCATTTAACTATTTCATCAGGTTTCCCAGTGTAATTATGTTTTAGAAATTAAGCTAAGGAATTATTATTTTGTCATAAATTATTTTATTTCTCATTTTGATTGCAATTAGGACATAATGTTGATATTTTTGAAATTAAATGCAAAGACATTACCTTTTTTAGAAATATAATTTTTGCATAATAAAGGGCAAGTTACCAAATATTTGATACAGACAGTGGTAGTGGGCCTGATGGCATTGAGAACCATCATATACACAGGTCATGCTCCTTTCAAAGCCCAAACTTGCAAAATGAATTTCATGTCCATTTTCCTTTTCAAAAAAAGTACTTCAACAATTGGCTTTGGCTCTCTCTCTTGAACCTTTTATTTCAAAATTGGCTGGATCATTCTCCAAAGCATAAAAATGTGTTACAGAATCTCCCATAAAAAATGAAAGTTTTCCTTGAGCATGTCTGGCTGTTACTGTTGTTGAACCCAAGTTCATGCGCCCAATGCACAGTGAGGCCACACAAACAAAAACATCAGTTTGGAGCAAAGAAAGGTTTATTGCAAGGACCAAGCAAGCCAGAACTCCTCAATGGGTTTCAGGGAAGAGTTTTAAAAGGCAAATTTGGGGTGTGGCGGGGGGGGGGCGCTGCAGGGTGTGTGACTTCCTTCTAACTGGTTGGTGGTGAGGTAACAGGGTGGTGTTTCAGGAATCTCAATGAGCAGACTTCTGGTTCTGAGAAGTCTGGGGTCCAGGGCTTGTGCTCAGCCTAAATTTATCATCCTCCACCTGCGTAGGGACCTTCATGACCTTAGAAGAACTCAGAGATGTGTATCAGATTGTTATGCATATGCCTTAAAGAGGAACCAGGACCCTGGTTCAACTCTGCAATACTGTTTCTTGACTGTTCCTCCTTTCTTTCTGCATTACCTCACTCCCCTAATTAGTAACTCTCTGAATCTGCCCTTTGGAACTCAGAAAAGGTCTAGGAGGCTGAAGCCTTTTTCCTACGAACAAGAAACAGGGGACACAGAAAGGCTTTTGTACTGGGAGGGCCCCACAGGGTCCTGCTCTATTTTAACACCCTCATTTCTTTGCTACTTCTCAATCTTGAGGGGAACAGGTAATGGACAAGAAAGGGAATAACGTTAAGCATAAACTCGTCAGAGGAACTTAATTTTAGGGGGACTTGGTTTCGTTATCACTTTTCTCTGTTCTACTTTACAGTGAAACCTCAAGATAGTTTTACATTCACTTAATTCACTATTTCTTAATTATTTTGTCTTTTTCCCTCTTGAACCCAGTTCATATGGGCATTTCTGCCCCTCCCATGTCAAAATATCTCTTGTTAAGAACAGCCCCTCCTCACTGCCAAATCCAGGGTTTCTGTTTTTAGTTTTCTTTTTACTGGCCTATCAGAAATTTTCACTCAATTATTTAATTGTGTGGGTTTTGCTTTTTGTTTTGTTATTTGAAGCTCTCCCTGTTGTAGTGCCCTAGGGATCATTCCTCAGACTTCTTGTCTTCCCCTAGGAATTTCATCCAATCTCATAATCTTAATTGTGATCTATATGCAGATGATTCTGAATTTATTCCTTCAGCCTGGACCTTTGCCTTCACCTGAAGACTTGTTCTCCAACCAATTATTAGATATCTACACTTGAAGTCTAATAGGCACCTTAAATATAAATAGTTCAAGTCAGAATTTTTAATTCATCCCCTAAATCTGTTCCTCATACACTCTTCTTCATCTCAGTTAATTGCAAGTCACTCTTCCCATTCAGGACAAGCACCTGGGGTCATCAGTTACCCCTTTCTCTCACTCCCCATATTCACTCCATTGGTATTTTCTATTGATAGAACTAATAGAAATCTTTGAAATCTATGTTCAAAATATACCCAGACTCCAACCACTTTTTACTACCTATGGCATTCTTCCCTAGAGTTAGCTTCACTTAATTAAAAGATTCCTAACTGGTCTTTCTCTTCCCAGCCTTGTCCCCTTTTGTTTATTTTTCACCTAACATACAGATTGGTCTTTTCAGAATGTTGTTCAGATCATGTAATTCCCTATCCTTCCAATCTCACTGAGAGTAAATTTCGAGGTTATTACAAGAACTTGCATGAATTGGCCCTCTGCTCACTTTCGACAACCATCTATATCCACTGCCTTCTCACTCATCCTTGCTCTAGCTAGCCCTGCTGTCTCCTCATTGAACCCCCCGATCTCCTCAAGCATGATCTTGCCTCAGGGCATTTGTACTTCGTCTTCTCTCTGCTTAGTAGGTCACCTCCCTTGTATTCACAGGAAATGTTCTCTAGGGTTTGGAGTATGTCACTTTTTATTAAAATTAATTTTGATTGGAGTATAGTTGCTTTACAATGTTGTGCTAGTTTCTACTGTACAGCAAAGTGAATCAGCTATACATATATCCCCTCTTTTTTTGGATTTCCTTCCCGTTTAGGTCACCACAGATAAATGAATCATTCCTCAACCACTCTAGATAGAATAGCCACCTTCCCTTTCCCAGCCACCCCTCTAGTCCTCTAATTTGGCTTTTTGTTTGTCCTTGTAATCATTTGACCATTTCTGTATTTACTTCTTTATTTGTTCATTAGCCCTTTCATCCTTTAGAATGAAATCTCCATTTGGGTGAGGGGGTACTGTATAGTCAGGCCACTCAAAATGGTTGTTCTCTTGCTCTCTGTACATCCCCTGCTCTACCAGGGCCTGCTTCACCTACACCCTATTCACGTGACTGACCTTCCTAGGTACTTGCCCCAGGCCCCAGCTAATGATTATTCTAGCTTTAGATCAGAACTCTCTACTACGTTTATCAAAGGGGCTGTGGAGGTTATGCCCCTCTGCTGGTTTCCCTGGTAACTGATGAGCCAACCTGATGTCAACTCCCCCTATAACTGCTAATCTCCCTCTTCCTTCCCCCCGCCCCCCCGGAGCAAAGACTGCCGCCTTGTCCTGCCCACTGTCTGCTGCACACAGTGGGGTGTCACCGCAGGACCTTGCTTCAGACATGTAAGATCTCCCCCCATCCATTAAACTATTTATGTCTCTGTTGCTGACTCCAGGCTCTTTCTTCAGGCTTGAGGCTGCGCAAGTACACGTCTTGCAGGTCTGTGGGATGCAGCTCAGCAGGGTACCCTGACATAATAGTTTCAACAAATACTTGTCAAATGAAAAGAATAACTGACCTAACCTAATAATTAAAAAAAAAATTTTTAATCTTCATGTGTTTAAAGTTCATCTTTATTTAAACCTGTTAATTAGCCAGCATATCTTCTTTGCTTTCTAATTCTTACACTGATAACAAATGGATTTTTTTTAAGACCTGTGAAATCAAAGTCTGAATTAAGAACATTTTAGCAAAAATTTCTTTAAGATTTTCTCAGGCTTCCAATTTTCTGATATATGGTAATATCAGGCTTGCCTACACAGAAAATCAGTACTCACCTAGATTCTGAAGTTCATTCCAGACAAGCAGAGGATGAGGGAAATGCCAAGGGCTACTAGAATAGATCCCTTATGGCCTCAGGCTGTAGGATGAAGGGTTTGGTGTTCAACAGTAGAGTGTCTGCTAAAATTGATTATTTTTTGACATGTTCCCTGCTTAGAGAAGCAACTGAAATAACTCCATAAATTGCTAATAAGTGGATTCAAGGAGCTTTGGAAATACAATGAACACATGGAAGAATGATCATGATAATTATATACAATGTCTATTATACTACCTTGGAGGCATTTTAAAGCCTGAAAACTTGAAATGAATTTCTAACACCTACTTACCTATGACTATAGGCAAGTTATTTATAATTCCTGAGCTTTTATTTCCTGATTTGCATAATAGAAATAGTAACAAACCTACCTCACTTGGTTGTTATGAGGAATAAATGATTTAATATATATAAAGTGCTTAGAACAATGTCTATGTAGGGGAGGAAAAAGTTTCTTTCAACTCTCTTAAGGGTCCCTGGCAGGGTCTGAAAATTAAACTGACAAAGACAATAACAGGAGAAAAGAATACAAATTTTATTGAGTTTTTACATGTACATGGGAGCCTTCACAAGAGAATGAAGACCCTAGGAAGTGACTAGAGGAGGCTTTTATACCTTCGAGACAAAGAAACAATAAATTTGTGAAGAACTGACAAGTCAATGGGGTTTGGGCTAAGGGTAGTGGGATTAGGGCTAGGTAGTCCTTATCTGCCTCAAGTAGGAAGATAAGGGTTAATTTAACAAGATTTGTTTGCAGATTCCTCTGGTGCCATCTCTGGATGACAAGAGATGTCTCCAGTAAAAGGAAAATTTATTTCGTGATTTTAGGCAGAAAGTGGGGAGCTTTCTGTGGGTTTACTCCTTGATTGCCTTCAGCTCAAAATGATTTTTACAGCAAAAAGTCATATTTTGGTGGGACATATTCTGGTTTCCTTCCCCTGGTATATAATAAGTGAGCAATATGAATTAACTTTGTTTCTTTTCATTATTCTAACCTGGAATTCTTCAAGTTATCTTAAATTCATCTTTAGTATTTTGAAAGATTAAAAATGAATTTTTTAAATGTTTTTGTCTAAAGATTTTCCTTTTAAATTTAAGGGAAATAAAATCTTCAAGATTTAAATATATTTGAATCTAGTATTTTATTTCTGGAACTACTTTATATGCTGGAGTTCTCTAAATATTTAGATTTTGTGAAAGACCTTTTTTTTTTCCTAGAAATTAAAATAAAATGTGTCATTCAGAGAATTAACACCCCCTTAAAAATTGTGGTTCTCAATGAAATAATCAAAGATCAAGCTTCTAGGCAGGCTATTGCTTTCATTCCTGTGCTGGTACCCACTGTAGTTCGCTTTCAAAATTATAAGTACATCACTAGACAGATTGCTTCACTGTTATTATTTGAGTAATCCCATCCCAAGAGATGGGTCTAACATTCACACTGTCTGATGAATGAAAGCTCTGAGACGTGAAAGGGGCAGGCTTAGATGGAACCTGACAGTAAATGCTGTTCCTGTCAGTCAGACCCAAGCAGCCAGTGAGGCTTTGGCGATTTTGATATAATTAAGCTTCATACTTAGCATAAGAGATGGATTTAATCAGCCATATGATTCACATTATATGTCAAATGATCAAGAGTTGACACATGGCACGCGAATGTCTCTTCTCATTCTGAAGGTTATCGTTTCTACGGCATAAAATAACAAAAAAAGATAATTTGTAAAGAATGTCCTCCCTTTATCTTCTCCTATCTTTTTTAAAGTCTCCTTGTTTTCAAGCTAAGTATCACTACATGTTCTCACACAAGTGACTTCTAGCTGTGAAAATTTCCCATAAGAGTTAAATAACAAATTGACACTAGTTTGGGTAAAGGTTTCCTAATTAGCTGATCAAGGCTGTCAGGCCATGAGAGGAAGCAAACCACCATGATATTCTTAACACTTAACACATTCCTCCCTCATCATCTTCCACTCCTCCCCGCTAATTCTATCTGATTAGTTCAGAGGGCTTGAAATCAGTTTAGCTTTTGTAAGGACGCTTTTGTAAGTTGCAGTCTTTCTTTCCTAAATATGTTTGTTGTCAGCAAGCCAAAAGTACACTTAGAATCTTCTGTAAGCTTCATCTGAGGAGGATCGAGGTTTATAATAAGAAGGCTATTTGCATATAAATTATGCCTAGAATGTATGGAGAAGTGGAGTCTGATAAATGCTACTATTTGGAAAGAAAATAGAGGACAATCTCTGATATAAAACTGTTTTTAAAAGTTCTGTGGAATTGGATGGTTTGTATGCCTTGTGGCACAACCAGCTACAAGTTCAGGGGGAAATTTTTGGCAATCTGCAATGCTCCCAGCCAAGAGCTTTTATGACATTTAATTGGAGAGCAACATTCTGTGGGGATGTATACAAAGGAATCTGTGTGATATCAGAAAGTAAAGTTCTCTGCCTATTCTAATACTAGAAAAAGTTAAAACATTGTGGTGCTAGTTATGTATATCTGAAACCTTACATACAATTAAAAATAGCAAAACTAGTAGAGCACGAACATAGCAAATATTCTATTCTCTTACTACAACTATTCCTTCACAAATATTCTATTCATTACTGTACCGACTCTGCAAAACAGTGATATTCACAGGGACAGAAGTTTTCTGACTATAAATTTGGCTTTAAATGATCAGCAGTAATTTACTTCCAAGGTCATATTTGAAATGAACTATACATTTAATATCTTTAAATTATTTCAATGAAAAATTTTAATTGAAAAGAGAAAAACTTCCACCATGCACTGAGAGATGAACACACCTAGATATACCGTCACTAATCTGTATGTTCCAGATGTATGGGACACTATCCATGATGAATTTGAGCCATCCTTCCAACACTCCTGTCCTCAGGCTACAAACTGTGAGAAACCTATGATTGACTACTGCATGATGCAGCTGTATAACAAGAGGGCCAGTTGAGTAATTTGGTTCTAAGAAAAAAAAAAAAGAATAACAACCTTCAGGGCATAAAGACACCTTGCTAATGAGATAACACCTTGGCTAAATTAAAGACCTTACCTAGCCTGAAGTCATTTAGATTTGTTCTTTGCTCATTTCTCTTTGTTCCCTCCTCCCTCTTCTCTCCAATCTGTCAGTGACATTCATGTATTTAAACTCCACTGTGATGGTTATATTATATATGATAGCATAATGGTGAGACTTCATGTGAGATGTATGGGATGCAAAGCACTGAAAGTTATTAAGCTACAGAGGTTTAGGTTTTGTCTTAATATAAAAGAAAACTTTTGCAAACAGATATCTGCTTAGAAAGCTATTTTCTGAGGGACCAATTCTTCTAGGGAATATCTTTCATTACACCCCTGCAAGCTCACTGACTCCAAAACAGACACCATGTGTATTTCTCACTCCTCACTTTAGTGCATGAGAACTGGATATGGTAGTCTGCCAGTGTGAGCCAAAAACTGAGTGCAATTTTAGGACTATAAATTTAATCAGGTTCGGTCAACAGGAGAGAATACCATTCGGATAGTTTTAGGATTCACTTCTAAAAGAGGATCTGTATTTTCAATTGCATTAGGGATTGTGGACTTCATGGATTTCACACCATTTCTTCTTTCCCTTGAGGAGTTATTATTCTAAGAACACGAGAGTCTGAGAGGATAAAAATAGTTCACAAATTAGTGAGTTATAACAAATAGCACATGCTGTTTTTAACTTTACTAAACCCTCAAATTTCCTTAGTATAATTTAAGTCTCTTAAAGGCACCTGTCCTCTGTTCAAGTCTTTTCTCAACTGTACCTCACTTAAATGCAATACAGCAACTGTTTATTAAGTACATATTGTGCCCAAAACTCTGAGCTAGATACTCAAGATGATAAAAGGTAAGAAAAATGTTAAGAAATTTCCTTTAGGCGAATCTATTTATGATGGCATACAAGGCCTTTAATTATCTCATTCTTGATTAATTTCGGAATTACTTTTCACCTACCAAACTCTATCCTGAATTTACTTAAAACAAAACAAGAAAACAGAGCTAAATTCCTTTAAATAACCAACCTGCACTTCACCTTTTTTCTGGATTAACTAAGGTTCTTCATTCCCTCTGTAAATCATACTGATAGATCTCCACTATTATTTCAATTCTTCCTAGTACAAACCAACACGTCTCCTATCTAGTGAGTTTGATCCTTGCCAGAAGTATATTTGTTTCCAAATCTTTTTATGTAGTTATGGATGTTATTGCTTTTATGGTTTGATTAACTATTGAGTAAACCAATGAAACATGCAGAGGAAAAACCCATTATTTCCATGAAAACTAAATTGAATGTTTTAGAAAAGATGTAATGAAACTGAGTTAATAAATTAAGTGAAATGGATAACTATAAAATACAGGGGAAAATCTGAGCCTATATTTCTTTACAAATGTCCTTACATTCCACCTCCATTTTTTTTTTTTTTTTTTTTTTTTTGCTGTACGCGGGCCTCTCACTGTTGTGGCCTCTCCCGTTGTGGAGCACAGGCACCGGACGCACAGGCTCGGAGGCCATGGCTCACAGGCCCAGCCGCTCCGCGGCATGTGGGATCTTCCCGGACTGGGGCACGAACCCGTGTCCCCTGCATCGGCAGGCAGACTCTCAACCACTACGCCACCAGGGAAGCCCCATTCCACTTCCATTTTAAAGAAAAAGAAAATTGGAGAGTGCAGATCATGAATTTTGGGTATGATTTTATATAAAAAAAATTACATGGAATTCTAGTTCATGGTCCCCATACTCTAGGAAAGTCTAGAATAAATGTATTTGCATATATTTGAAGTTCGAAAGCCAAATCCAGCCTCTGTAATCTGACACTGAATTAAATCTCGGAGACAGAGTTTTGGGTGAAGTATAAAAGAATAGCTTTATTGCTTTGCCAGGCAAAGGGGGCCACAGTAGGCTAATGCCCTCAAAACTGTGTTTCCCAACTTGGAGAGGATAGTGAGAAGTTTTATAGTAATGGTCCAAAGAGGGTGTGATCAGCTTGTGGACATTCTTCTGATTGGTTGGTGGTGAGGTAATTAGGAGTCAGCATCATCAACCTTCAGGTTCCAACTGGTCAGGGGGCTACATGGTTGTGGGCAGCAGAGCTTCATTAACAGTTAACTTCTCCCACCTGGTGGGGGTTTCATTATCTGCAAAACAGCTCAAAGATATTGTTGTGTGTATCCGTTGATGGGGAACAAGGAACCTGCCCCAAGGCTGCACTACTGTTTCTCTTGACAGTTTGTTTCTCCCTGGTCTTGCATCCCCTCCCTTCCCTAATTAACAACCGCTTGAATCTGCCCGTTGGAACTCCGGGAAGGTCATGGAGGCTGAATGAAGCCTACTTCTTATAACCAAGAAATGGGAGACACAGAAAGGCTTTGTGCCCAGGAGCCCTACAGAGCTCTGCTAGGTATCAGTTCCACACATGTTTAATGTGTTATTAATGTATAATTAAGTTTAATTAATGCACGTTTACAATTTCTCACTATAATGGATTGTTTGAAGTAACTAACCAACAAGAAATCTCAATAGCTTAGGGTAAAGAATGCCCCATGCTCTCATATCTTGATGTCTTTATACATCAAGACTGTTGTCTGTTCTGTTGGCAGTCAAACTTCCTCTTTTCCTGTCACTTAAATTACTACTTGCCCATTCTTCTTCCTCTTTCCTATTTATGATTGGCTAATTCATACATGTTTTTTGCTACCCATCTAAGACATATGATATATATGTTAACTTGTTAACAGTGTATGTATGTGTTTGTATATCCCATGCACAGAAAATACTACTCAGGCATTTTTCTTTTTATTTAAAATTAAATTTTATTCTATTAATTCAAATTATTAAGCTCAAAACTCTATTTTTCTTAAATGTTTATAAATATTACTCTTCTGTTTATAAAACTAGCACACTTTAACCATTACTTTAACCATTGCTTTTTGATTAATACCCATTCTAACATGTAAACTTAGATACATTTGCTAAAATTTTACACTGCATTTATATATTTAACATTTGTTTTTCTTATTAAGTACTCCAATAGATCTTCTCAAGTACTTAAATAATACTTGTGAATCTGATAAATTAAACTTATAAATATCTTTACTACTAAGTTCATTTAAGTGTTCCGGTAAAGTTTATAACCTGAGCAAAATTTTAACTTATAACAATTATACATATTATAGTATCATAAAGTACTTTAGGAAGAACTGTTACTCAGTTAAGCCAAGTTCTCTGAAACATTATACACGTGAATAATACTAAATATGCACAGAATATTCCTTAACATAAAAGCAGTTTTTATGTATTCAATTTATTTTATTATTTCTACACCAAATTCTAAATCTTCCTGTGGGTAAAATATGCTAACCCACCAAGGAAAAACTATGTCACCCTGTGTCAGGCAGTGTAACACCCCTCCCCCAGATGTCCACACCCCAGTCTCTGGAAACTATAAATATTTATCTTATGTGGCAAAAGTGATTTTGTAGATTGATTAAGATATGGACCTGGAGATGAAGAGGACTTACTGGATTTTCTGCTTTAGACCAGTCTAATCACACACATCCTTAAAAGAAAGAAACTTTCCTGGTCTGGCTAGAGAGAGATGTGACAATGGAAGAAAGGCAGAAAGATGTGACATAAGAAGGATTCAATTCACTCTTGCTGACTCTGAGGATGGTGGATGGGAGACAGGAGCCAAAGAATGTGGGTGGTCTCTAGGAGATGGCAATGTACCTCAGCTGACAACCACTCTGGAAATTGCAAGAAACAGAATTCTGCCAGCAAGCTAAATGAGCAAGGAAGCTGATTCTCCTTCAAAGTCTCCAGAAAGAAACAAAGCCCTGTTAATACTTTGACTTGAGCTTGGTGAGACCTGTGTGAGAGTTCTAACCTACAGAGTTATAAGATAATAAATGTGTATTGGTTAAGCCATTAAGTTTGTGATAATATGTTTCATAAGCAACATAAAACTAAGACAAGTGCCAAGAAAATTCTGAAGATCGTATCTCAGAGTATTTGCATATTTGTCAGAAATTTAAACCAGTTTGTGAAAACTGAAGCAACAATTACCTGGTACAGTTTTCCCACATCCAAACTGCTGTGTTGAATCCTCGTCTACCATGTTTACAACAAGAGGAGACTTCCAGTCCAAAAAGACTAGTTTTGTAGTAAATACCCCCATAATTCAAGTTGCAGTCTACCTAACACTCAAACTTCCTATAGCTATACTTCCTGATTGGATTCAACTAATGTATTTTTATTTAGTTAATAAATAATGTATGTATTATTCTAGTTTATGATGAATTATTTTTAATATTCTTCTCATAATTTTTATATACTTTTAAATGACAGCTGATGTGATTCTATATCTCTCCAGAAGTTTTGGTGTCACAATTTTCAAAATGATTGTAATGACAGTCAGGAAGCCTTCCCTGATTTACACCTTCCCTCTACTCCCCCCACCCCACATGTGTATATACATCCGTGCTAGTGTTCCTTGTATGTAATTCTAGAGCAAGAACCCTATTCTATACTTCTGCCATAATAGTTATCACCCTATATGGAATTTAACAAAATGTATCTGTATCCTGTACAATAAAGTAAACTTATTGAAAATGAAATAATATACATACATAATATAGGACTAAACTTAATTAGATTAAAATTAATCAAAATGAACTAACAGATGTAATTTGTATTTTATGAAAAAAGGAAACATGTTTATCTTAAAAAAACAAAGCAAAACAAAAAAGATTGAAAACAGATTATAATCACTGTTCTGTTAATTATTTTTTAATAAGGTATAATACCTATACAATTAAATTCATCTTTTTTTGGTTGTCGTACAGTAGCAAGAACAATGAAGTGTTTGAAGTCTGAAGTTTTATTCTGCTTGCAAACTGACAAGTTAGGCTGCCACAGTTACATGGGTGCTGGCGGAAGAGACTCTGGGATCAGAAGCAATAGACTTTATTACTCATAACAGTAGCATTTGCTCCAGTTTTCTGAGCTACAGACCCCAGGCCACAATATAAACAGGGCTTGATGATACCCACACATGCAGGGAGATACATTACAGGACAGAACCGCATGATCTAGGAAACCCGAATATTTTATAGTGGGAGCAAGTCTTCTCCAAAGGGAGACTATTTCTTTATTATCCTGGATAGTAAATAAACTGGCCCTGTATTCTGGAGAGAAATAAGGCTTCTAAGACTATTTGTTCTATAAATACTCTTGAAAAGATTGTCAGGAAAAAGACAGTGCCTCTGCTTGTGACATGTTCAGAGACATGAGAAACCCACAGAGAATTGTCTCCCACCAATATCTACTTCCTGTTTCTACGGCATCTTGGCTTCTAGTGAATTTTCCCATGGGTACAACATTTTCTGGCCACTCTGATGAATCTGAGAAACTGAGACTGGCACCAAATTTGTTCAATTTCTCCTGTCAGTATTTAGTTAAGACTATTATCAACAAGATTCCAAGCAGTGTAATTAGGCCAGCTAGCAATATGGACCTTAACCTCGTGCTCAAGAGTCCTGGCTCCAATCTGGAGAATGAACCCATAAGCCAAGCCATCAGTGTCTATCTTAGAAAGAAAAGTGGTTTTCTCCTTAGGTTTATGAATTGAACTTTCCTCTTAGCAGAAAGCATTACTCTAGGTGCAGCAGACTGTATTAGCAAGTGTATATACACTGCTTTGGTTCCTAGGGAGGAAGTTAGAACAAGTCCATCATTCATAACAACCCTGGCCAGTGACTTGGGGATGACCTGGCTGCCTCCAAAGGCCAGAGCTGTGTCATTGATCACATTGACCAAAGTCAGGTACAAATTTCATATGATCTTTTCTAATTAAATGACTCCCTTCCTTGGGATAACTGTCTAAAAAACACAAAATTAATGAGCCATTTATCCCCCTGGGAAGCTTTCTTGAATGAATTAGTTTTCCACGGCTCCTGTAACAAATTACCACAAATTTGGCTACTGGAAATACCAGAAATTTATTCTTTAACACTTCTGGAGGCCAGAAGTCCAAAATCAATGTGTTGGCAAGGCAGCACTCCCTCTACAGGCTCTAAGGAAAATCTGTTCCTTGCCTCTTCCAGGTTTTACTTTGCTTGTGGCTAAATCATTATAATCTCTGCCTCTGTGGTCACGTTGCTTTCAATTCTTCTGTCTGTCAAGTGTCCATCTGCCTTTCTCTTATAAGGACACTTGTCACTGGATTTAAGGCCCACCTTGTAATCCAGGGTAAACTCATCATCCAAAGATTCTTAACTAAATTGCATCTACAAAGACCATTTTTTCCCCAAATAAAGTAACATTCACAGGTTCTGAGGATTAAGATGTGAATATACATCTTGAAGTCCACCAATCTGCTAAATACAAGTAACCAGGCATAGTTTCATTTTTGAGATTTCTTTACAGTCATTTGAGAACTGCACGATTGACTGTGGTATTGCCTTAAAAAATTGAAAGTCTCCCCTAACCACCACCAAGATACAATCACCATGTTTCTCAGAGGCAAGTTAATTCCTGGCTTTCCTCAAGAAGTACAGTTCCAGGAATGTATGTGATACCCCTAGAGGGAAATTGTTGACAACTGCTGGTGATCTGCAGATCTGACCTACATCACTCAGGGAGTGCAAGTTGATGGCACCTTCAACATGGTCTCTAGCTGGCTGGTAAGCCTTAGGGTTCCCAATTCAGTTAGGATAATTACATTCAGTGCATGCTTATGGAAAAACTGCCTAAGGCTGTCAATACACCCCGTCTTATTGTCCAGTCACTGACTGGATGGTATTTGTTCATCCATGGAATGACTAACAGCTACAGGAATGGGAGCAGGGCAGACACGCAGAGGTCCTGGCAGATATTTTTCATGTAAGATACAGGAAATGGCACCATTCTCTGCTGAGTCTAACAGATGTCTAGGCCCTATGAAATACTCCAAGGTGGAGGATGCTTCCATTACCTAGTTTCTTTCGGTGAAGTAATCAACACTAACCATTTTTACTCACAGTCCTTCTGCCCACAAATGTATCAAGTTTTCATTCAGACTGACAATCTATTTTCCAGGTCTCTGGACACCAACTAGGTGTCTTACAATTTGATTCATTTCTGACACTAACTTCCTGGAGTAAGCATCAGATCCCACAGATTCAGGGTTCAGTCCCACAAGACTGCCCCAACTGCATAGGCCAGATGCAAGTTCCCAACTTCTAGGACTTCTGACTGACCAGCTACAAATTTAAGGGATTTCCATACCCTGCCCCCAAGGTTTGATAATATGCTAAAATGGCTCACAGAATTTAGGAAAAGCACTTCACTTAAATCTACTGGTTTATTATAAAGAATATTATAAAGGATACAGATGAACAGCCAGATGAAGAGGTACAAAGGGTGAAGTCCAGAGGGTCCTGAGCACAGGAGCTTCTGTCCTGTGGAGTTAGGGCATGCCACTCTCCTGGCATGTGGACGCATTCATCAATCCAAAAGCTCTTCCAATCTTACCATTTAGGTGCTTTTATGAATATTTCAACATATAGGCATGATTGATTATTAATTTAATCTCCCTTTTTCCTTCTCAAAGGTTGGGGAGAGTGGAACTAAAACTTTCAGGCTTCTAATCAAAGCTTAGTCTTTCTGGTGACCAGCCCCTATCCTGAATTTATCTAGGGTCCCACCAAGAGTCACCTCATTAGAACAAAAGAGGCTCCTATCACTCTGGAAATTCCAAGGGATTTAGGAGCCCTGTGTCAGAAACAAAAGATGCTGCTATCACTCAGGAAATTACAAGGGTTTTAGGAGCTCGTTGTCAGGACCCAGAGACAAAGATCAAATATATATTTCTTATTATGCCATCATCAGTCACAAGGATTTGTAGTTCAGAACGTTCTTTAGTGTTGTGGGACCAACACTACTAAGAGTTACTACAAAGGTAGTAGCTCTTCTCTACATGTAGCGATCCCCCAGTTGGGAGAACATCCACTGGAATGTGCAAGATGGGGAAATCTATGCATATAACTACTCAGCAATTCCTAATATACATTCAGATATAAAGAAAGTAATAGTAGTACATTAAACTGGTCCAAAAGGCTGTCCTCACAAGGTCGCCTATCTTTCTTGTCCCACTGTGATTTCTGTGTGTGGTAGGTAGAATAATAGCTTCCCAAAGAGGTTCATATCCTAGACCTTGAAATCTGTGAATATGTTATGTTACATGGCAGAGTAGGAATTAAGGTAGCAGATGGAATTAGCTGCCATCTAATGGAATGGTATGCATCAGCTGACCTTAAAATAGGGAGAACATCATGGATTATCTGGGTAGGCCCAAGGTAACCACAAGGATTGATAAATGTGGACGAGGGAGGCATAAGAGTCAGTGTCAAAGTGATGTGGTATGAGAAATACTCTACTAACTGCTGCTGGCTTTGGAGATGGAAGAGGACTACAAGCCAAGAAATGCAGGCAGCATCTAAAATCTGGAAATGTAAGAAAGTAAATTCTTGCCTAAAGCCTCCAGAAATTAATTTCATCTTGCCAACACCTTGCTTTTCACCCATTTGAAACCCAATTCAGACTCCTGACCTCCAGAACTGTAAGATAATAAATTTGTTTTTAAGGCACTAACTTTGTTGTGATTTGTTACAGCAGCAATAGAAAATTAATACATTGCCTAAATCCCATTGGTTTAACTCAAGAGCACTTTATCCTAAATGACAAGATAGCAATGTGACTTGGAGATCTCTATTCAAAAAGCCATAAAAGATTAACAATAGAAATTTTCATTTTAGAAAACTTTCTATCAAAAGTTTAATTATTAATATTTTATAATATCAATTTTATAATTATTGTATTAATTATAAAATTAATCAATTAAAAGAATATTATTAATTTTATAATTAATTGTATTAATTATTTTTTCAAATGTTATTTTCACCATTTATGAGCCAGGAACTGTGGTAAGCAATGGGAATTAAAAAAATATATATTCTGGAGAATCTTTGCCTTCAAGGAACTTAGAGTTTACCATGATCAATTTTGATCAAATACTCCATTTTTTTTAACATCTTTATTGGAGTATAATTGCTTTACATTGTTGTGTTAGTTTCTGCTATATAACAAAGTGAATCAGCTATACGTATACATATATCCCCATATCCCCTCCCTCTTACATCTCCCTCCCACCCTCCCTATCCCACCCCTCTAGGTGGTCACAAAGCACTGAGCTGATCTCCCTGTGCTATGTGGCTGCTTCCCACTAGCTATCTATTTTACAGTTGGTAGTGTATATATGTCAATGCCACTCTCACTTCGTCCCAGCTTACCCTTCCCCCACCCTGTGTCCTCAAGTCCATTCTCTACGTCTATATCTTTCTTCCTGTCCTGCCCCTAGGTTCTTCAGAACCTTTTTTTTTTTTTTAGATTCCATATATATGTGTTAGCATATGTTATTTGTTTTTCTCTTTCTGACTTACTTCACTCTGTATAGCAAATTCTAGGTCCATCCACCTCACTACAAATAACTCAATTTCATTTCTTTTTATGGTTGCAAATACTCCATTTTTATATCAATCTGCTCTTTCTGACTTCTACACTCGTCCACTTTCATTTGTAGAACAGTTTTAGAATTATTAATTAATGGACTGATTAAGAATCCTTTTTTAAAGATTTTCTCAATATTTACTTCATCTTGATTAATTTGTCTCCAAATCAGATGTGTTATTATTAATATTTAAAGCAAAATTCCAAGTTTAAATGAAAGCAATAGAGTCTATGTAAAGATAATTAGAATGTATCCTTTATAGTTCATTTCAACTTTTCTAAGCCATTTTCTGTATGATCTCCTTTGATCATCCTAACAAAAATAAATAGAAGAGCCATTACATAATTCTCATATAATCTCTAAAAATTAGATCACAGTAACTGAACAGAATCAGATACAAATATAAGAATTGCGCCTATCTACCAAATGTTTTCATCATCACATGAACACATTCCTTATATTAGCACTTCTTATGCAATAATATTCATGCAATTCACCAGAGGATCTTGAGAAAATGAAGATTCTGATTTAGTAGGCCTGGAGTCGGGCCTGTGGTACTGTCTCCAACAGCCTGGTGATGTTGATACTGCCCATCCCTGGACCACACTTTGAGAAGCAAGGTTCCATATCAAATTCCATTTCCTGTACATGGCTTTCAGCTGAAGTCACATTTTGTCCCTATTTTTCATCATTTTGGAATTCATAGAGAAACCAATATTACAATTTGTTTTACCTTTTCTCCACGGTACATATATTATGTCAGAAATGAAGCAGCAGTTCCTAATGCAGCTATTCTGTATCAGAACCTATTCAGCTGGTGGCAAATCTTACCTCTAAAAATTTATAATCAGGTATAATTATTGATAAGTGAAATATATTGGAAAAGATGAGACTAGAAAATGCTTCATCTTCTCAGTCCTTCCTCTGCCTTCTTGAATACCCACTCTCATGTTTATACTTTAAAACCTAGTTCATGAACTGTTTACATTTTAAAATAGAGTCTAGTCATTGCCTATTCAAAAAGGCTATAGACCTCTTTTCAGCCTAGAAAGGTCACCATAGTGTTTTGCTTGTTTGTTTGTTTTTTCAATTTCTGTATTAGTGGAGACAGAATAAGATAAGATCTTATAATAATAAGATATTTTTAATCTGGTTGGAAATAAAATAAGTCAAACCAATGTAAAGTAATGTTTAGATTTCTAGAGCCATTTTTGGATAGTACTGAATATTAAGTTTGTATACTTTGTGTCATGGACTAAACTGTGTCCCTCCAAAATTTGTATGTTGAATCCCTAAGCACCAACGTGATGGTATTTGGAGATAAGACCTTTATGGAGGTAATTAGGATTAAAAAAGTTATAAGGGTGGGTCCTTAATCTGATAGAACTGATGTCCTTATAAGAAGAGGAAGAGATTTGAGAGATCTCTCTCTATGTGCCCAGAGAGGATGCAAGAGACATGGTGTCGTCTGCCACCTGAGGAGAGTTCACCAGAAACCGACCAGATCATGCTGACTCCCTGAGCTTAGATTTCCAGCCTCTAGAACTATGAGAAAATAAATTTCTGTTGTTTAAACCATTGAGTTTGTGATATTTTGTGTGGCAGCCTGAAAAGACTAATACGTTTTTCAATTAATGTATACTTATTTTCATAATTAGAAGCAGGTTTGTCACTGCAGCCAGAATTCCTAAGATCAAGTCTTGCTTTTATACTTAGATGTTGTATCTTGAGCAAGTGACTTAGCTTCTCTGTGCCTCCATTTCCTCATCTATAAAATGAGAATAATTATAGCACCTACTTCATAGAGTTATGGTAAAGATTAAAGAATACACGATGGCTAAAGACCTTGGAAAAAGTCCAAGGAAATAAAATAATTAGTCACGATGACAATGGTGGTGGTAGTTAAATAGACTTGCTGGAGAATGACAAGCTCTAAAAAATTAATATAAGGCAGTTTAATAATGTTCCTAATAAAATATTATGGCCATATCTCAGAATATAAAATAATTAAAATGGTAAATGTTTGTGTTTGGGGCAGAGTCGCTAGCAGTCTGCTTCATTTCCAAAACCTCAGTAGCCCTCAACATTCTCCAGCAAGAACGACTGTTGACAATCTTTAATGTATAGTTAATACGCAGAATACATCTGCCGTTTAAACAGCTGCTCCATATTTTGAGAGGATCTCAGGAGCTATAGAAGTGTAGCATCAAATGAACATGATTTAGGTTAGTAGAATAATTTCACATAATTATTGTCATTAAAAATTTGGCACACAAACTTTCTGATATCTTTTTTTCTGAACTTACGTGTTTTGAGAACCACCATCCTGTTTCTGGCATATGTTAAGGTACCAGTGACCTTATGATCATGCCAGCATTGCTCTTGGCTCTTAAACCTCTGCAGCATTCCAAGCTTACAAACTGCAGAAGACAAATAAAGAAAATGACATTTCACCAATCTGACCCATTTCTTCGAAATAGACCGTGAAAGTCATCTGTGGGTTTATCAGAAGAAACAGTTCCCTGAACTCTTTCTCTCTTGAGCCACAGGCTGACATTTCTTTGCTTCTGGAAGACTGAAGTCAAACAACAGTGTTGTTTAACTGAAAAGAAAAAAAGAAATCTTCCTGGGTGCCACACCCCAGCCCACATACTATACAAACAAAGAAAGGAACAATGTCATGTTTTTCCAAATGATAAAATAATTAGAAAATAAACTTTCATAAATGTAGGTGATATATCATTTTGGTTCAGAATATCAGATTTTGTGTGATGTAAGTAAAATAAATAAATAAATAAAAACAAATGAATAAATAGAAAATGGACTGATACTCTAACCATTAAAAAAAACAGACTGGAATGGTTTGATTTTTCAAGAATCTGGAAGCACACATACACAAATGAAAAACAATGACACCGACCAACAGAAAGTGTTCTTTTTATACTACTCTACGTAAATTAGAGGAAATAGTATGTTAGTGACCACAAGAGATTAGCTCTTCTGACAGTTTCTTATTTTCTTCCAATGAAAGATATATTTACCAAAAGGAAATTAAAACCTTATTGATTTTTTTGAAATGCAATACGTTTCAAGGTTGACATTTAAACAAAGACCCAAGGTTTAATAATGTTCTTAAACCAAAATGTCGTTCTTTTGCAGAGACAAAATGCTTTAATATTGGAATAAAAAGGCCTTCTATAACTGAATGTACTTACTGAAAAATATTTCTACTAGTGGATTAGAAAGAAAGATACTTTAGGGTTTCAAATTATCATTATCTTAATTAATTTATTTTATTTTTACCTTTCTAGCAGTGAATATCACATGTCATTGACTTCATTTGGAACACCAAGAAGAAGTTATCTCAAGTATTGTAATATCAATAAAGTCTCACATTAAATATTTACATACTTAAGTACTAAGTTTTGACCAAAGTAAATGACATTCTTTTCAGGTTTGGTCTTCTCAGTGACCTGTGGCCAAGACTGATATCAGAGGAGGAATTCAAGTCCTGAATTGATCATGAACTTTACAAAATACATCATTTTGTTTAAAATAACAATTACTTTTGTTTGCTTGCTTAGCCAATTTACCAGTGAAAAATATGAATGAGACAGATTAGAAAACCAAAAGATACAGAGAATATTCTATTTATTAGCTTGAATAGTGTTTCTTATATATGTTCATATATATGTGTGTATGTACATATAGACATATGTACACACACAATGAAAAATATTTGTGAGCCATTTCAAATTGGACTGAATATATATCCTCCTAACAGATATTTATCGAGTGCCTGTTACGTGTCAAGTACTATCCTAGGTGCTGGAAATGTGGCAGCGAGCAAAACATATAACACTGTCTGCCCCATGGCACTTACACTCCAGCAGGGAGAAGCAGAGAGTGGTTGAGTGATAAGTGTGCTCCAGTCAGAAGGCCTGGGATTTGGAATCAGACTTCTTCAGAAATAAAATGTTCTCAGTATGGTCCTTGGGACGCTGGGTGACTTTGGACAAGTTATTTAATCCCTTAAAGTCACAAATTTTATCTTTAGAATTAGGATAAGCTGATTGTTTTAAGAGACTTTTGGCCAATATTAGGGAAGTCGTCTTTTAATTTGTCAAGGTTTCTACTAAAAAATTCATTTTTTTTTTTCTGCCAACTGTAACTCTGAGACATCAGAAAGCTAAGAGGCAGATCCGTCAGAGGCAACAATTTTTACCAAGATGTTTTCTTTTCCCCCTACCAAAGCTAACATGGGATAATAAATACAACAACTGACCCTTGTTTGCTTGTCTTCTAATGATGAAGTCTTTTTCCTTGACAGTTTTGATTACTGACCCTAGATTCCAGACCCTATGTTTGAGGAGGGGTAGACAAAGAGGTTGTGTTTCCATGGACACAATCTGGACACACTGTTTCTCCCCCTTGAGATAACCTCCCTCCCTCCTTTATGTCTAAGATGATTGACTGCGATGACATCTAATTACAACTTTTCCATTCTCATTTGCATCACTAAGGGACTGGCTTCTCTATTCACCATCAGAGATATCACAATGTGGCAGGCATGAAAGAATTTCTCATGACATAATGTGGGAAACAAAGACAAAGGAACGTTGTGTGCTTTCATTCCATTTCCTTGTTATAACTAACTTAAATTGCCTCATGGGAATGGAATGGCTTAAGCCTGGTTCTATCAAGCTTTCTTTGTGACAATTTACCAATTCCAGTTTGTAGATGACAAAGCATTTTCACATGGAAAAGGCCTGAAATCCCCCAGACTGCTAGAGGCAGGGTTGTTCAAAGAATCCTGGCTATATCAATATCTCTATCTCTAGTCACACACACACACACACACACACACACACACACACACACATATATATATATGTTCATATATATGCAAATATACATAGATGACAGATAGATAGATAGACCCCAGGTTTGGAATGTGTATTCATGAGAAAGTAGGTGTATTAGGTTTGTCCAGAGAAATGGAACTAATAAGATGTGTGTATATTTAGAAATACATTTATTATAAGGAATTGACTCATGTGATTATGGAGGCTGACTAGTCCAAACTCTGTAGGCTGAAGACTCAGGAGAGCTGATGTTCCAGCTCCAGGTCAAAGGGCAGAAGCTTGGAGACCTAGAAGACCTGTAGTGCAGATGAAGTCTGAAAGCAATCTGCCGGATAATTCCATCTTGCTCATGAAATGTGACTTTTAGATACCCAGGGCAAAGGAGAGCCTATGACTCAAAGAGCCATATTAAGTTTAGCATAATTTTCCCATCACCATGATCACCTTTGCACCATCAGAATTTATGAATACATGTGTAGATTGTTCTATTTTGTTCTTTTAAAATTTTCAGTGAAAAAGTTGCCCTCCCTTGAATATTGCATATGAAATAACAAATACTAAAAGAGATGGAGGAAGCTTAAATGCATATTACTAAGTGAAAGAAGCCAACATGCAAAGGCTACATACTGTATGATTCCAATTATATGACATTCTAGAAAAGGCAAAAATATGGCAACAGTAAAAAGATCAGTGGTTGCCAGGGTTGGGGTGAGGGGGTGGGAGGGACAAATAGACGAAACACAGAGGAGTTGAGGGCAGTAAAAATAGTCGGTATGATACTATAATGATAAATATGTGTCATTATATATTTGTACAGACCCATAGACTGTATGATGCTGAGTGAACCCTAATGTAAACTATGACTCTGAGTGCTAATGATGTGTCAGCATAGGTTCATCAGTTGTAACCTATGTACCTCTCTGTTGGGAGATGTTTATAATGGGGGAAGCTATGCATATGTCGGGCCATGGGGGTCTATGGAAAATCTCTGTACCTTCCTCTTAATTTTGCTGTGAACATAAAACTGCTCCAAAAATTGAAATTAAAAAAATCTTTTTAAAGCCACAATCATTCTCATAAACTTTCAGACTAATGGACCCCTTCCTGTTTTTCATGTCATATATCTGGTATTATTTCTGAGTACATTCAGGTATCCTTTATCCAAAATTTCCAAGTCAGAACAAAATTCTGAATCCACCAATTTAAATGGTATTCAGTAAATGGAATAAGAAATAAAAGTTATATGCTAATGATATTTAATATTTAAAATTAAATTATTTCAGAAATATTATAATTCACTCCATGATAACAGGCATTGTATTTTTGCCAAAGTCATTGTGCAGTTCTCTGACTTAACACGAGATATGGAGTATAGTCCTTTTTAGTAGTTAACACTATTGGTAACATACCAGGAAAGATGTCAAGTCTGAAGAGGCAACATTATTTACTACCTTTGGAAACTATGTAAGTAAACATTCACTGTACTTTTCCATTTTAAAATTTAGGAGTTTTTTTGGCACATAATAAGCACTCAATTACCATTTGCCAAATTATTTACCTCTAGCTCTTCCTGGACTTGCTGGTTGGCAGGGTTTAGGATGAGGAGGGTAAGAACAAAGCACTGAAATTTATTTCATTCTTTTATATGAAAATGGGTTGAAGTACTTTTGCTTTGTCACATCTTTCTTACAAAAGTGTATAATATCTTGGATACTGTGATAGAATCACTTCACTGTCAATACTAATAGAAAAGAAGAAACAAGAGCATGAGGGAACAAAGATTATGTTCAAGTTATATAGTGGCTGGTGGGCAACACATGACGTTTTAAAGTGAAATAAAGTTCCTGTGTTAGAAAATTCAGTAATTCATATACTATGTTTATTATTGATTTATAATTAGTTTAAAAGCTAAATATAAATTCAAACATTTTAAAATGTGTTCTGTCAGGGGAATTTTTTTTTTTTTTTTTTGCGATACGCGGGCCTCTCACTGTTGTGGCCTCTCCCATTGTGGAGCTCAGGCTCCAGACGCGCAGGCTCAGCGACCATGGCTCACGGGCCCAGCCGCTCCGCGGCGTGTGGGATCTTCCCGGACCGGGGCACGAACCTGTGTCCCCTGCATCGGCAGGCGGACTCTCAACCACTGCGCCACCAGGGAAGCCCAAGGGAATTTTTTAGAACTGTTTTTCTTTTATATTCCCAGATATCCCAGAAGTGTTTACAAATACGTAGTTTCTAATTAACTAACCAAAATGACATTTATGGGTGAAACTAAAGAAAATCGTTGATAAAAGAAAAAAGTCTTAGTAAACATTTAGTTCAAAGCCTTCCTTGTCTTACCTATTTATTCACAGATTTCAATGCACTGAAGATCTTTCTTAATTTCATTATTACTTCCTAAAGTTCATGTAATGCAGACATTACAAATATTCTACATGTAAAAACATAGATTAATCAAAAACTGTTTCAAAAGGCTTCTTCACAATTATTTGAAATTATTAATATAAAGAATTTTTCTTGAGAAACCCTTCATTCCTTTACCTATATAATTTCAACTAGTTGTAAAGATATCAAAAAAGATAGCTTCATATCCTTTTGATTGCAATCGATGGAGAAAATAAGATTTAGGATTTAAAACCCTCTTTTATGAGCTACATAAAGCATTCCTTCTGGGCATATGTCACAAAATAAGTTGTCAGCCAACTTACAGTCACCATAAATTCACACTATCCATTTCCTATGAATTATATTTTTATAAGTGGCATTCATGCCATATGCACGTTGAATTTTCTGTATACAAACCAAATTATTTTATTCACAAGCCAACGAGTGAAGATCATTCCAAACCATAATTTCATACATAAACAGGTTTGCTACAATCCAGAAGTTAATCACACTCTAATGAATTCATTAGGTAACCAACATATTTGTGATAAAACTCCAATCTGTTAGGCACATAAAATTGTCTGGAATTGGATTTTGTTGTTGTTAGAACCATATGGTAATTTTTTTTTTTTTCCCAAAAGCACATTTGGAAGACCACTTACTGTGAATTTTCATTTGATAATTTGATTTTAAAAAATATTATTTCCAAATATTTGACTGTCCATTCCAAACAATTACAATTAAAGAATACCTGAACAAAATTAAGTTGTTGTCAAATGTTGTTAGTAGTAAATACATTAGAAACATATAAGAACAGTTTGCAAATAATATTTACTAGGAACAATTTATACATAGAGTATTTTACTAATCACTGAGAGGATATGTAAATGTAAAAAATAATTACCTCCAAAAATTCCACTTAGGTGCTTTCACCAAGGTAGAGAGATGAGAAACTGAAGATAAAGTTAAGTGGAAAAATGACAAAGCCACATGTAATTAAGTAATCAAATGCATAATAAAGAAAATAAATCCTATAGGATCATTACAGTGACTGATGGATTTTGATAAAGGATGTTACAGAAAGTGATAATTTAGATTGTCTTTGAGAAAATGTATTGCTTTATTATAGATAATGGAAGAAGAAAGAGTCCCCAAACCTGGAGAACATATTCTTTTTTGTTTGGAGTAAGGACTAAGAGATGAGAAGAAAGGTTAGGCTACAGAAGTAGGTTTGGCTTGGGAAAAGCAGTTATTGTTGTCTTCTTAGAGTCAGGTCTGATTTTGGAAAACTTTAGAAGTGGGCTGAAAGTGTCAGGTATTAAATAATAGATAAAATTGAAATATCAAAAGTTTAAAAATACAAAGCAAACTTTTTGTTTTTAATTTTAAGAATCTTGTAGCAGTGTATATATGCATTAGGCAACCATGGGAAGACTCTAATTTAAGACAGTAAAAGTTCTAAAACAGAAGAAAACTGGTATTTTAAAAAGAAATATTTAAGGCTGCATATAGGTTACATATAGTTCATTGTTAAATTAAAATAAATATGAAATAGATATAAAAATAGAAATACACAAGGGTGATGTATTGGATACAATATTTGAAGAAAAAGGTGGGCAACAGTAATCCAACTGAGTGATTAAAATTGTTTGAAAATACTGGAGTTATATTGTTTAGTAGAAAAAACCCATTATGGATGGTATAAGATAGGGGTGACTTGGGGAAGAGGAGGGTAATGAGTTCAGTTACAGAGCTATTCCAGTTTCAGGAGCTGGAGAGAGTTTATTTACCTGACCACTAAAAGGCCACAAGAGCTGTAATTTTAATGAGGCATAATGAGTATTCTCACTAGTGATAAGCATAACAACCCTGTGCATGACCTCCACCTTCTTTTGATATGAATGGACTCACTTCATTAGTTCTTTTGAGATACTGAGGATGCTATTCATGTATGTATTTATATATTAAATTATCACCCCCAAAAGATTTAATGAGTTGCATTATTAAATGTACAAATGTATAAATCAAAGTAGATACAGATAGAAAAATGAAGGGTAGTAAAACAAATTATACCGGTAAAGGGGCTAACATAAGCTATGTACACTTTTAAAGTGTACATACCACTTTAAAATTTTAAAAAATATTTTAGGGCTTCCCTGGTGGCGCAGTGGTTGAGAGTCCGCCTGCCGATGCAGGGGACACGGGTTCGTGCCCTGGTCCGGGAAGATCCCACATGCCGCGGAGCGGCTGTGCCCGTGAGCCATGGCTGCTGAGCCTGCGCGTCCGGAGCCTGTTGCTCCGCAACGGGAGAGGCCACAACAGTGAGAGGCCTGTGTACCGCAAAAAAAAAAAAAAAAAAAAAAAAAAAAAAAAAAAAATTAAAATTCAAGTATAGTTGATTTACAATGTTTCAGGTGTACAGCTAAGTGATTCAGTTGTCTTGTGATAACCTATAATGGAAAATAACCTGAAAAAGAATATATATATTGAATATAGTTCCCTGTGCCATACAGTAAGTCCTTGTTGTTTATATATTTTCTATACAGTAGTGTGTATCAGTTAATCCCAAATTCCTAATTTATCCTATTTGTTTCAGTATTTCTATTGATTCAGATCCAACAGGAAAACAGAAACCACACCAGGTATTTCAACAAAAGATATTTAATATAGAGAATTTGTTATAAAGCAGTTGGAAGGTTGTCTGAGCAAAAAAGAGCACAGAAATAACCCAGAGATAATAACTGCAAAAAAGCAGGACTGGGAGAACAAAAGGAAGAGGTTAGATCTTCAGATCAAGAATCTCTGAGCAAGGGCACCGATGATCTAGAACTTACACAAAATGTAATTTGTGTGTGAATGGTCCTACTAAGGAAGAATGATGAGACTCTTTCCAAAAGTGTCAAAAGAAGCTGAGGAGAAACACCTGCAGCTGTTGGAAGAAACAGCTACCGCTGGGCAATACTATCAGGGATAGCAAGCAAAGAGTTGGAAGTACATCCTTCTCCTCATTCCAACTTCTATTACCTTCTATTTGGAGTTGAGAGAAAATTGTCAAATAACCAGTACATTCTTTCGGCTACTCATCTTTGGAGTACATCGTCCTATAAATATGTTATGACAAATACAAACAATATGCTTCCACCTAAAAAATGTAATTCTCCTTGGTACAAATTGTCTCTCTCACCCTCTTCCCAGAAAGGGTAGATGTAAATTCCCAAGGATCATGATTTTCATCTCTTGGTCCCAGTCACAGTATCCATATTCTTCCTCTTCTTGTTTAGTCACAATCCCACCTGAATATCATACAACCTAAAGGCTCAATGTAAAATTAACTAACAATCCTTATATAAATTTGTAAGGGAAAATGCAGGAAGGAAAGAAAAAGTATTGGAGTTGAGAAACTAGATAAAATAATTGGTACAACATTATTTTTGGATAAATGCTGATTTGAAATAGAGCCTTAAAAGATCATGACTGAAACACTGAATGACTGACTGAAGGTGAGTAAGAAAGTTATATACCAAAAGTAAGGACTTGTGTTCTATTTTTGATAATAATTTCTAATTTAATTTTCAATTTGATGAGAAGTTTTCACTGCTGTAAAATAAAGACAAAATTTACTATCTGAATTCCCATGCTGGTAATATGTTTCTTACCAATTCATATTTTCCATTGCAGAAACTTGCAGGAGATATGTGTAATCTTCCACCATGACATGATATGTTTTTGATGAATAGTACTTTGTTTTTGTATATTAGAATAAAGTTTTTAGAAGTTCCCTAAAAGATACACTTTTTTCCACTCACCATTTAATTTACTATGAAGATGTTTCCAAATTCCCTGTTATTTTTATTTAACATTCTACATAAATGAGCCATTTGTCATAGTCTCTAATAATATATTTAGGAAGTATTCATATACACTCAAGAGCATGAATATAATAATGATAAAACAGAAAGCTAAAGATCAAAATATATAGACTAAAATCATGATAATTTCTCTGTTTTAATTTTATGGACTTCTGACTAACAATGATATAAGAAATTATTAATAACCACTGTTATTTGCTTACTTAATCTATTACTAGTGAGTTATGCTGCACAGTAATATAAATATCCACTTTTATGTTCCTTTTAGCTTTTATTCTCTCTGGGAGATAAATAGCAAAAAAAAAAAAAATTCTTTCACACTTTTGAACTCAGTTTAATTTCAAACCATACATACAACCATGAACTCTTCAATCCTAAGAAGTGATGATCACAGAGGGAGCTCATCCTTTCATCCCAGAGTTGAAGAATATTTTGCTTTGTGCAATTCTCCTGGATACATTGTGACAGATCTTCAATTTCCATTTATTTTCTAATCAAAAAGAGTCATCTCCTTGGCACTGGTACTGGTCTGAGTAGCTCAGGAGGAAGAAACATAATCAGCAGAAGCAAAGTGTATGATATTTAAAATATCATCCTCTCTACCTTGTTTTGAAAAATTAAAATGAAGTTAATGTATTTATCTATTAGCAGATTCAAGGCCATGTATATAAAAAAAAGTTCAGGGTTTCCCTGGTGGCGCAGTGGTTGGGAGTCCGCCTGCCGATGCAGGGGACACTGGTTCGCGCCCCAGTCTGGGAAGATCCCACATGCCGCAGAGCGGGTGGGCCCGTGGGCCATGGCCGCTGAGCCTGCGCGTCCACAATGGGAGAGGCCACAACAGTGAGAGGCCCGCGTACCACACACACACAAAAAAGTTCAGTGGCTAGCCATGTGGATGTTTGGGTGTTTTGACACTTTTCAGTTGCTGCTAGCAACATTCGTGAGCAAGACTGGTAGGTCACTGTCGTAGACTGGATGTAAAGGGAAAAGGAGAAGAAACAGAAAGTGAGAAGAAGAAATAAAATGTGGATAGAAGGTAAAAAGAATAAATAGAGAAGTAAGAAAAATGTTCATCTAGTGTAAAGTAACTTATTCTAAATTCAAGGTATCAGATATAGTTCATGTTTGTGATTGTCCCATATCTCAGAATATTTTATCTTTTTTTTTCTTTTTCATATTGTAAGACTTCAATGTGGAAGGATATTGGTGTTGGAAACCACTTTTATCCATGTTTATCTTCCCATTTTCATCTTTTCTGGCGATGACAATACCATTTATTGTTCTGTTCCTAGCTACAAAGCAAATTATAGGAATTTTTTCATATAATCTTCATGACACTATGTAATATAATAGTTACCATTATAACCTACATTTTAGGTAATTGAGGGCTAATGAAGTTAAGTCACTAAACCAACATCGGATCTGTCTTTAGCCCCTAGTGTCCCTGTGAATTAGAAAATGTGTCCTCTCTAAGCAGTCACAGGTCTTTCCATGGCCTATGGGTTAGTAACTAGAGCTTTGGTTGGTTTTCATCATGACTTGTTCCCTCAACCAGAGACCATGGTATAATGGACACCTTGCACAACTCTGTGTGGTTTCCCTGCCAAGTTTACATAACCTATTGTTGGTAGAACTGAGATTCAATTACTCCAAAGCATGTGTTTGTTGACAGTACACTCTTCAGACTCTCAGCTACACTCTTTAGACTCTCAACTAACTCTTGTCAGTACTTCAGACCTCAGGTGAGTTGTCGCTCCTTCCTCCAGATTCCTTCTCTAAGTGGCCCCCTCTGAATTGGGAACCACTCCCATGAGCTTCCATCACATCTTATAGATATTTCTGACATGAAGTTATTACAGTGACTGTGACTGTGAACTTGTATATATTCCTCAGTGATCTATAAGCATTTCTATAGTAGGGACTATCTCAGAACCCAGCACCCAGAGACTGTCAGTTACTAACATTTCAATAAATATATGTTGCATGAATAAAGGGAGTTCCATTATTCATGGAAATCTGGTAAATGTATGTCAGGAGCTCTCAGAGCCAGAATCTGAATCTGAAACCTGAATCTGAAAGTGTTGAATAATATGAAAAAATAAAGGACATACCAAAGGACAATGGCTTCTACCAGTCTATCCAGTTGAATGTACATTGGGGAACTGACATAGGAGCTTGAGTGGCCTAGGAACCAGTATTGGAAGCATTAAGCTCTCTCATCTTTTTCACTGTCAGCATCTTTAGATCGTTCTCTCATGCTCTGTTTCAACTTGTTTGCATTCTAAGTTTCTTTGAAATAAGGTGATATGTTATCACATAAATGAGGCCAAAATACATACTGACTTCGGTATATAAAAACCTTAGTCTGAAAACAACTCAAAATACCCTCTGGTCCACATCTATTTAGCTCTTTGGTATGACATTTGAAAGAAAGATAAGAAAATGGAGTGTCAATTTTTTTAAGTTACTGCTCAGTTGACATTTCTAAATAGCACAGGATTATAACAATATTAGCTATAACCTGACTAATCATCTTACATTTGACCTCAGTTTGTGAGCATATTAGTAATAACATATGATCAAATCCTATTACTTTATCAGAGTTTTAAAATACCACTCAATAATATCTCCATGAGAAATTAAATGTTCTATACCAATGTTTACATATGCTATGAAAAAAGTATAAATGATTTGGCCTGTCGTTTCAAAAGTCAACCAATTACACGTTAAGTGGCTAAAATGCATGGAAATATGAGCCATGAGTTATTTTGTTTGGAATATTTAAATATGTTTGATTCTTTGTCTATGTGTGCATTAGCCAAAGTTTATAAAGTCCATCAAAATTTCCAATATCTCCTTGGTATTTTACTCTCAGAAATATTTATAATTTAGTGGTGTGCTTCCCATATAATTAGAAAGACATCTAAAGTCTGGGTGGAATTACACAGAATTAGATCTATCACCAACCCAGAAAAAATTGTGTTACATTCCAGTTTTTAAGTCATTACCTTTTTTTTTTTTTCCGGAAACCAACTGAACTTGTATTGACACCAACTACACGACTGTTCTTAGTAGCCTTATGGGAATGGATAAAGTGGCTTGACCCAAGATAACACTGATTAGGCTTAGCAATGTTACTTTTAAATAAAACCAACCCAATTTTCCCCAAGGTGGCTTAGATTTCATAATGGGTCACAAACTAATACTAAAAATAAAACATTTAAAAATTTGATCCAAGCCCCTTCTATCCTCCCACACTTGAAGGGACCTTATGAACAGCAATTTCCCAATCCTAGCATCACTAGCTTACAAACCTTAGGGTTAAAAACTCCCTCCTCATTTACCCAATGTTCAATTTCCATCACTTTCAATATACACTAGTGTAAATACCATGACTATTTTGCATGAAGTTAAGTATTCTACAGATCAGAGTCACAGGATTGAACCAGGAGCTCCCACCTTTTATGGGAACTTCAGTGGTACCATCGAGGTCAAGGCAATTTAATTTAGGTTAACCAGGATTTGTTTCAATTTGTAAGAGAAACATCTTGCAACAGGTTTATTTAAGTCTCTTAAAAAATGGTGGCATTCCTTTACTTTCTGCCTTTTGGCAGCAGCAGTTACATATATGGAGTAGCAAATTAAGTCTAAAAACGTGGGCCCTAGTCAACTTTATTTTTTGGCATTATGATCATGATAAAGGATCACGACATCCTTCACATTTCCAAGGAAAACCCAATTTAAAGTTTGTCCTTGCCAAACTCCATAAAACAGCCACTTTAGAGTAAACTAGCAGAGCATTGCATCACCCCAATAAAGCTGTAGGTTTCATCACATGCACCAACAAATCTACATGGCTAGTTTCTGAGCTCCTCTTTTACAGAATTTTACACCTATTGTTACCAGACAGCATTTTAAACACGGACATATCAACTACCTAATAAAGCAAAAAACAAAGGCATTTTCCCCTTATTAGAAACAAGACACACCATCACTTAAAATCTTCAAACATTATTGGACTTTAACTTTCAGAATTTGACAATGCATTCAATGAAGCAATCTGCAGACAACTAGTTTTAACAGACAGATTAAAAAACTTTTAAGCAGACGTGGATGTCCTAAACTGTTTATTAGGTAAGAATTTTACAAACATTTCTTATATTAGCGGTAGCGGTGGACCTGGAGAGTATTGCACCTTCTCCAGGCTGCGCGGCGAGAACCACCGATCGTGTGGTGGAACTTGTGGCCCTTGCCGAGGCCGCGGCTCTTCCTGCCTGCAGACGTCAGCCCCCGCATCTCCCTGTGCTTGTGGACTGGCTTGGTGATCCACTGGGTGTCAGGGTTTCTTCTGATAGCTTTATGGAAGGGATCAATGAGGATAACCTCAAAAAATTTGTACGTAGAATCTTCACCCACCCAGTAAGAATTCAGGATCCTCAGGGCCCCACAGTGGCGCCCCGCTCGCTCCTCGGCAACAGACTTAAGGCTCCGGCCAATCTTGAGCTGGTTGACGCCATGGTGGACGGGCTTGCCGTAGGTGGCGCCCTTCGGGACCGGGCGTTTGCGGCCACCGCGGCGCACGCGAACCCTATATATCACATAACCTTTCTTGGCCTTGTAGCCCAGCCTGCGCGCCTTGTCGGGCCGGGTGGGGCGCGGGGCCCGGTGCAGCGCCGAGAGCTGGCGGTACTGCCAGCAGCGCACCCTGAGCAGAAACCGCATCACGTCCACTACTTCTTCCTCCACAGCTCCTGGATGTACTTGTAAGCGCCCATCTCGGCTCACCTGATGGCTGCCACCAAACGGAAAGGCAAGTCTTTACCTTTTAACCGGCTTCTTCTCAACAATGTATGAGTAAACGGGTTTAATAGGTAGTCTGTTGTTGTTTTATTATACTTATGAGACTTAGGGAATAAACTGTGCACCTCTAGAATTACAAAAAAGTATGAATAATAATTGTTCAATAATTAGCAAAGATCAAACTAACAGCATAAAAAACGGTAGCAGACTATACAAATTTTATACAGCGCATACACTGTCCTAATGCTTACCATGTGCTAGGGACTGTTTGAGTGTTTTACACACTTTAAAATAATTTAATTAACATATTAACCCTAAAAAGTAAGTTCTATTATTATTCATATTTTACATATGGGAAAACTGAGCCACAAAAAGGGTAAGTAAATTGCCTAAGGTCACACAAAAAGTGGTAGTCTGAATTCACACTCAGATAGCCTGGCTGCAAAATCCATGTTCTTAAATTCTATGCTACCTGCCTAGCATTGAACAAAAACAAGATAATACAATTAGAAGAGGAATGTTCAGAAATAAAAGGAAAAAGATGATAATATGCATCTGAGCAATCACCTACGCTTTGAAACAAAAAGATAAGCATTGATGAATATATGTGGTCAATTTCGTATGACTGAAGTCAATTCAAGGGCATGATGTCTCTGTAGGGGGCTGCAGTTTCAGACTAACCTGGAATGTAGATCAGGTTTACCGGGTGTATATTTACATGAGATACTGAGTTGCTTTCCGTGAAGAGAGAGGCAGCCTGCCTTAATATGGAGCAGTTAAGAGCACAGAGCTGGAGCCAGCATGCCTGGGTTTGAAGCTTGAATCTTTCTTTTATTAGTTGTGTTACCTTGAACAAGTTAACCTTTCTCTGCTGCGGTTTTCTCATCTGTGAAATGTGGCTAATAAGAGTACCTGATTCTTAGATTTGGAATAAGAATTAAATAGGTTAATGTTATAAAGTATTTAGGATAGTGTTTGGCACAAATTGTTTTATTAATGTTTTAAGTAAAGATGAATTTGGTGGGATTAAACTTGACTCCATAAGAGTGTTAGGCTTGGAGAGAAGAAATGCTATGTGGTTTTTAGTGCTATGTGGTTTGTCACTCGAATCCTTCACCAGCCCACCTCATGAACTTGTGTGTAGTTACTAGGAAGAAGAAAGTAATCTGTAATTTAAATCTACAGCAGTGGTTTTACCAAAAATTTGGTAGAATTGGGGTGAGGGGTACCTTTACCAAAGTATTAAAGAAAAGATAAATAATCATTAGCTTCTGGCTTCAATGTACCAGATATGTGCCTAGTACACTGAGGTGTGGAACACCGCGGAAGGGCATACATGAACCTAGTTGAAGTGTTGGTGGTACTGAGGGAGAGATGGCAACACACCATTAGTAGCAGCAGCAGCAGTGGCGCCCAGAGGTGGACAGTGCAGCAAGAAACAACAACGGCTCTTCCCTGCAACAGTGAGGGTGGTCAGAGGGTCAGGGCAAGTATTAAGGCTGTAGTGTAAGTACCACTTGGAAAAAGTTGGACTTCGCCAGCCTCTTGTAAGAAATTTAGTAGAGAAATCCCAAAACACTCGGGCACTAACTCTACTGTATATACTTAGGAAGATAATGAGTAAACACAAATTAAAAACAGGGTTCGTCCTTTTATGTAGCTTTCAGCTGCACAGGTATGTGGATATCTGGCTTTGTGATATTTTCACCTAAGATCATCATCACAGTACTCATTCCCATCAGGTTTGTGTAAACGTTAATCATATTCCTTTTTAAGTTTAGTATTAAAAATCATTTTCTTATTTTAGATACTGACATATTAAAGGCTTCATTTTGTAGTTCAGTTTATCTGATTTTGTAGAATCTATTTCAATGTATTCCTTAGCATTTAAGTAGGAAAACATTTGAAGAGAGTAGTGTTGCAAAAAAAAGTAAATGTCTTAAGAATATGAACTAGTCTTTTTAAACACAAAGGGAAGAAATAAGGAAGTGAAAAAGGGCAAAATGGACGAAATGTGAGCCTCTTTCCAAAGACTTTAGAAGGCGAAAACAAATGGTTAACAAAAAGTTCACAAAATAATCATTAAGTGTTATTTGAAAAGCTACTCTTTGATCCTTGGATCCTGTTCGTAAAAGCTACTACACTGTGATAAATATTCTTTATGTGTCTTTACGTGTAAACATTCTTTGTGTGTCTGCTTGCTTAACACCTTTTCTCATATATTAAGATTGATAGTTTGATGACACTCATAGTCTCAACTAAAATGATAGTGGATCTTTTCTAGGTTGGAGAGAATTCCTTGTTTTATGATTTCTGGGAATTTTAAATGACCTGTTTGGCTGATATATTAGTATTCATTCATCATTTAAAATATGTTTCACTTTATATTTTTTTTTCCTGATGACCAGTGAATTTGAAAAGTAAAGAAAATTTAACAAAATAATGAAACAAAACAGAAACATTATCCAGGATTCCACAGGCAAAAATATTTTCTACTTTGACATTTCCCTCCAGCTTATAAGTTTTAAGATGACAAATAATAGTACAGGTCTCTCATTTAAAAACAAATAAAATATGATGAAGACAGTTGGTATTCAGGTGCTATAATTCGAGACCCAGAGGCCAGCCGTGATAGCTGCATGTTTGAATCCTGGGTCATAAATGTAACAGAGATATGTATTAAGCAAACTGAAATTATTCAGCAACCAGAAGGCTGGCAGGTCGGGATGGTTGGGGGCTGGTGGTTCGAGAGCTATTCCTCCTGCTGGTTTATCATCTACACTTCAGTGATCTTTATGGAAATGACCAATAAGCCAGATTCGTACAAATAAGTCCACTGAGATAGTTCTTAATACCCATTCTTATCAAATTGAATCACCATGGAACTAATCTTCTGCAAATTATTTCAGAGAGATGACATTTTATGTGCACATTAAAGCTTCCTGGAAAGGGTCCATCAATCTGGAGAGGGGCACAGATGATTCCTGTCAGGTTTCAACTTGGTATTTATTAAGCTAAGTCTGTGTATATCCTTTAATGCTGAGTGAAACATGGCCATCCTTAACTGACTCAAGGTAGAGGTAGTAGGAGAAAACAAAGCAGCTAGGAGAGATGAGAAAATACAATTGTACTTTAAAAAAAGTTAGAATACATAAGTGTATTTAATAACAGTTTGTCAGCATTTTGACTTCAGATAAATGTGGAGATGACACTGATTCAACAGGGTTTTAAAAATGCAGCTGTCAGTACTGACTTTTGCTTTGTAACTATTTACTTCAATTAATTACACTTTCTAAATGCCAGTGGAAAAAAATAATTATTGCGTGAACACAATAAGACATGACAGTAGAGAAGCAGAACCTCTCTAGGTATGTCTGAACATACAACAAACAATAAATTTATCTAACATAATTTTTTGAGATTTAAATAACACATCTTTGTGGCTATACTATGTGAAAAGTATTACCTTGGGCAGTGTAGGGAGACACATAGATATATAAGACATAGATATTTTATTCAGCACCAGAAGTTCAGAGGCGAGTATATAGTGGGGGTAATACTGGGTAGCAAGACCAGAGGTAGAGACACCATTTAGGATGTTATTACACACAATCAGATCAATGTAATTTATTCAGTACAACTTTATAGATTATATCCTATATATGTTCTATCTCTTTTCCTTTCTGAATCTCCAAAACAATCCTGAGATGTGTTCATTATTACCATTAAACCTGCTATTCAGGAAGATACTGAGGTTCACAAAAGATGCATACTTCTAGCTATATGAAGTTTCACTTGGACTCAATGTGTTATAACTTCAGGGCCAAGGTTCTTATTAACATCCTACACTGTTCCCCGTGTAAAACTATGTGCCTAGAATACTTAAGAATTGTCCATTTTAAATAGTAAACATATTCAAAGGATCCCTTTTTGGGTGATGAGATGGAAAAATTTCCCACTTTATGTTATACTTCATATTATATAGTAAATGCATTAATTCTCTGAACTTAATGTTTATATTAACATACCCAGACTATCACTTTCGTGTATCTAATTTTCATCTCCACTTCTCTACTATTTCAGAATCACTAAGTTAACTAGGATCTCTGTATCATTAAATTCTAAGGATATTTCTCATGCCTTATTATATTCTAACTCTGAACCACACTGACTACATTCACCAACTTACCTTCTTTCTGCAATATTCGCTTTAAAAAAAAATGTATGTATTTTTCGCTGTGTTGGGTCTTAGTTGCAGCACATGGGATCTTCCATTGGCGCACAAGGGCTTAGTTGCCCTGTGGCATGTGGGATCGTAGTTCCCCAACCAGGGATCGAACCCACGTCCCCTGCATTGGAAGGTGGATTCTTAACCACTGAACCACCAGGGAAGTCCATGCAATACTCTCTTATCCTGGTTTTCTTCCACCTCTTAGATCATGTCCATTCATCTCTTTTTTCCAGTTTGTCTCTTCTCAATGTCTGAGTTCCTCAAGTGAGTCCTACACCGTGTTCCCCTATACTTCCTCTCTTGGGAATCTAATCATTATTCACAGCTTTAATTATCAACTATATACAGATAACATCCAAATTTATTTATTTACTTTAATTTTTATTGGAGTATGGTTGTTTTACAATGTTGTGTTAGTCTCCACTGCACAAGAAAATGAATCTGCCATATACATATAGCTATCCCCTCCCTTTTGGACTTCCCTCCCATTTAGGTTACCACAGTGCATTAGGCAGAGTCCCCTGTGCTATACAGTATGTTCCCATCAGTTGTCCATTTTATATATAGTATCAATAATATATATGTGTCAATCCCAGTCTCCCAATTCCTCCCACCCCACCCCTTTCCCCCTTGGTATCCATAGATTTGTTCTCTACATCCGTGTCTCTATTTCTGCTTTGCAAATAAGATCATCTATACCATTTTTCCAGATTCCACATACATGCTTTTCTTTTTCTGACTTACTTAACTCTGTATGACAGTCTCTAGGTCCATCCACATCTCTACAAATGACCGAATTTCATTCCTTTTTATGGCTGCGTAATATTCCATTGTATATATATATATGTACCCACATCTTCTTTATCCATTCTTCTGTTGATGGACATTTAGCTTGCTTCCATGTCCTGGCTATTGTACATAATGCTTCTGTGAACATTGGGATGCATGTGTTTTTTTGAATTATGGTTTTCTCTGGGTATATGCCCAATAGTGGGACTGTTGGGTCATATGGTAGTTCTATTTTTAGTTTTTTAAAGAACCTCCATACTGTTCTCCATAGTGGCTGTATCAATTTACATTCCCACCAACAGTGTATGAAGGTTCCCTTTTCTCCACACCCTCTCCAGTATTTATAACTTCCAAATTTAAATCTCCATCAAGACCTCACCTCTTGACACAATACCTGTATATCTGCCTAACTCTCTGATAGTTCCACTTGGATATTTCAAAGATACCTCAAGTTAACTTCTTCCAAGATTAAACTCATCATCTTCCCCCATTACCTCCCAATCATTCTAGCTCAGAGTTTTCTATTTCAGAGATTAGCACCACCATCCAGTTAATCGTAAAAACTAGAAACCTAGAAGTCATCTCTCACCCCATCCCATGTTTCTCTTATTCATTCCATCTCCAAATCTTCTCTTTTTACCCACTAAATATGTTTTAAATCTTTTTCTATTTCTCCATATCCATCATAACCACATAGCTCATACCTGGATGGCTGCAGGAGTTTTCTTACTTGTTCATAACTTTGACTTGCTCAACCACCTCCCTCCAATATGGTCTCTGGAATGTATCTTTCTCAGAAGAAAATATGATTGATTTGTTTATGTCACACCTTGAGTTCCTGATTAACGCGTTTGATGACTTTCTACTTGCTCTTATGACAGAAAACCAAAATCCTTAACACAGCGTGCAGGCCACTTCATGGTGAGCCCCTCACCCACCTTTCTCTCCACTGTCTCCAACTTCCATTTTGGTCACAATGGACTGCTTCACTTTCTCATATGCACCATGATGCTTCCTACTACAGAGCAGGGACACTTTCTTCCCTCATGGATTACTCTTCCTTTTCTTTGTCTTGTTCCTCCTAGTCATCCTTAAGATCTCAACTTATTTGTCAGTTCTTCAAGGAAGACATCACCAAGTTTTTTAGCCTTATGGTTTAACGAAACCAGCTACTTTTCTATGGTTGTGCAATTTATGGTTGAATTTTTATGTTTGTTTAATATTAATGTCTCTATTTTCCTACTAGTATATCCATAAAAACAGATACCCTATTTGTTTAGTGTTTTGCTCACCATTATATCACTAAGGCCTAACATAGTTCCTATCCAATTATACGTATCCAACAGATTTTTTTTTCCCAATGAATGAATAAATGAATGGAGAATACATACAGTCACATGTGAGAAATTTCAGGGTACTAACTTATGTACTGTATAGTCTCCATTTTACAAAAATTAACATATATGTTTGTACCAACTTGATTTAGGTTCTGATTTGGTAGTTTATGCCTAGAGTTAATTTCTGTACTCTATTTACTTACACCAGGTAGACCCTTGTTCTAGATTCTCATATTTTTTCCTTTGACTAGTAATAGTTAATATCAACTGATGGTGAAAAACATGGATACTTTTCTTGTGTAAGAGTATTCAACTGCATTTGGTTTTTCACTTCAACCAGGTTATTTAGAAAATGGCGATGATTAAGGAAGTAGTTTCCTAATAAAGAGGCTGACTTGTTTTATGAATTTGGATATGGTACACAAACATGTCTAGATTAATATTTCCATATTAATTTTTTTATAACTGTACAGGGACAAAATTAAGCTTCTCATGATATTTAACATAAATAATTATTTCAGAGCCCTTTATTAACTCAGGTTCTAAGAAAAGGAAGTTGAAATAAAGGATAAATGACAGCAGTTGAGCATATATTGTACTCATAAACACAAAGAGATAGGTAATAAATAGATACATAGTCTAAAAGATATTTAAGAAAAGAGATAGAAACCATATTACATTTCAGAAATTCTTAGTCTCCAGTTATCTAACTACCTCACTACCTTCTCTCTAGAGACAAAAGCCATGTGCTTGCAAAAAAATTAATTGCTTTTTAAGAGTAATAGATCTATTATCCATACTTAGTAAAAAACTTTTTCTTGTAATAGCCAAATACACACATCATTAGAACTGCAATCATTTTTTCAGATTTTTCTCACTCTTTTATGTTTGAAAATAATTTAACTATTCTTGTTTTGGTTATGACATTACTTCAAAGTACACAAAAAGTGCTCCACACATGATAATTCTGACAGAAAATTGTATGTTTGTTTTTCTTTATTAAAAAAATATTCAAGACCCTGTAGAGAATTAACAGACATTGCATCTACCTAAACTAATGCTATGTATCAGGCAAATAAGTCTTGTGTGAGAAATTGCTTTCCTGTATTCACAGATACTCTCCTTTTTAAGCCATTTTACCTAGTCAAATATTTTATTAATATCTTCAAACATAGTTCAAACTTTTCATGGAATTCTCACATTGCTACCCTCAACATGGGTTTAATGATTCTGGCAAAGTAATTCCCAAACAAATAGATGGCCTAGCATTTGTTTCATGGACAGCTGAAAAATGATGGCCTGCAGAAGGCCATCTGGAAAAAGTACAGGTAAGAATATTTGACTTTACAGAAAACACCTTAGTTTAATATCTCATCTGGAGAATCTTTATACCGAGTTCATTAACAAAGGCAACATTGCCAAAGTATTTTTGAGCTTTCGTAGTTTAAACAGTTCACAACTTCCATACAAATTTTTTTACATGAATTTTTTTTAAAGCAGCATTAAAAAATATATTTAACTCTGGCTAATTTATTAGAATAAGTAAATTGAGACAACAGTAAAAATCGAAAAACAAAAGCTCTTCTCTTTGTATTAATTAACTACTATACAAAAATAGAAACTTACAGTAAAATGATTGCATACAACACAAGGATATGAGCACATGAAATATGAATTTTATTCTTGGATGCCCTTATTCTGATCCCATTAAAGTCAATTTTAATCTAAGCCCCATGCATCTTAAAAGGAATTTGGCTGAAACATTTTGTTCTGTTTGTTTAGATTTTAATAAAGGGAAAGTAGTTTTCCTAATTATAAATTATTATTTCAACACATTTTTAAACAACTGATGTTTAGCATGATTGTGGCTCCTATGAGTTACAATATTAATTCTTACTAAATAAAAAGAATATAAACTTGACTGTTGCCATTATTTTCATACACTTTTTTTTTTTTTTCTTTTTGCGATATGCGCGCCGGCCTCTCACCGTTGTGGCCTCTCCTGTTGTGGAGCACAGGCTCCGGCCGCGCAGGCTCAGCGGCCATGGCTCACGGGCCCAGCCGCTCCGTGGCACGTGGGATATTCCCGGACCGGACCCGTGTCCCTTGCATCGGCAGGTGGACTCTCAACCACTGCGCCACCAAGGAAGCCCTATACACTCTTGAGAATATAAGTTAACAGGGAAAAAGGACCAGTGCTTTGTGCTTATGATGCAACTATTTAGAACTGGAAGGAAATGTCATCAATCTCATTCTGTAGAGGTTGTCCTTACATCTTTCAAGAGGAATATTAATAACCCTATTTTTGCTTCCAGACTATAAGTAATGATTGACCAGTTAACAACTTTGCTTTCTGATCACAACTATATAGATAATTTAAAAATAAATGTGAAATATTTAAAACTAAATGATTTTTTTGGTCCTTATTTTTGATGTTTTTATCTTGTATTTGACATTTGTTGGAAATTAAAATTTGCTTGGTCTTTGGTATTTGTCACTTTCCAATGATGTTGTTTTATGCGTGTATGTGCATGTGCCTCAGTTTTCACTTGACCCTTATTTTACACTTCTATATTAATGTAATTTTAGATTTATTTTATAATTATTTACAATTTTAATATTTTATAAAACAATACAATACATAGCATTATAGAATATATTTTAATATAATAATACAAAATCTATCTATGAGGAACATTAAGTTATTTACATGTATCATTTCATTTAATCAAAGAAATGAATTCACCAGGTAAGTTTTTGCAGATAAAACCTGAAGTTCTAAGAATTTTTTCCTTTTCTTCCCCCCTACATGTAAACAGTAAACGTTGGAGCTAGGATTCAAGCATAGGCCATTATACTTATGTAAATATTTTAATTAAACTTCACAAAAGAGTTCCATTTCCTGTCATACTTTAAAATAGTTAAGAATGCAATGGTAAGTGAATGTCAAGTTGATTGTAAATCTTAACCAGCATATGAGATGGAAAAAGATTTATTTCAATTTTTTCTTGATTTCTACATCTAATTAAGAGAGGCTTTACACACACAGAGATACACAATGTGCATATTCAAATTGGATTTGGGAAGTCCTAGTGTATCCGTAAGATCCACAATGCGAATAAGCATTTTAAAGGGTTCTTAGGAGGCAGTTCTCCATGGGATATTGCTTGTCTGAATGTTCTGAAGGAGGAGGCACAGGATGTCTTTTAATCTGGATTATCTTTTCAAGTGTATTTGTATAGTGAACAGCCTTGGAAGATAGGAGCAAAAAAGAATGCTGGGGCTTCCCTGGTGGCGCAGTGGTTGAGAGTCCGCCTGCTGATGCAGGGGACACGGGTTCGTGCCCCGGCTGGGCCCGTGAGCCATGGCCGCTGAGCCTGCGCGTCCGGAGCCTGTGCTCCGCAACGGGAGAAGCCACAACAGTGAGAGGCCCGTGTACCGCAAAAAAAAAAAAAAAAAAAAAAGAGAAGAATGCTCACTGCCCAGTATAATAAATTTGAGTTTCCTAAACTCACGGTTCCTCTGTTGTAACGCAACCCACTGCATGTGCTGGCTTTCTCTGGACCCATTCGCATTGCCTGTATGGGACATGTTCATGCTGCCTGCCGCGCCATAAGTAATAAAGTCATTTGCCTCTGACCCAGGGATCTTATGACTTCTGCTAGCATCCATGAAAGTGTAGCAAGCTAACTTGTTACCTTGCAAGTAAGGTAAAAGCGCAAACCTTCACAGTTCTTGAAAATGTTCTGAGAAGTTCTTCAGTCAGTAATGATTAAATTATTTAAACAAGCATTTCCAGATATCTTCATCCATGAAACATTTGTAACCTGCAACATTTAACCTGTAATATCCCACAAACTCATTTTACAATGAACATTGAGATATCCCCATCTAACACAGTTAAATAGCATGGTTTTTGTCTGAGTGATCGTCCAAAATGCAATTTGGTTTGATAAAGTACTCAGATAAAATGTATTATGATTTCTGTGGTTTTTACTAAATTCAGGTTTTCCATTATCATATGGTATAAGGTATCTTTCAGTATATGTCTCATCCACAGTTGATGATTTCAGTTTAGCTAACCATTTATCATATATTCTCATTTTCCCCATTTCTGATTATTGGCAGTGTTGTTATGCAAATATAGACTCTGATATATATATATATATATACACATATATACATATATGTGACTATATATATACACATATATACATATATATGTGTATATATATACATGGGGAGAGAGAGGAAAGGAAGGTGAAATAACAGGTAACAAAAAGTTTCCTGAAGTTAACTTGAAGAAAGCAGGGAAATGACTTAAAAGAAAATGTTACTACTTGATATTTAAAGTACTGAATTCAGGATTGGGATTTTCACAATTAAGGAATGTTTTTCATTGAAAAATACAATGAATTTTGTTTATGATATATTACTAAGCATTGTGATTTTTATTAGAGATCCTATTCAATTCATGAATGCCAATAATATTCTAAGCTTATAAGCTGAATATATAATGAAAAGACATGACAAGAATCAGTAATAAAGTGTTTTGCCACCAACCTCTGTTCATTACATTTCCTTAATTACTACTGTGAAACTGTTCCTAACACTTCAGGTAAATACTAGTTTTGTTAGGTGAAATAAAGCAAAAAGCAGGAAGTTGGCAGGAACTCTAAAAATTAGGTGCTTCTCTGAAAATGTGACAGTGGTGAAGCTATGAGAACTATGTGAAAAAATGTAATCATTTTGGTTTTGAAATTGCCTGTCACTCACTACTCTTGTGCCTTATTAGCAAAACTTTGGTGCGTGTCTTACTTTTAATGTCCCAAGATACTATAGTCCTCTTTTATAACATTTTAAAACCACAAATTAAAAAGAAATACATTGACAATTTTTTTTGTAAAGAAAAGTTTTTTCAATTTTTTATTTTATTTAAAAAGGTTTTTGTTCTCAGATGGTTTATAAACATAAGCATTGCCCTTGTTCCCCAAGTCCAATCTTCATTTCACAAATTCTCGTTTCCAGAGATCCTCCCCAGGCCACTTAATCTCCACCACCAGTGTCCAGTGGGAACTGGACACTCCAAATTTGGAACACAAGTCAACTAACAGCACTCAAGTTTGACTGTGTTCTTCATTTCATTGGCTTTTGTGAGCAGACTTTTCTTAAAATGTTTTCTTAAATATATTTGCATGGTTGAAAACTTTCAAACTAAAGAAAGTAGCAAAGACTCAAAAATTGCATATCAGCCTACCACTCATAGATAATGACTTAATATTTGGTATGAATACACAAGCAAATATATAGGAAAATAATGAAATGGTTTTATTTTGTTTATTTTTGTTTTAATGCCTATATTTTAACTTCATGTATTGTCAGCATTTTGCCAATTCATTAGATATCCCTCAAATTTTTAATATTTGATTATATGAGCCCTTCATGAGTTGGACATCTCTTTACCTGTAAGCTTTTTTTGCAGAGGCTTTGTACTCCATATAAGCCTTTTTTTTTTTTTTTTTTGTAGGACACAGCTCCCGGAAACTTCCTCAGTTAGCATGTGAACAGACATGAGGAATAACTGGAGACTGCTCATTTTAGAAATCTTGACTCTTCACTTTTAAAATGTTTATTCAACAAACCTCTTTGTTTACTTACAGAGAGATGAGGACTCTTTTATTTCCTTTTTTTCTGGTTTCCATTTGATGAAATTTCATGTCACATCTCTTGATCTCCTTCATTTTTGCTCATCATAGGATCTTTTAGATATTTATGCTTGATATTAGCCATTCTACAACTTGCATATGGTTTATTAGTTAATTTCTGTTTCACTATCATCTAGCAAGCACTGAGTATCATAGAAATTTTATATCTTTTTATTGCTGAGTGCAAAATACCACACTGCTTTTTAATTTGCACGGCTTTGAATGAGATTGGATATTGTTAATCTGTTTATTGGCATTTATATTTATTGTATGTGGATAGGCTACTAATGTCTTACATGCATTTGAGAGAAACTGTACTTATTTACTGATATGTAAAAACTTACATATGTAAAAACTTAGATATCAATGCAGTTAAATCTACATCTGCTATATTTATTGCAAAGATTGTTTTCAGTTTGTCATTTTTTTCTGACAGTTTATAAATCTTTATGCCATCACATATATCAAATATATGCAAATATATCAAAAATATCAGATATTCTTTAGAAATTCTCTCATTAATTTATATTTAGAAAATGTTCTAAACTATACTAAGCTAGATAAAGAGAGAGAAAATTTCAGGTACAGAGAATTAAGTTTAATACTCGGAGTTCTTGACAATATAGCAGCATTATGCAATATGGCTTTATGAATATATTCCCAGTCTTTTCCATTTTTCAGTTCCACTTAGGGAATCATTCTAATTTTTTAAATGTATATTCTTTTTTATTTCTATGTGTTTTTGTGAAATATATATATATATATATATCTGTCTTGTCAGCAGATAGCACTCATATAGAGAAGGTAGGCTGAGCAGGTTCTAGTTTTTTAGCTGTTACAGAAAAATTAGTAACCAACAGAAAAATAATTATAAATGCTCAATAAATATGAAAAAAATTCTCACTCATCCTTAGATAAACATTTAAAACATATAGCATTATTTTTCTACCTAATATCTTGGAAAATATTTCAGAAGTTTGTCTTTTGGCAAAGGTATATGAAAAAATAACTTTTGGACATTCTGTGAACTTGTAAGTCCTTGTCAACTGTCTAGGAGGGAAATATGTAATCATTTATCAAAATGTTAAATGTACTTTTTAATATATACAAGAAATTTCACTTCTATTATTTATACTTAAGATATATTAATACAAGTGTGCAAACATACATGTGTATGATGTCTTCATAAAGTCTTTGTTATTAAACTATGAAATAATTATATTTTGGAAGCTACATTGAGTAAAATGCAACTATTGCTTTATAGAACTATCAACATTTAAAATCCAACACACTGAGTGTATATAAATTACATCTGAACTGTTCATTCGAAATTTTCATATAGGACTGTGCACAGCTGTTATGCCTGAAGGTCAATGGAGAGAATTTATACATCCTTTTCCACAGTCCGGTCTTTCTCATCATAGCAGCTGTCAGAAATCAGCCTAGCTACTAGACAGCTACTGCTGTTAAAATTTTAAGGACTGTCAGAGACACTGGTTATCATGTGACCTTTTTCTATCAACTCTTTAACAAGGTGTCATGATGCCTTCAGCGCTTCTATTGCAAATACTATTAAGAGGCAATAAATATTATCTAGATTTCATAAAATTCATGAAAATGGCATTATTATCTGATAAAAAAATCAATCATAAGAAATTTCAATGCAACATCTAGCAGTAATGCTGATAAAGGTATCAAAATCTCTAAGGTGAACTTGAAAAGAAAATAACCTCAGAAGTTCCCAAAAAAGATTTTTGAGAATGTCAGGAGGCAGGGGCATGGACTTTGGGAATTTAATGAATCCCTCGTGTTGCTTTAAATCTGCCCTGTCAATGGGAGTCTGGTCTGGATTTATATTCTGCAGAGAGAAGCAGTAATCACAAATTTTGCTCACTTTCTAAGAGGCAGGATAATGCTTGGCTACACTATACTTTTAATCATCACAAGGACCCGGATACGATTCATTTCAACATTGGTTGAGATGGAAATTTTTTTTTTTAATCCATTTTGCTTTTTTTGAAGTTGTCAAATTGTTAGTTTATTGTCATTTACCCTAAGGACAGAACTGATGTTTATGCTTCCTATAAATATATACTTCTTGAAGAGACATTTTCGTGCAAGAAAGTAGGAGTGTGTGTGCATGTGTGTGTGTGTGTTTCTTTTGAAATCTATAAAACTTGATTTGGAATATAGTAAGGGCAAAAATATTCATCTTATACAACTTGGTATGCACTAACCCTGTCTATATACATGACATACATGATACAGACTTTCAGGTTTATTTTTATATATATATATATATATATATATATATATATTTTTTTTTTTTTTTTTTTTTTTTTTTTGGCGTTACACGGGCCTCTCACTGTTGTGGCCTTTCCCATTGCGGAGCACAGGCTCCGGACGTGCAGGCTCAGTGGCCATGGCTCACGGGCCTAGCCGCTCCACGGCATGTGGGATCTTCCTGGCTGGGGCACGAACCCGTGTCCCCTGCATCGGCAGGTGGACTCTCAACCACTGCGCCATCAGGGAAGCCCTATTTTTTAATATTTTTGAATAAATGGATAAATCTTAATTGTTTTTCATGTTGATTTTTTTGATGGTGTCCTCTTCAATGATGTGAGGTTCTTTCTCTCTCTCACTATGCTATGCAGTCACCCCTCAGTTTCTGAGGGGGATTGGTTCCTGGACCCACCACAGATACCAAAATCTGTAGATGCTGAAGTCCCATGGTCAGCCCTCCATATCCTGGGATTCCATATCTGCAAGTTCAGCCAACTTGGGGCATAAACATAGTACAGGATCTGAAGTTTGTTCAGTCTGTGGAATCAGAACCCTCAGATACAGATGGCAGACTGTATATTTATTGAAAAAAATCCCCTTGTAAGTGGACCTGCACAGTTCAAACCCATATTCTTGATGTATTTCATTTATTTCATCATTTACTCAATAAGCATTTATTACTGAACTAGGTTATAAGGGTAATACAAAAAGAAGTAAATCTCTGACTTAAGATACTCATTGTTCATAAACTGATTTATTTGACCTGTTCATTGGCTATTCATGCCCTCTTACTACCCCTGAGAACCAGTTCTTTTAAATTCCAGTATTTTACCATTTCAAGCTATGGCTTCAAATGAGAACAATAGTTGTTTCAAATGTGTTTGGATACCAACCAATATCTGAAGATGAGATTTTGCCCCACTTTCAGAGAACACCATAATTTTTGAAAGATCTTTTAAACATAATCCATCCATATATATGCACATTTGTAATACTTTTTACTACATAACTATTGAAACATTCTACATATCTATGAAACTACTTGGAAAACATCTTAGCCAGCTTGGAAGGAAATAAATCTACACAATCACCAAGAAAGTGAGAGAGGCTGTAAAATGAAACATATGTTCCATTTTAGAAAGACTTCTGTTCTCAGAAGGACTTTGTAGAAATATGTCAGAAGAACTTGGTTGAAATAAAATTGTACTTCCTGAAAGGCATGTGTATTACTGAATCAACCATTCATTGCAGAAGTGTTAGTTAAAGGTGGAAGTGACTGTGTGCTTTTTACTCTGAATATAAAAGATGTTCAGTTTAGAATTCTAGAGAAAATACTGATTTATGTAAATCTTTAAGTAGTTGGAGGAAAAAAATCCAAGGAACATCGAATTATCAATATTTTTCATTGTTGTTGTGGTTCATCAGAATATATTCATTTAAAATCGCACAAAACAGAGAAGATATAAATATCCACAAATCTGGTAAGATGTCACATATCATGGGAGAAAATGGTTCCTTATGGTTGCAGGATGACTTAAGAAGTTAAATCAAAGGATAAATTTTAAATAGCTTTACTAACTCAATGAAACAAATTAATCACAATTCTACTTACAATATTGATAAGAAAAATACCTTAATCTAGAAGTAGTCAAATGTGTAAACCAATGCACAGTATTTCTATGAATTGGGCCTCAACCATTATGCAACAAACATTCATTTGGATTAGAAAGATGGAAAATGGGAGGTGCAGTTAAAATCAAGTTTTGGAACAATAGAATAAAACTGTGGCTCTTGAAATCACCAATATAACTTTCACCAAAATAATTGTTATTGTAGTTTAAATATAAGATTAAAAATTAGATATTTGTTATTAATGCATGAAACAAGCGAGTCATATGGTTATAAGCTACAGCAAACTAAAAAGCCCAGGGGGAAAGAGATCACTCATCATTCAAAGACAAGAAACGGGTAGTCTTCTGTTTATAGTGGATGCTGACTCAGAAATCAGGAAAGAGGTTATTTTCATTTTGTCTCTTGATATATTTCAGGCTGCTCCCTGATATACATGCAAGCCTTTATATACACAAAAAAGAACTCAATTTCTTTATTCAGTCAACTGAATGACAAACAGCTGAATGGAAAACCTCTCTGGACTCTGGGAATTACTAATAGCAACTTGTTGACATACAAGAGAAAGCCAGCAGAAAGATAATTTATACTTTAAAGCAATGTTCCCCAAACCCTATTCCATGAACAATTCTAGAAACAAAGTTCTGTGAGATTAATGGATGTCACATGAGAAAGAAGTATTCCATTTGGGAAAAAAACACATTTCATATTTCTCCTGTTGGAGATTTCAGCAGTGTATTGGCATTTTAGAAACTGAACTATCTTGCTATAGAGTAATCTATTTAACTTTAACTTAGCATATTTTTCACAAGTTCTTTTGTAAAATATCCAGTGAAAAGTCATTTTAGAAAGACTACCCAAGACTTGGAAAAGAATCTGCTACATTTTCTGGCTTCCAAAAAGGATCCATAGAAGATACTGCTACATTTGTTTACATAGTATGTTAGCTGTCTTCACTTTTGAAACATTTTGATTATTTTTTGGCTGTTATTATTTTTGTTACCCTTTTAAGGGTGTCTCCTTTGATAGTTCTCCATTGTTTCCCTTACTGAGCTCAGATGGATTTCCCTAGTATTCTGCATCATCCTTGGAACTTTCTCTCATGTGCCCTGTACAAGCTTTTGCTTCCTATATTCAGAGAGCAGGGACAGAAAGATGCCATGATGCCAAAGGAAAAAATCACATAAGACTAAGACCAGTAGCTGCTTTCAAATAAGACAAACCTACAAAAGATGTGGCTGAATTTACACTGATATACCACGTAAAACAGAAAAACAACAACAGGAAACAACAGTTTAAAAAGAAGGCAAAGTTAGGATTCCTCGGAAATTGGTACAATCTATGACTATTAAATAGATTGGGATTAGAAACAGCTGATTTGAGAGCACATTAGTTATAAAGGTATACCATGCTCGTCACCATTTTGTCATAAGTAGAGCTACCAAATGTTTTATATTAAAAGCCTATCTTGGGCTTCCCTGGTGGCGTAGTGGTTGAGAGTCTGCCTGCCAATGCAAGGGACACGGGTTCGTGCCCCGGTCCAGGAAGATCCCACATGCTGCGGAGAGGCTGGGCCCGTGAGCCATGGCTGCTGAGCCTGCGCGTCCGGAGCCTGTGCTCCGCAACGGGAGAGGCCACAACAGTGAGAGGCCCGTGTACCACAAAAATAAATAAACAAATAAAATAAAATAAAATAAAAGCCTACCATATCATGCAGCCAAATAAATTCCTGATGTTTCCTGATTTAAATTTAGAAAGAAACAAGCCATTAACAATAAATATAAACAAAACTAACTTAAAATCAATAACTGGGGATTTTGCTTAGATTCTTAACTTTTCACAAAAGAATGTCTATTGTATTATACATTTACATAACGTTTATATAACTTTGTTTGCAACTTCAACCTCCACCTAAAAATGTTAGCAATTGAGGTCTTTTTTTAAAGAGAATGAAGTATTTTCTCTCCAGTTCCTATCAAAAGCCCAGCTGAGAAAGAAATTTAGGAAAATTTTCTGAAAGATGTGCAATCTTTACACTCTTTGCACTATTCTTGAATAAAGCCTGATAATTAGAAAGCCAAATGTTATCAGGTATGATATTTTAGCTTTACAAAAAATACCTTTGGCATTTTGCATTTTTATATTATGTTCTTGGCTGTCATCAAAAATATTATAAGATGAATCATATAAAATATTTCATCTTTTTTGCTAAAAAAGTTTGAATGATTGATTTGGTTGTGCATTGTAGTATTACTCAAGAAATGGAAGAATTAAAGAATTTCTTTTAGATTTTGGTGCTTGAAAAGTTTTGCCTTTCCCAAAAAACTGCAGTTTTCCTCCTTTCTGAAAATGTAACCATGGAATACACACATATACGTGTGTGTGTGTTTATTTTTTAATGATAAAAGTTTTGATTTATTGTGAATACATCATGAGTGTAAACTTGTCTGCACCTAATAGCACAGATTCAAAACATGAAGGCAAAAATTATCCAGAAAGGTAAGTTCCTTATAAGGAGGAAATTAAGAACACCTGTTCATTAAAAAAAAACACAATAATGATAATGAAAAGCAAAGCAACCAACTAGGGGAAGAAAATTTGCAGTACATCTAACTGACAAAGGATAATTAACAGGTACATATCAAAAAAATCACACAGAACTCTTAAAAATCCTTAAGAAAAAGACAAATCACCAATAGAAAACTGAACAAAAATCGGGGACAGGCATTTCACAGAAGAGAAATCAAGAATGTCCAAAACACATGAAAAGATGCTCCATTTAACAGTTTGACAAAAATTAAAAAGGGAACAGACTATATTTTAATCTTTTTTCCCCACTTTGGCTTCAAAATTGGGAAGCAACAATTTTAACTATTCGTATTTTTAGTCTACTTGTCTACTTAGTTGAGTTCTCCTTCCCAGTTTTCATTACTCCTTATATCATCTTTTGTCTTGATTATTTTTGTTTCTTTTCCTTGCAGCAATTATCCTGATCTCTTTCAAAACAAGAAATGCAGAATAGCAATGCAGATTTCTCATAAAGTGAAAAGTTTCAAAATCCCAAAGGATAATATTTTATTTACTGTTTGATGGGAAATAACCTCCAACCTGAATCAGATCTGCAAAGATAAAGGTTATTATTATCTAGGCTTAACTCTTTTTGAACCCCTAGGAATCTCTCAAATTTTATTATAATTGCTTGACTCTTGAAAATGTATATTTCACATCTATTTTAGCCTTTCCCTGGCTCTAATTCCCAGCTCCTATTTTCTTTTCCTTTTTTTTCCCCAACTTTCCGAGGTATTATAAATTTTGTTAAACTTAGTTCTGTATTTACGCTATTTTGGGGCTTGGTGATTTAATTCCTGCTATAGCTCCTCAGGGTATACTTTACCTTTTCCCCCTTAGAAACCGTAGACTCTTCTAGGTCTAAAGCCTGTGTCATAAAAAATATGTGCCAAGGGCTTCCCTGCTGGCGCAGTGGTTGAGAGTCCGCCTGCCGATGCAAGGGACACGGGTTCGTGCCCCAGTCCGGGAAGATCCCACATGCTGCGGAGCGGCTGTGCCCGTGAGCCATGGCCGCTGAGCCTGCGCGTCCGCAACGGGAGAGGCCACAACAGTGAGAGGCCCGCATACCGCAAACAACAACAGCAACAACAACAACAACAAAATATGTGCCAGATATTTAGTGATATTTCTTTATTAGTCAAATAGATAAATGTCTTCAGCTCGTGGTTTCAGTGTTCACTTCAATTAGGCTACAGTCATTGCTTAAGAATCCTGACTTGAGTTGTGTAAAGTTATACTAATTAAGTAGTTTTACTTTTCCTCTTCTCTTTGTTTGAAGAACACTTTTCATAGATCTTTTCTTTCTTCCTTCCCATCACTGAGGTGTGAATTCAAATATAATTCTCTTTGACAGGTCTTCTGCCCTCAGCCTAGCTCATATCAGTTCTTTGAATGACCAGCTCCCCAGTAACCCTCTACCGTGTCTTATTTAATCTTCTTGATAGTAATTTTAAATAATATTTCTTATATATTTATTTGCTTGCATATTTGCTTTCTGTTTCTGCCATTTGAATATAAGCCCTATGAGAACAGGGATTCTATTGTACTTCTCTAATCCCTAGTACCTAAAATAGTGCCTGGCACATAATTGGGGTTTAAAGAACTAACCTATATCCTCATTTTCGATATAATAAAAATTTGAATTTTTTATAATGTATGAATTTGGTACAACAGTTGTGTTCCCTTAAATGAGAAAAGCTCACTGGTGTCATTGATTTAAAACTCATAGACATAAGCTCAATTCTTTCTGAGAATTGTCACTTAATAGGAGATTATTATCCAAACAGTTTCCTTCACACCATCCATATTTCTCTATACAAATTTAGGTGAGCAGTACATATTCTTAGGAAAGAAAAAATATTGCATTCTTTTCTTATCAAGATACACTAAAAACATTGAGACAAGCAAAATTACATTATCATGCCAATAAATATAATACAGATTAACTTTCCACATTATTTTTTTAAAATTAAATAGACAAATTCCAAAAGCTGAATCACAACTCTTTGTGGTTAACCTAGACCATTGTGGATTAGATAATAGTGGCAGATGTGATTTTAGTTCCATCTAAATTTGATCGTTGTTTAAAATGCCTATTCTGTTGTTAGCTTAATGCCTAGGGAGAAGGACGAGAAAATGCTGGCTAGAACTGATGACAGGGATAAAGGACGAAAATAACACAGAAAGACTCAAGGGGAAAAAAATCTGGCCACCATTCAGTAATATGGCCTTAAAATGTGTACAGCCTGCTTATCACATGGTCTCTTCAGTAATGGAAAGAATCAAATCATCAGTACAAAAAATATATGAAAGTATTAAAAACCATTATCTTTATATACAAATTATATACTATTGTAGGAATAAAACAATTTCATAATTTCCTGAGCCACTAATACACCTATAAATAGCAGCTTTAAGGGAAGCTTAGTGTTCCCAACAAAAGTTGTATGTGGTAATGGAATTTAGGATTTTTCCTTCCAGATAATCAGTTTTTCCACAACTTGCCCTGTGTTTGATGAGTGACAATGCTAACTATGACAAATTTCTCCCTTTGGTAGTGTATGGGTTGCACGTTTGTAAATGCCTAGGCTTGCCAAAAATGTTTTCTTACTAATCTATTTATTTTCCTTTTGAAAGTCATCAAGGCAATAGATCAGGTTTTTGAAGGGTACTATGGAAGCAAGAAGAGGTAGAATTCTGTCCGAAGTTGGCTAAAGGGAAATCACCTGAAATTGCAAGGCAGTGGTTATTAACTAAATTTCTAAGAATTTCTGTTTTGTTAGCATTTCTAACTCAGACCTTCAAGTCTGGAGCAGCAAAAATAGGAGATGAAAAGCAATTACTTTCTGGCACTCAGGACTAATTAATATAGTCTTTTCTTTTTTAAGGATTTTTAGTACTTTAATGAAGATTTCTTTTTCCTGTTGAGGCTCTTGATCTGCTGATCTGGGTGACTGGGAGATATGGGCTAGAGGAAAAGCACACAGCAGCCTGGTCAGTGCTTGCTCTCTTCTCAAATTGCAGTAAAAAGGGAGCTGCTGTAGTTGTGGTTCCGAAGGTTTTGCCTGCCTGGTCCCATTCCTGGTACCTGGTACCCACTCCTCTGCAGTGTCTTTGGTGCATGGAATCCAGCACAGAGAGACAAATTTACTGAGATTTCCTTTGTGGCCTAATACGTAGAAGATCTTTATAAATGTACTCTAAGGATTTGAAAAGAGAGTCTAGTTTCTGATTTCAGTATAAAGGTTTTGATTACATTATCTACCTATCTATCTATCATCTATCTATACATATGGGTATGTATGTATATACACAATTTATTTATTAATTATACCTAGCTAGTCATTATGCTATTTTTATCTTATATTTTACTTTTATTGTACACTTGCCCTGTCTTGTACAAAGAGTCTTCTACTACTAATCTGTTTCTCTTTCTGCTATTTCTACCTTCTTATATTTCCATGGTGGGAAGGAGAAGGACAGTAATAATTTTAGGAAAGTTCTGGCCAGGAAAGGTCTCACTGAGAAGATGCCCTTTGAGTAAAGGCCTGAAGGAAGGGAGGGAGGGAGCCGCATGGGACGTGGAGTGAGAACATCCTAGGCAGAGAATGCTCAAAAGGCAAAAAGCCTGAGGCAATTAGGGATATGAAACAGAATGAGTGAGGGAAGGAGAGGCAGAAGATGGAGTCAGAGCTGGGAACTGGGGCGGGGTGGTGGAGAGGGGTAGTGACATCCAGCAGAGCCTTATTTTTAGAATGAGTTGTAAATAGGGAAATGTAGCAAAAGTCCACAAGTTGCTGAGGACCTGATAACCTGCCCTGTAACTCCTCTCTGCACTGCAGTGTTTATCCAAGTTGAATGCATATAATGGTCATTCAACAAACACTTGTTTGAGAATTAATTGAATGAATGTGCTTGAACTAAAGGGCATAGAGACCACGTGAGTCCCATCTTCTGTTACCATAACTATAGTTACCACCTATGGACTATAATCTGTTTCCAATTCCTCTTCTCCCAAACATTCTTACATGCACTCTGTATTAGCTTCCTGGGGCTGCCATAACAAAGTACCATAAATTGGGTGGCCCATCACTGGAAATTTGTTATCTCACAGTTCTAGCGGCTAGCAGTCCAAAATCAAGGTGTAGCAGAACTGGTTCTTTCTGAGGGCAGTGAGGGAGCATTTGTTCCATGCTTCCTCCTAGCTTCTGGTATCCTCACGTGTTCCTTGACCTGTAGACGGCATTCTCCCCTTGACTTCACATCATCTTCCCTCTATGCATGTCTATCTCTGTGTCCACATTTCCCCTTTTCATAAGAACATAGTCATATTGTATAAGGGTCCAGCCTAGTGACCTCATCTTAATTTGATCATCTGCAAAGACTCTATTTCCAAACAAAATCACATTCATAGACCCTGAGGGTTAGAATATCAACATCTTTTAGGAGGACACATTTCAACCCATTCCAATCAAGATATTGTCTGCATCTCTGCATTAAAACTGTTACGGACAAGGTTACTGATGGCCCTATGTAGCTAATTCTAGTGGTTGGTTCTCAGTTCTCTTCTAAATTGACCTGTTAGCAGCATTTGATGAAGTTGATCCCATTCTATTCTGTGAGACACTTTCTTCACTTTGCCTCCATGATGGCATACTCTCCTGGTTTTCCTACTATATCTTTGCTCACTCATTTTAGAACTTTAGCTAGTTTCTCCTCTTTCTCCTGATGTTTTAATGTAGGAAGAATCTAAAGCTCAATTCTTGGTCCTTGTTTCTCTCTGCACACACTGCCTTAGCGAAATCATCCACGCCTCTGGCTTTAAATACCATCAATAAACAAACAGGGTGCACATTCTTAATCTAACTCAGCCTTCCCTTTCGTATACCCACTTGTATTTGCAAATGCCTACTTACCATCTTTGCAGTCATGTCTAATTAAAATTTTAAACTCAACGTATCAAAAATTTAATTTCTCCACTTCCTCTGAGCACTTCCTCTCACTGCCTTTTTCATCTCAGCTAATGACAACTCTATTCTTCTATTTTTTTAGTTAAAAAAAAAGGAGACTCTTTGACACCTTCTTTCTTCCATACTCCAAATCCAGTCTCACACCATATCTTGCTGTCTCTACCTTCAAAACATTACCAGAATCTGACTACTCTCTCCATCCCCACTTCTAGAGCCCTGTACCAAGTTACCATTATCTTTCTGGGATTACTGTTATCATCCTCTCACTGACCACATGGATGAAATCCTTGTATCCTATAGTCTATTCTGAACACAACAGTCATAGTGAATTTTTTAAAGTGACATGCTAAGTTAGATCACGTCATTTCACAGTTCAATACCCCGTGATTGACCTTCATTTCATTCAAATAAAGTGCCAAAGTACATAAAGTGCCTCCAAGGCCCAGTGTGATCTTCACCTTCCTTTCTCAACAATTTTATTTTCTAATTCTCTCGTCTGGCTTATTCTTTGTTGCCACACTGTCCTCCTCGATACACTTAATATGTGCTGAGAATACTCCTCCTTTGGGACACTTATATTGGCTTTTTATTCTGCCTAGAATGTTTTTTTCCCCCACATATCTATAAGAAATCACTTCCTCACTGATTTAAGTCATTACTCAAATATTACTTTCCCAATAAATCTAATTCCTATCTTCCTATTTAAAATTGCACTTTTGCTTTTTATTCTGCTTTACTTTTTTTTGTTGTTGTTTGTCCATTGTATTTCTTAACTAGTACCATTTATGTTATTTTCTCATTTGTGTTTTTTTTTTAATCACATCTCCTCTCTCATGTAAGCTCCATGAAGAGGAGTATCTTTTCTGTTTTACTGATATATCCCAACTGATTAGAACAATCCAGCAACAGTCACATAGAAGTGGCTTAATAGATTGAGTTAATAACCTATTAATTGATCTATAAAGAAGTGGCTGCATAAAGGTAATAACACATTCTGAGGTCAAGAGAATTCAAATTAAAAAAAAACAAAAATTAAGAATATGTTTATATGTCATAACAGTATTTTTGACACCCAGATCAATTGGATAGATCAATCAGTTAATGACAATTCTCTAACTTAAAGATGTGTTAAAAATATACACAAGATAGACAAGCATTTTTCAATGAGTGGTCATATTTTTTTTCTTTTCACTTTAATTACCCATTGAATAACAATTGAATTCCTACTATGCGCATAAACAAAAGATTATTTTTTTGTCTGAAGCCTAAGTGTATATAGTAGAAAAAAAGGGAAGATTTCTGACACTAATTTCCTTTCTCTAAAAGAAATAATCTATCAGCAATCTATGTTTATCGGAAAAAAAAAAGTCTAGCATTTTATTTTACTTGTTACTCCTGATCATCTCAGCATATGGACAAAATAGGAAAAATAACCCTTTATCTCAGGGCATCAGTAATATTTCAGAAAAGATTAAGTGCCAAAAAAGTCAGGAATAAAAGCTAAGGCAAATGAAGCAATAAGACTCAGACTTTAGCAGAAATATGTTAGAAGAAGGGAAAATTGGGACAATAAGATTTTCAAATTATGAAGTCCCAGAAAAAGTAAAGCACTCCAAGGCAAGAGAATAAACTACTGCAGGCCAGCTCATTCTCTCAACTCTAGGGAAATGCAGTGTAAGTAGGTCTGATGAGTAGGTATTCCCCTGAACTTACAAGGGATAAGAATCTGGCCCTATGTCTTTAATTCACACAAAATATATTTTTTATAAGGGAAAGAGCTTTAAGAGGTGCTGTGCCTGAGAGAGCTGGAAATGTGTACTGTATTAAGATAGATTAGAGAAATTGCTCTATTCCAGTGTCCTGGCATAGAGCCAGGGGGAGGAGTCTAGGCTGAGGTTAACATTTAGAGATTCTTCTGAGGTTTGCTTGATTTCTCCTCAGTTCCTAGAAAGCCAAGTTATATAATATGAGGGCCAGGGTTACTGAAAAATTCTTTGAAAAATCCTTTGAGGCCAGAAGGCATAATTTTACACACAGCAGCCCTGGCTATCATAATAAAAACAAAACCTGACCTATGAGTACACAATCATTTCACCAACAAATTTTCTGAATTATCTAAGAAGTTGCTGGTTCTTCTCTCCCTGCATTCCTAACCCATGAATTACATGATTAAATTCTTATTTCAGTGGAAACATCACTATCATCTTCTTTGTCATTTTAATCAATAACATCTACATTTATTAATTTCATACTGTAAAATATATTGCTCTATTCCAATGATCAAGAAGTATGCTTTTTATTAAAATGACACTGAAAATTAAACCAATAAATGTTATCTTAATCAAATTTTAGCTTCAGCCATTAACTATTTTGTATACTATGTTATTTCAGGAATTTAAGTAAAGGTATTTATATACAAACAAATATGATTAAATATATTCTACAATTAACCGACTTTAGCTAAAATTTTAAAACGTTTACAAGAATGTGTATTTTTCTTCATTAATCAACCAACCTAATAAGCAACAGCAAAATAATTGATTTAAAAAATTTTTCCAACTTGTTTTGGCATTTTTGAAAGATATGATTAAAATTATTTCTTGGATATGTGCTTAATATAAAGTTAGGTATTAAAAATGATACATTTAAGAAGCCATACTCAAAATCCATTGCTAAATTTAACTGTGGAATTATCATTCATTGATTCTATGATGCATTTTTTTTTCGGTACGCGGGCCTCTCACTGTTGTGGCCTCTCCCGTTGAGGAGCACAGGCTCCGGACGCGCAGGCTCAGCGGCCATGGCTCACTGGCCCAGCACGAACCCGTGTCCCCTGCATCGGCAGGCGGACTCCCAACCACTGCGCCACCAGGGAAGCCCTTTTGAGATATTTTAAATCAATATTTTAACCAATTTTTCTACAATGCAATATTTCTATTATACGAAGCTTAATTAAAACTGAGCTTTAATATAATTGACCAATTGCTCATCTATACAACCTAAATAACCATAAAATTAAATGCTGCTCAAGTTTATAAAATGACTGTTGGGATATCAAGTTTGATATAATTTGGAATCAGATCAAAATTTGCAAAAAAAAAAAAAATTGCTTCCAGTTTTTGAATAGGATTTTGGAATCCTATTAGGATAGGAATCCTTCCAATACCTAATGATTAGGTATTCAAAATCCAATGTATACAGGGCAGAGTTGTTAACTACATGAGTCATATCGCTTGTTTATTAAGGTTTATATTCTGAAACCCTAAATCTTACATTAAAATTAAGTATTAAAGTTCAAATAGCTTTAGATTTAAAAAAAAGCTTCTCCACCTAATAGAGGAGCTACTAATTTCTGAGTATTTTGTACCTTGTTATCTTACCTGAAGAGTGTAAATAAAAATGTGCCTACCTCTTAGTGTTTGGGGAAATAATGTTTGGAAAGTGCTTCGCACACTGTGTCTGGCATAGCAATCACTATGGCAGAGAACAAGTTATGTGAGCACCATCTCTTGATTTTTCTCTTCCTGAGCCACAGGAAAAGCATATTTCTCAAGTTCTTTTGCACTTAGGTGAAAGGAACTAAATTTATCCAAGGAAAGGAAGTGTTACTTCCAGGCTGAGGAATTAAAGAGCTAATGTTCTCGCTCTACTGTCAGCCTCTCTTCTGCTGTGGTGACCATAAAGGCTCTTTGGTGAGACAGCAGAGTCACAGGAAGGAAGAAGCCAGGATCCCCAAGTCACTGCTTGAAGGGAGCTGACTTGAAGAGGGGCCAGACCAGCACAATTGTGTGAGAAACAAAATAACAGTTACTTGTTGAGTTACTGAGAATCTGACTAATGCACTCAATAAATGATAGCCAGAAATGGTAAGCAATCACAATGTTAGTAAAACTGCTTGCGTGTGCATGTGAGTGTGTGTAATTAAATTATGTTAATATTTAATAGAAAAATTCTGTTTTGTGGTCAAATGTAAGTAATAAGGGTAGAGTTTAAGAATTTACACACTGCCCTTTCTCAGGTGGAGTAAATAGATTCAGCTACTGAGATAATGATTTAAAGTACATTTTCCTCACAAAACTGTCCAAATTGGAGTTACCACTGATTTTTCTTAATTGACTTTACTTCTAAAATGAAAAAATTTGAATAAAATTCATAGTACATACTTTGAAAATAGTTGAATTTATGAAAGTAAATCACTGACAGCCAAGCCTATATAAACAAAATATTATTGCCTTTGTGAGAAAAAAATGTTAATCAAAGTAGTCAAATGACTTTATTTATTTATTTATTTTAAAAGCTCTTCCAGCTCTGATATATATTTTTAAAATTTATTTACTTTTATTTTATTTTTGGCTGCATTGGGTCTTCGTTGCTGCACGCAGGCTTTTCTCTGGTTGCGGCGAGCGGGGGCTACTTTTCCTTGCGGTGTGCAGTCTTCTCATTGTAGTGGCTCCTCCTGTTGGGAGCACGGGCTCTAAGTGCGCAGGCTTTAGTAGTTATGGCACAGGGGCTCAGTAGTTGTGGCTCGTGGGCTCTAGAGCACAGGCTCAGTAGTTGTGGCACACGGGCTTAGCTGCTCCGTTGCATGTGGGCCCTTCTCGGATCAGGGCTCGAACCCATGTCTCCTGCATTGGCAGGTGGATTCTTAACCACTGTGCCACCGGGGAAGCCCAAAGTAGTCAAATGACTTTAAACCTATACACATGGCCAATATCCATTACAATGTTGGTGGTTAAATTTTCATATAGATAAGCACAGCAGTCCTCCATACTGAAGGCTTTGTATAACTAAGTCAATTAAAAAATATTTTCTTAAATTACAAAGGTATTGTACTGCTTGTACCCCTCCCCCAATCTACTGTCATTCACAATCTTTGAGAGACCCAGATTCATGGTCCCTCAAGCCCTCTGGGAGTCCATGATTGGTGGCACTATCCTTTATGGAACTACTACACTTACTCCTATTGCTATTCAATCTGTTCTGTCAAGTCAGTTGGTGAATGCAATTTTGGACACATAAAACTTATTATCTGCACCTATATCTGCCTTTTCATCTCCTCTATGTTTTGAAAAGTCATAAAAAGTCTTTCCACTTCATTACATGAGCTTCTTCAACCAAGTTAAGGATAAAATTTGTATACACGTAAATTGCTTACCTACTGTTAATGACTATAATACTAGATTTTACATATTGGGTGAACTATTTGAAAAATCTCAGACCAGTAACCTATTTCTACAGATAATTTCAGTTTTAGAAGATCTACTGGCTTCCTTTACTAGAATTAAATTCATCTTTTAATGGAGTAAATTAAGATTTTCCTTTAAAAGGAAGAGGAGTAATTATCTGTTCCTTGGTTTAATGCAACCCTTTTAGCAGGATTGTGCTGAGTGCTCTGTATTATTAAAGAGTGAGATAGCAAATCAAGAAAGAGATTTTTTTATTACATTGTCAAAACACGTGAGTGATGGATGGCAATGTCTCTTTTCCAAATTGAATTACTCTTTTGTTTAGCACCAAATAATTAAAATTTACATAAGAAGACACACATAAAGCAACTATTATGAAATCAAGTAAATGAGAAAGGGTGAAGAGTAATTCATTTACTACTATTATGGCATGCAAAGTAGAAGGCTGAATGGAACATATTTAAGAAAAAATAAAAACTGAAGCCTGAATTCTCCAACTGTATATCTCCAGCTTTAATCCCTCCCCTGAAAGCAAGCCTCTTAGAATGAACTGCCTGCCCACTCTCAACAAATGGTATCAGCATTCACTCAGACCAAAAATTTGAGAAATCTTCTCCTACTGTTTTTTTTGCTTTCTGCTTCTCATCCAATGCATCCATAAATCCTGTTAGGCCGACTGTCAAATTCTATTCTGAGTCTGACCACCTCTTACCATTGGTAACGTTGCTATCAGTGACAGGCAGAACAACGGACTACCAAAGATGCCCATGTCCTAACCCTGGAATCTGTGAATACGTTAGGTTACGTGGCAAAGAATAATTAAAGTTGTGGATAGAATTAAGATTGCTAATCAGTAGATCTTGATAGGGGAAGTTTATTCTGGATTATCTAGGTGGGCTTACTGTAATCACAAGGGTCCTTATACATGAAAGAGGGAGGCAGGGGAGGGAGAACCAAGAAAGATGGCAATATGAGAAAGACATTGCTGGCTCAGAAGATGGAGGCAAGGGCCATGAGCCCAGAAATGTGGGTGGCCTATAGAAACTGGAAAAGGTATGGAACAGATTTTTCTTCAGAACCTGCAGGAAGAATGTATTCTATTAACACCTTGATTTTAGCCCAGTGATACCTATTTCAGAATTCTGTCCTCAAAAACTGTGTGATAATAAATTTCTACTGCTTCAAGCTGCTCAATTTGCAGTAATTTTTTATAGCAGCAATAAGATGCTAATATATCATCTGACTTAAACAATTATCTTCACTATTGCAGTACCCTACTAACTAGTCTCCATGATCCTATTCTCATCTCTCTAAGATTCTGTTCTCTACAAACAAAATTGGTGATTGTTTTAAAATGGAAATTCTCTTCTTTACTCACTTACACAAACCCTTCAATGACTTTATATAACAATCAGAAAATAAACTCGAGAATCTCATCCTGACCCACAAGACCTTACACTACCTGGTTCTAATCAGCCTCTCTGACTCATTGCCTATCTCTCTTCATTTCATCCATTCCAATCTTCTCCCAGAATCTAAAGCATTTCAAACTCACTTCTGAATCATAATGTTTGCTTTTGTGGAACCCCCTGCCTGAAACCCTCAGGCCCCAAAACTGCACAGCTGGATCCTTCTTATTTTCTTGTTTCTGTTTCTGATCAAATATCACCTTCTCAGTAAAACCTCTGGCTACCCAATCTAAGTTAATCCTCTTCTCTTCAGTCATCATGTTTCATTTTTTCATAGGCCTTATCTCATAATCACCTAGTTCATTTTGTGCTTTTATATTAACTTGTTTATTCCCACAACTCACACACTAAAATAATGTAAACACCACGAGAGGAAAAAAATCTGTACTTCATTATTATAACAATGGTACTTAGAATAGCATCTGACACATTATAAAAGCTGCATATATATCTGTTGAATGAATGAATAAAAATAGTGAAGTCAATTAAGACTTTTAAGTATTAAGGTCATACACAATTAAACATTAATACTTATTTCTTCTCAGTTGATTAACTTCATTAATTCTCCTACTCTGAAGATGCATATTGTCACGTTCCACATCAGGGTAGAAAGCTGAAAGCATTTCCTCTAAGATCAGAAACCAGACAAGGACCCACTCTTGCCACTTTTATCCAACACAGTATTGGAAGTCCTAAGCACAGATTTCAGACAAGAAAAGGAAATAAAAGCCATCTAAATTGGAAAGGAAAAAGTAAAACTGTCACTGTTTGCAGAGGACATATATGACATATAGAAATTCTTAAAGATGCCACCAAAAACTATTAGAATTAAAACATGGATTCAGTAAAATTGCAGGGTACAAAATTAATATACAGAAATATGCTACATTTCTACACTAACAACAAGCTATAACAAAGAAAAGTACAAAAAACAATCCCATTCACAATGGCATCAAAAAGAATAAAATATCTAGAAATAAATCTTAACTAAGAAGATAAAATACCTATACTTGGGAAACTATGAGAAACTGTTGAAAGAATCTGAAGGCAATACAAACAAATGGAAAGATATTGTGCTCATGGATTGGAAGAATTGATATTGTTAAAAGGACCATACTATCCAAGGCAATCTACAGATTCAATGCAATCCCTACCAAAATACCAATGACATTTCTCACAGAACTAGAAAAATAATTCTAAAATTTGTATGGAAATTCAAAAGACCCTGAATAGCCAAAACAATCTTGAGAAAGAAGAACAAAACTAGAGGTATCATGCTCTCTGATTTCAAACTATACTGCAAAATCACAGTTATCAAAATAGTACGGTATTGGCACAAAAATAGACACATAGATCCTTGAAACAGAGTAGAGAGCTCAGAAATGAACACATACTTATACGGTCAATTAGTCTATGACAAAGGAGGCAAAAATAAACAATGAGGAAAAGAGAGCCTCTTCAATAAATGGTGGTGAGAAAACTGAACAGCTACATGCAAAAGAATGAAACTGGACTACTTTCTCACATGATACAAAAATAAAAAACAAAAAGTAAAAAAACCCCTTCAAAATGGATTAAAGACTTAAATGGAAGATGTGAAACTCCCAGAAGGAAATGTAGGCAGTAATCTCTTTGACACTGGTCTTAGCAGTATTTTTTTGGATCTGTCTCCTAAAGCAAGGACAACAAAAGCAAAAATAAACAAATGGGACTACATCAAACTAAAAAGCTTTTGCACAACAAAATAAATTATCGACAAAATAAAAAGGCTGTCTACTGAATGGGAGAGGATATTTCTGAATGGTGTATCTGGTAAGGGGTTAATATCAAAAATATAGAAAGAACTTATAAAACTCAATATAAAAAAATAAACAACCCAATTAAAAAATAAGCAGAGAACCTAAATAGATATTTTTCCAAAGAACACATATAGATGGCCAACAAATGCCTAAAAACATGCTCAACATCACTAATCATCAGGGAAAATACTAATCAAAACCCCAATGAGGGGCTTCCCTGGTGGTGCAGTGGTTGAGAGTCTGCCTGCTGATGCAGGGGACACGGGTTTGTGCCCTGGTCCGGGAAGATCCCACATGCTGCGGAGCGGCTGGGCTGGTGAGCCATGGCCGCTGAGCCTGCGTGTCTGGAGCCTGTGCTCCGCAACGGGAGAGGCCACAACGGTGAGAGGCCCACGTACCGCAAAAAAAAAAAAGACAAAACCCCAATTAGATATCATCTTACACCTGTCAAAATGGCTATTACCAAAAAGACAACAAATAACAAGTATTGGAGAGGATGTGGAGAAAATGGAACCCTTGTTCCCTGTTGGTGGGCATGTAAATTGGTGTAGTCACTATGGAAAATAGTATGGAATTTCCTCAAAAAATTAAAAATAGAACTATCATACCACCTCAATTCCACCTCTGAGTATTTTTCCAAGGAAAACAAAAACACTAATATTATAAGATATATGCACTCCTATGTTCATTTTGGCATTATTCACAATTTTCAAGATACGGAAGCAACCTAAGTGCCCATTGCCGGATGAATGTATAAAGAAACTGTGGTGTGTATATACAATATATAATGTAATATTAGTCATAAAAAAGAATGAAATCTTGCCATTTGTGACAACATGGATGGATCAAGAGGGTGTCATGCTAAGTGAAATAAGTCATACAAAGAAAGACAGATACCATATGGTTTCACTTATATGTGGAATCTATAAAACAAAACAAATGAACAAACATAACAAAACAGAAACAGAGACATAGATACAGAGAACAAGGAGGTGGCTGCCGGTGGTGGCGGTGGGGGCAGGGATAGGTACAAACCTTCAGTTACAAAATAACTGTCACAGGGATGAAATATACTGCCTGGGAAATGCAGTAAATAAGAATGAAATATCACTGTATGGTGACAAATGATAACTAGATTTATCATGGTGATCATTTTGTAATATTTAGAAATATCAAATCACTATGTTGTGCACCAGGGACTAACATAATGTTGTAGGTCAATTATACTTCAAAAAACAGACAAACACAGAAACTTATAGAAAAAAAGATCAGATTTGTGGCTATAGGACATGGGTGTGTGGGATGGGGAAACGAACGAAGGCAGTCAAAAGGTATAAACTTCCAGTTATAAGATAAATGAGCACTTGGGATGTAATGTAAACCATGATTAATATAATTAGCACTTCTGTATGTTATGTAAAAAAAGGGTTGAGAGTAAATCCTGAACTCTCATCACAAGAAAAAATTATTGTTTTCCTTTTATTTTGTATCTATATGAGTTGATGAATGTTCACTAAATTTAAATGGCAATCATTTCATGATGTATGTAAGTGAAATCATTAGGCTGTACACCTTAAACTAATTCAGTGTTGTATGTCAATCATCTCTCATTTAAACTGGAGGAAAATAAATCTGTACCTATAAAATAAGATAAAAGAATAAAAGGACAAAAATATAAAAATGAGAAATGATGGAAATGCAAACTATGAATATAAAAACCTTCAGACCTATGAAATGCTTCTCTAGGAATTAGGGAAATGAAATTCAAAGACTCAATGCAAAATTTCACTTAAATAATTATACAAGATGAATCATATCTATTGCTGTTGAAGATGTGGTACACTAGTCCAAGTTTGAAATGCTACAATTTGTAAAATAAAATAATTAAAATTTGATTCAAAAGCCACTTTTGACATTATATCCCCCCCTAAAAAAAGTGCAGTGTGTGTGTGTGTGTTTGTGTGTGTGTATGTGTGATAGTTTGTTGTGGGAAAATAACTGAGAAAAACAATCCCTGGAAAACTATAAATAAGAGAATGATGGAGTAAATCCTAGCCCTTACACAGAGCACATACATAGTAGGAAGTACTTTGTAGCTGTTTAAAAATTATTTAGATGTATTTGCATTGGTTTGGAAGAAAATTCATGATATAATGTTAAGAAAAAAGATACATAGGTTGCCACATAATAAATATGAATAAATAGTTAGAAAAACAGATAGATTACTAGATAAACATGGTCTCATTTTTCTTCAAAATACAGAAAAAACATGTCTTTTTATTGTTTTTAAACATCTTTAATGGTATGAAGAAAAGTATGTAAAGATTTCACACATCATTTTTCTGGGGTAGAGACTGAAGGAGAAAGAATATTTTAAAAATGAGATATATCTCTAGAGGTATAGATATATCTCTAGGGTTCTGGCTTGAATAAAAGGAATTCTAGTGTTTCCTTCCCTTTTATTCCTCCTTTTAAATAAGGAACGTTAATCATCACTCTTCCACCATTTTGCATGGTGTGTGTGTGTGTGTGTGTGTGTGGGCAAATAACTTATCTTTTGTGTTTATAGGTCAGTGGATCAAAAGGAGCCACACCCAAACATGGCACAAAATTCATTACCCAGAGAACTTGGCTCTGAGCTGGAGAGACAGGACAGGAAGGTAGGTTATTTCTCTTGAGCAATTTCAGAGTATTTTCTATATGTGAAAAGAAAGAAGCAAAGGGATATTTGATGCCTAGAATTGTGAAAAGTAGCAGAGAATATTAAATATCCATTTTCCAGATTGTTCTTCATTAGGTTTTATTGAGGAATTCTATAAGAAAAAAATTAAGATATAGTTTTTGTAAAAATGTTGGTAAGAAATTTGAGTGAATTTTTCATCTTTTTATGGGGCCCCGCAAAAGACTTTTTCTTGTGCTATCAAATTTCTACATCAGATATGAACTAACAAGCCTTTATTCTACACAATCTATGATACTTGATAATGATGTAGTCAAATTTTGAATGAGGTTTATACTTGTGCAGAGTTTTCTCTTTTCAGGTCTTAAAATCTGTTTCATTTTAATATTTAATCTTGTTTTTACTTAACACTGCTTTTAAATTTTATATGTTACCAATGGTATTACATGATTAGAACAAGTGAACCCAAGTTCTTTTTGTAATAATGGGAAGTATGCAAAAATAGACATACAAAAAAGCCAATATTTTTGTGACCTGTGATTACATAAATGCATAAAATGTTGGGACATTGTCCAAAGGATACAATGCCATTTATTAAAAGAAACACTAGGAAAGCATTGGTCTGAGAGAAAAAAAATATTCTCTGTATGAAATTATTAGAATTTAACAGTAAAATCTTTGTTTACTTTTACAATCACTTACTATTCTTTTTGAAAGGAGAATGGGCATTTAAAAATCCTCAAGGAGGAAAAAGATGTTTAGCATATTTTACATCTTGTTACTATAAGTAACAAGTCTTAATTCCATGAAAACCTTGAAGAATTGATGTTTATTTTCTAATAATATCAATCAATGAATTATATACAATGGATCTGATATTCAAAAGACAAAAAAGTAAATAGTATATATTGAAAAAATTGTATGATTTTTGGTAATATTATATTTTAAAAGTGATTTTGCTGTATTTCTTAGTTCCACTGAGATACTGTGTATATGTGTAAGTAATTACTGTAGGAGGAAAAGACTGAAAAGCATTTAAGATACTTTACAACCTTTAAAATATCTATTCTCGGGCTTCCCTGGTGGCGCAGTGATTGAGAGTCCGCCTGCCGATGCAGGGGACACGGATTTGTGCCCTGGTCCAGGAAGATCCCACATGCCGTGGAGCGGCTGGGCCCGTGAGCCATGGCTGCTGAGCCTGCGCGTCCGGAGCCTGTGCTCCACAATGGGAGAGGCCACAACAGTGAGAGTCCCGCGTACCGCAAAAAAAAAAACAACAAAACGGTAAAATATCTATTCTCTTGTAAATTTAAATTTCATTAGATATATAGATTTATTAAATTTAAGTTCTAAAATCATACAATTGTTCATTGATATATTTGTATGTAGCATTTCAAAGCATGTTTTCATACCTTTTATGTAACAGGTAGTTTATTTGTTGAGTGACAAATGGCATTGGGTCTGGCATAAGATGTCATTTTGAAAATTTATGTTTCCAAACAATTGGCAATATTCTTATTAAGCTGAATTGACTGTTCAGAAGAACGTACCTTATTAGTAATATATCACGATGGTGCCTTTGCACCAAAGATCTATTACATGAGTACCACAGCAGTGTGACAGTTCTAATGATGGATGGAAAGTTCATCATGAACGTTAAGTTTTGTTGTATTCCTCAGAGTTGTTCACTTGCTGAAAAAGAATGAGACTTAGAAAACAAAGTGGCTTCAGCTCCATAGGAAGAATCTGTTAGTCATTAAGAAGTCTATAGTACATTTATTTCTCTGAAGAAGAAGCTAAAGCAGAAGTTATGAAAACTGTTCAATGAAGCAGTGTCACTTCCCCAAAGGACTGTACAACTGACTTGAGGATTGAAGTATATCTATTAAGTATAAGAAATTTTGGTCAATATGCAACATCTTTAACACATACTTATTTATGCAGAACACTCTAAATGGTAGTATTTGAAGAAAAAAGATACAAAAAACCTGAAAAGCATTCAGTCTAATTAAAGTTGTGTTTATTTAAATTATAAAAATTAACCATGTGTGAAAAATCCTGTTTTAAGAGCTGATCCAAATACTACCCCTTCTAATTTTCTGGAATCAAAATTAGTACTAATACTTAGATGAGACCAGGAAGACAATAATTCTGATCCATTTGTGGCTTTATGGGAAAATGTTCAGTACACTGACTTTGTGCCAGGGACATGAATGGCCTCATGTGAGTAATCTATTAGCTTCTAAGAAAATCTAATGTCCTGTAAAATCCCTAGTGAAAAAACAAGCACGTCCTATGTTTCTGTAGGTTTCCTACTTTTGCATAGGACAGTACAAATTTCGATTATACTTTTATATCAAATATCTATGATTGAAGTTTGGCTTGGGAAGTGCATGAAGATGGTGGTGAGGGAAGATGCCAAGTTAGCATCTCCCCACAAATAGGTCGCCTGCTGGCCGCTGGTTGGGGACCCTGACGCCCAAGGAGATGGGAGGAACCACCAAGTGAACCTGTAGGACGTGGGGGGACTGAGTGGGGAGGAGAAGTGGAGTCCAGACAAGATCGGCGTCCCTAAGGCCGGGGAGATCAGGAGAGGCAGGCAGGAGGGACCCTCTGGGAAGAGCGGGAGAGGAGCAGAGGGCAATTGCCCACCTCTTGGGTCTGGGGAGCCTGCTGAGATGCCAGGCCTATCCCCTGCCCTCCAAAGCAACTCCCCAAGCCGTATGGGTCCTTGGGGGCATAAGAGGCAGGCCAGGGAGAGCAGGTGAGGCAGGTAGGAGGAGCCATCTGGGAGGAGCAGAGGGCATTTGCCCCACCCACTCAGGCCTGGTGAGCCTGCTGAGCTCCCAGGCCAGTCCCAGCCCTAAGGAGGAGGGCCAAGGGGAGAACAGGAGAGGCAGGTGGGAGGGGCCCTCCAGGAGTAGCAGGAGAGGAAAGGAGGGTGCTTACCCCCACTCGAGCCCAGGAAGCCTTCTGAGCTCCCAGGTGAGGTTCCCCCACCTTCTGAGACCAGAGTGGGGCATGCCTGGGTCCCTTCGGTTCCTTGAGCCTAAGCCCCACCCACCCACAGCCCCCAGGGCCTTTTCCAGCCCTGTGGGTCCTGAGCATTGGCCCCACCCACTGCCAAAACCTCACCTTGCTTAGGCCCCACCTTCCACAGCCAAGGCTTTCCCCCCAATTTTTTTTCTTCTTTCTCTCTTTTTTTTCTTTTCCCTTCTCCTCTTTTTTACTATTGTGGTACTGACGTACCTTCCCAGTTGTTAATTCATCTATATTTTTATTTTTATATTCTTTCTAACATATCTGTTAGTTTCCAAGTCTAATTTTATTTTTTAATTTGTTGTTGTTCTCCGTTTTTTGTGTGTTTTTTTTTGCCACCCCATGTGGCTTGTGGGATCTTGGTTCATGAGATGGGGGTCAGGCCAAAGCTCCTGAGGTGGGAGCTCTGAGGCCAAACGACTGGACGAAGAGAGAACCTCAGACCCCAGGGAATATTCATTGGAGCGAGGTCTCATGGAAGTCCTCATCTCAGCACCAAGACCCAGCTCTACCCAACAGCCTACAAACTCCAGTGTTGGAAGCCTTGAGCCAAACAACAAGCAAGACAGGAACACAATCCCACTCATTAAAAAAAAAAAAAAAATGAGATGGCAAAAAAATGTGTCACAGATGAAGGAGCAAGGTAAAAACTTACAAGACCAAATACATGAAGAGGAAATAGGCAATCTACCTGAAAAAGAATTCAGAGTAATGATAGTAAAGATGATCCAGAATCTCGAAAATAGAATTGAGGCATGAATTGAGAAAATACAAGAAATGTTTAACAAATACCTAGAAGAACTAAAGAAGAAATAAATAGAGAGATAAACAGAACAATAACTGAAATGAAAAATACACTAGAAGGAATCAAAACAGAATAACTGAGGCAGAAGAACGAATAAGTGAGCTGGAATGCAAAATGGTGGAAATAACTGCTGAGGAGCAGAATAAAGGAAAAAGAATAAAAGAACTGAAGACAATCTCAGAGACCACTAGGACAACACTAAATGCACCAACATTCAAACTATAGGGGTCCCAGAAGAAGAGGAGAGAAAGAAAGGGTCAGAGAAAATATTTGAAGAGTTTATAGTCAAAAAATTCCCTAACATGGGAAAGGAAATAGTCACCCAAATCCAGGAAGCACAGAGAGTCCCATACAGGATAAAGCCTAGGAAAAACACAAGACACATATTAGTCAAACCAACAAAAATTAAATTCAAAGAAAGAATATTAAGAGCAGCAAGAGAAAAACAACAAATAACATACAAAGGAGTCCCCATAAGGTTATCAGCTGATTTTTCAGCAGAAACTCTGCAGGCCAGAAGGGAGTGGCAGGATATACTTAAAGTGATGAAAGAGAAAAACCTACAACCAAGATTACTCTACCCAGCAAGGATCTCAGATTTGACAGAGAAATCAAAAGCTTTTCAAACAAGCAAAAGCTAAGAGAATTGAACACCACCAAACCAGCTTTACAACAAATGCTAAAGAAACTTCTCTAGGCAGGAAACACAAGAGAAGAAAAAGACCCACAAAAACAAACACAAAACAATTTTTAAAATGGTAATAGGAACATACATATCAATAACCTTGAATGTAAATGGTTTAAATACCCCAAACAAAATACACAGACTGGCTGAATGGATACAAACACAAGGGCCATATATATGCTGTCTACAAGAGAACCACATCAGAGCTAGGGACACATACAAACTGAAAGTAAAGGGATGGAAAAAGATATTCCATGCACATGGAAATAAAAAAAAAAGCTGGAGTAGCAATACTCGTATAAGATAAAATACATTACAATAAAGACTGTTACAAGAGATAAGGAGGGACATTACATAATGATCAAAGGATCAATCCAAGAAGATATAACAATTATAAATGTTTATGCACCCAACATAGGAGCACCTCAATACATAAGGCAAATGTTGATAGCCATAAAAGGGGAAATCGACAGTAACACAGTAATAGTAGGGGACTGTAACACCCCACTTTCACCAATGGACAGATCATCCAAAGAGAAAATAAATAAGAAAACACAAGCTTTAAATGACACAGTAGACCAGATAGATTTAGTGGATATTTATAGAACATTCCACCCAAAAGTGGCAGAATAGAAAGCCCAGAAATAAACCCATGCACATATGGTAACCTTATATTTGATAAAGGAGGCAAGAGTATACGATGGAGAAGGGACAGCCTCTTCAATAAGTGGAGCTGAGAAAACTGGACAGCTACATGTAAAAGAATGAAATTAGAACACTCCCTAAGACCATAAACAAAAATAAACTCAAAATGGATTAACCTAAATGTAAGGACAGACACTATAAAACTCTTAGAGGAAAACTTAGGCAGAACACTCTATGACATAAATCACAGCAAGATCCTTTTTGGCCCATGTCCTAGAGAAATAGAAATAAAAACAAAAATAAACAAATGGGACCTAATGAAACTTCAAAGCTTTTGCACAGCAAAGGAAACCATAACCAAGATGAAAAGACAACCCACAGAATGGGAGAAAATATTTGCAAATGAAGCCACTGACAAAGGATTAATCTCCAAAATATACAAGAAACTCATGCAGCTCAATATCAAAAAAAAAAAAAAAACCCAATCCAAAAATGGGAAGAAGATCTAAATAGACATTTCTCCAAAGAAGGTATACAGATTGCCAACAAACACATGAAAGGATGCTCAACATCAATAAACATTAAATGTAAATCAAAACTACAATGAGGTATCACCTCACACCGGTCAGAATGGCCATCATCAAAAAAATCTACAAACAATAAATGCTGGAGAAGGTGTGGAGAAAAGGGAACCCTCTTGCACTGTTGGTAGGAATGTAAATTGATACAGCCACTATAGAGAACAGTATGAAGATTCCTAAAAAAACTAAAAATAGAACTACCACAGGACCCAGCAATCCCACTACTGGGCATATACCCTGAGAAAACCATAATTCAAAAAGTGTCATGTACCCCAATGTTCATTGCAGCTCTATTTACAATAGCCAGGACATGGAAGCAACCTAAGTGTCCATTGACAGATGAATGGATAAAGAAGGCGTGACACATATACACAATAGAATATTATTCAGCCATAAAAAGAAATGAAATTGAGTTATTGTAGTGAGGTGGATGGACCTAGAGTCTGTCATACAGAGTTAAGTAAGTCAGAAAGAGAAAAACAAATAACGTGTGCTAACACATATACATGGAAACTAAAAAAAAAAAAAGGTTCTGAAGAACTTAGGGGCAGGAAAGGAATAAAGACACAGACATAGAGAATGGACTTGAGGACAGGGGAGGGGGAAGGGTAAGTTGTGAAGAAGTGAGACAGTGTCATGGACATATACACACTACCAGATGTAAAATAGATAGCTAGTGGGAAGCAGCCACATAGCACAGGGAGACTAGTTCAGTGCTTCGTGTCCACCTAGCGGGGTGGGTTAGGAAGGGTGGAAGGGAGATGCAGAGGGAGGAGATATTGGGATATAGGTATATGTATAGCTGATTCACTTTGTTATACAGCAGAAACTAACACACCACTGTAAAGCAATTATACTCCAATAAAGATTTAATTTTAAAAAAAGTAAAAGAAAATAATAAATTCTGAAAAAAAAAAAGTGGCAGAATACACTTTCTTCTCAAGTGCACACAGAACAGTCTCCAGGATAAATCACATCTCACATCTTGGGTCACAAATCAAGCCTCAGAAAATTTAAGAAAATTGAAATCGTATCAAGCATCTATTCTGACCACAGCGCTTTGAGATTGGAAATCAATTATAGGAAAAAAAAAACTGTAAAAAACAGAAATACATGGAAGCTAAACAGTGTGCTACTAAATAACCAAGAGATCACTAAAGAAATCAAAGAAGAAATTAAAAAAAATACACAGAAACAAATGGCAATGAAAACATGATGACCTAAAACGTATTGGATGCAGCAAAAGTGGTTCTATGAGGCAGGTATATAGCAATTCAATCTCACCTGAAGAAACAAGAAAAATCTCAAATGAACAATCTAACCCTACACTTAAAACCACTAGAGAAAGAAGAAAAAAGGAAACCCAAAGTCAGTAGAAGGAAAGAAATTGTAAAGATCAGAACAGAAATAAATGAAATAGAAACAAAGAAAACAATAGTAAAGATCAATAAAATTAAAAGCTGGTTAAGAAGATAAACAAAATTGATAAACTCTTAGCCAGACTCATCAAGAAAAAAAGGGAGAGAATACAAATCAATAAAATTAGAAATGAAAAAGGAGAAATCACAACTGACACTGCAGAAATAGAAATGATTATAAAATATTACAAACAACTATATGCCAATAAAATGGACAACCACAAAGAAATGGACAAATTCTTGGAAAGGTACAATTTTCCAACACCAAGCCAGGAAGTATTAGAAAATATAAACAGACCTATCACAAATAATGAAATTGAAACTGCAATTAAAAATCTTCCAGCAAACAAAAGTCCAGGACCAGATGTCTTCACAGGTGAATTCTTTGAAACATCTAGAGAACAGCTGACAGTAGCTGACAGCGATCCTTCTCAAACTCTTCCAAAAAATTGCAGAGGGAAAATACTCCCAAATTCATTCTACGAAGCCACCATCACCCTGATAGCAAACCAGAAAAAGATATCACAAAAAAAGAAAATTATAGACCAATATCACTGATGAACACAGATACAAAAATCCTCAACAAAACACTAGCAAACAGAATCCAACAGCACATTAAAAGGGTCATACTCCATGATCAAGTGGGATTTATCTCAGGGATGCAAGGATTCTTCAATATACGCAAATCAATCAATGTGATACACCACATTAACAAATTAAGGAATAAAAACAATATGATCATCTCAATAGCTGAAGAAAAAGCTTTTGAAAAAATTGAACACCCATTTAGGATAAAAACTCTCCAGAAAATGGGCATAGAGGGAACCTACCTCAACATAACAAAGGCCATATATGACAAACCCACAGCAAGCATCATACACAATGGTGAAAGACTGAGAGCATTTCCACTAAGATTGGGAACAAAGCAAGGATATCCACTCTTGCCAATCTTATTCAACATAGTTTTGGAAGTCCTAGCCATGGCAATCAGAGAAGAAAAAGAAATAAAAGGAATCCAAATTGGAAAAGAAGAAGTAAAACTGTCACTGTTTGCAGATGACATAATACTATACATAGAGAATCCTAAAGATGCCACCAGAAAACTACTAGAAATAATCAATGAATTTGGTAAGGTGGCAGGATATAAAATTAATGCACAGAAATCTCTGGCATTCCTATACACCAACAATGAAAAATCAGAAAGAGAAATTAAAGAAACACTCCCATTTACCATTGCAACAAAAAGAATAAAATACCTAGGAATAAACCTACATAAGGAGGCAAAAGACTTGTACTCAGAAAACTATAAAACACTGATGAAAGAAATCAAAGATGACATAAACAGATGGAGAAATATACCATGTTCTTGAATTGGAAGAATCAACATTGCGAAAATGACTATACTACCCAGAGCAACCTACAGATTCAATGCAACCCCTATCAATCTACCAATGGCATTCTTCACAGAATTAGAACAAGAAATTTCACAATTTGTATGGAAACACAAAAGACCCTGAATAGCCAAAGTAATCTTGAGAAAGAAAAATGGAGCTGGAGGAATCAGCCTCCCTGACTTCAAACTATACTACAAATCTACAGTAATCAAGACAGTATCGTACTGGCACAAAAACAGAAATATAGATCAATGGAACAGGATAGAAAGACCAAAGATAAACCAACGCACCTATGGGCACCTAATTTATGACAAAGGAGGCAAGAACATACAATGGAGAAAAGACAGCATCTTCAATAAGTGGTGCTGGGAAAACCGGACAGCTACAAGTAAAGGAATGAAATTAGAACACTCCCTAAGACCATACACAAAACAAACTCAAAATGGATTAAAACCTAAATGTAAGGCCAGACATTATAAAACTCTTAGAGGAAGACATAGGCAGAACACTCTATGACATAAATCACAGCAAGATCCTTTTTGACCCACGTCCTAGAAAAATAGAAATAAAAACAAAAATAAACAAATGGGACCAAATGGAACTTAAAACCTTTTGCACAGCAAAGGAAACCATAAACAAGATGAAAAGACAACCCTCAGAATGGGAGAAAATATTTGCAAATGAAGCAATGGACAAAGAATTAATACCCAAAATATATAAGCAGCTCATGCAGCTCAATATCAAAAAAACAAACAACCCAGTTAAAAAGTGGGCAGAAGACCTAAACAGACATTTCACCAAGGAAGGCATACAGATGGCCAAGAGGCACATGAAAAGATGCTCAACATGACTAATTATTAGAGAAATGCAAATCAAAACTACCATGAGGTATCACCTCACGCAGGTCAGAATGGCCATTATCAAAACATCTTGAAACAATAAATGCTGGAAAGGGTGTGGTGAAAAGGGAACCCTCCTGTACTGTTGGTGGGAATGTAAATTGATACAGCCACTATGGAGAACAGCAATGGAGGGTCCTTAAAAAACTAAAAATAGAACTACCACATGACCCAGCAATCCCACTACTGGGTATATACCCTGAGAAAACCATAATTCAAAAAGAGTCATGTACCACAATGTTCATTGCAGCACTATTTACAACAGCCAGGATGTGGAACCAACCTAAATGTCCATCGACAGATGAATGGATAAAGAAGATGTGGTACATATACACAATGGAATATTACTCAGCTATAAAAAGAAATGAAATTGAGTTATTTGTAGTGAGGTGGATGGATGCAGAGTCTGTCATACAGAGTGAAGTAAGTCAGAAAGAGCAAAACAAATACTGTATGCTAACACACATACATGGAATCTAAAAAAAAAAAAAAAGGTACTGATGAACCTAGTGGCAGGGCAGGAATAAAGATGTAGACATAGAGAATGGACTTGAGGACACTGGGTGGGAGGGGGAAGCTGGGGTGAAATGAGATTAGTATCGACATACATACACTACCAAATGTAAAATAGATAGCTATTTGGAAGCAGCAGCATAGCCCAGGGAGATCAGCTTGGTGCTTTGCGACGACCTAGAAGGGTGGGATAGGGAGGGTGGGAGGGACGCTAAAGAGAGGGAGGATATGGGGAGACATATGTATGCATATCGCTGACTCACTTTGTTGTACAACAGAAACTGACACAGTATTGTGAAGCAATTATATTCCAATAAAGATCTATTTAAAAATCTATGATTAAATTTAGATTATATCCATAAAATCAGGCAGAAGGAAAATAGTATTAAACAATAAAATTGTGACTATATTATTTTACAAGAAAAATTTGATCACATCACTTTTCTACTTAAATTCTTTCAGAATTTCCCCATAACTTTGAGAACAAAGCTCTCTTAGCACATCTAGCAAGACTGTCTGCATGATCTTCCCATCTGCTTAACCTGTATGGTCTCATCTCAAACACTCTAGCCCTGATGGGCTCCACCTGAGCACACTGGCTTTCTTTTAGTCTCATGTCTCTTCCTTCTACTGGGCCTATGTGTACACCAATTTCTCTGTCTGGAAAGTCCTTGCCTACTGTTAGACATACAAAAAAGAAACAACAATAGAGAATATAACCAATAATCATGTTTACATCACTCAACATAAGAAATAACACATTGCCAATAGAGTAGAATCCCTGCACTCCAATCATATCTACTTCATCTACTTCCTCTCCCATTCTCTACCCCTGATAACCAGTGTTGTGATTTGAAGGTTTATCAATTCCACACATTTAACAAATAGTTTGTATTACATATATATGTATTCTTAAGCAATAAATCACTGTTTTACACGCTTTAAAACTCTATGTAGGGCTTCCCTGGTGGCACAGTGGTTGAGAGTCCTCCTGCCGATGCAGGGGACACAGGTTCGTGCCCCAGTCCGGGAGGATCCCACATGCCGCGGAGTGGCTGGGCCCGTGAGCCATGGCCGCTGAGCCTGTACGTCCGGAAAACTCTATGTAAATGGGATCATGGTAGATACCATTGAATATCATGGTATATATTCACATGCAGTTTACTCTTTTACATCCAATATTACTTGAAAAGTTAATCTATATTTATACATATAGAGCTAGTTTATCCCTTTTCTTTTCTTTTTTTTTTTTTGCAGTACGCGGGCCTCTCACTGCTGTGGCCTCTCCCACTGCGGAGCACAGGCTCCGGACGCACAGGCTCAGCGGCCATGGCTCACGGGCCCAGCCGGTCCGCGGCATGTGGGATCTTCCCGGACCGGGGCACGAACCCATGTCCCCTGCATCGGCAGGAGGACTCTCAACCACTGCGCCATCAGGGGAGCCCTAGTTTATCCCTTTTTAATTTTGTTTGATATCTAACGTAGGAATACAATGTCATTTGCTCATCCATTCTTCTAAAGATTACATTTAGGGTTTTAAATTTCCTTCTTTCTTTCCATCCTTCCTCCCTCCCTCCTCCTCTCCCTTCTTTCCACTACCCTTTCTTTTCTTGAGTGATAAAACAAATGTTGATATGAACAAGTTAGTTATTTCTCTTGTGTACATATATGTGGTTGGGTAGCATTCATTGTATGCGCATCTTCAGTTTTTCTAGGAATTATCATATTGCTGACTAAAATGATTGTACTAGTTCATATTTCTCTAGCAGAATAAGAGATGTCATTTCTCTGCATCTTTGTCATCACTTACTGGGAAATTCTACCTTACTAAGTTTTTAGTTGCATTTTGATAGTAGAAAATTTGAGCTCATTTTATGTTTACTACTCTCTTCTATGAATTGTCCAATTTAATATTTTGTTTGTTAGTCTATTGGGTTTACCTTTTCTCCTTAATTTTTAATTTTTGAAAATATATTATGGGAAATATCTCCTAACCTAAGATTATATTTTAGCTTTCTGATGTCTTTTTATGAATATAAATTGTTATAAATTATAATGTAATCAAATTTATCAATATTTTTCTTTAAAGTCTGTGTTTTTTACTCCTTATTTAAGAAATCTCCAATTTTATGAAGAGAGTATATTTTCTTCCTAAATTTAAAATTAAAACTAAAGTTTTTAAATATATATGATGTCAGGTATGGATTCATTTTTTTCCCCATAAAGATGATTGTGCAGGAAGCATTTAATATCTAGTCTACCTTTTCACACTGATCTGTAATGCTCCCTGTATCATACTTTATTTCCTTATAAGTATAGGCTTTTTTCTGTGTTCTTTATTTAGTTCTGTTCTAATTACCTCTTCATTGGTTAATACCATATCTTTAATTATTATACTTTGATATCTGATGGGGCAAGCTTCTTCAACTTATTCCTATTTTTTTCAAAATTAACATGGCTCCTCTTCTACTTTGTTTTCCAAGTAAAATATAGAAGCAGCTTGTCAAACCCCATGAATAATACTGACAGAGTTTTTATTGGAATTGCAAATACTTAACCTAATTAACACCTAATCATCTTTCAGATGTCATTTATATAGATTCTTCCACTTGAAAATGATCCACTATTTTTCTACCAGTATTATATCCCCTTATGTTATCTCACTAAAATATACCTCTGCTTTGTTGTACTTACTATGGTTACATTTTTATATTTGTCTCTGAAGTTATTTGTCCATGTCTTCTCCCCATTAATGATAATAGTAGTAGTAGTAATAATAATAATCATAGTAAAATAACTACAAGAATAACATAACTACTCATACTTAGTCAACAAACATAAACACACAAACTGAGGTAAATCCTGAAGTGAAACAGTATCCTGTAATGATTTAAGTTATTATCCTACAGACAGATTATTTAGGGCAGACCTATACCTCCCAAAGAAAATCTTAGAAGCACAAGTTATTAAATAGTGTAACTGCCTAGTCATCTGCCATTTTTATTTTGGTAAATATAAATCTACCAATCAAAATAAGTCAAATTAAAAAGCAATAATGTTCCATTATATCTTTATGCTGTTTTAATTATTAAGAGAACATCTATTATATATCTATTTATGCATCTATCTGTCTAGTATCTATATTTTAAATATGAAAGTACACATTAATTTGGTAAAGTATATGAGCATGTTCCAAAGGAAGTTTTTGCCCAAGCAATTGAAACTAAGGGTTGAATAATCTTTTACTCTATAGAGCAGCTGTTACTTTGTTTACTGCTATAAAACCTAAATAATAGTGAAAAGAGGATGGGAGTCTCCACAGTTTAATTTCCAGGATAGGGCTTTTCACTTTTACTCATTTTTTTTTTTTGCTGTACGCGGGCCTCTCACTGTTGCGGCCTCTCCCGTTGCGGAGCACAGGCTCCGGACGCGCAGGCTCAGCGGCCATGGCTCACGGGCCCAGCCACTCTGCGGCATGTGGGATCTTCCCAGACCGGGGCACGTAACCGTGTCCCCTGCATCGACAGGCGGACTCTCAACCACTGCGCCACCAGGGAAGCCCCACTTTTACTCATTTTACACAGTTTTGTTTGCCTTAAACTCTGTGTCCTTGTCTTTTGATCTAATCAGATCTTTATGAAAAGCAGAACAAAGGCCTATAGCTAGAAATGACCATTAATATTTTCCCACACACTCTTCCCTAAGGGAAACATACTTTTCCCACTTGCTAGTTTTTCATATTTGTCACCAAAAAGGATCTTTAAAAAGTGGCATCAGGGCTTCCCTGGTGGCGCAGTGGTTGAGAGTCCGCCTGCCGATGCAGGGGACACGGGTTCGTGCCCTGGTCCGGGAAGATCCCACATGCCGCAGAGCGGCTGGGCCCGTGAGCCATGGCCGCTGAGCCTGCACGTCCGGAGTCTGTGCTCCGCAACGGGAGAGGCCACAACAGTGGGAGGCCCGCGTACCGCAAAAAAAAAAAAAAAAAAAAAAAAAAAAAAGTGGCATCAGCTTGAATGGCTGAAAACATTGTGCTCACTAGTCACTTCTTTTTGGACAACTTTGCCTTAAACGGCAAAATGAATATTAAAACAATTTAAAGAACACATTAATATATAATAAAATGCAATAGAGATGGAGATTTTTTAAGATGCAAAAACTCACATAGAGCTGCCAAACCTAGTTACACTAAAAACAAGTGAGAGAAATGTAGACTGCCTCCTGAGCTTTCAAAAGCCATCAGACACTCAATATGTAGTAATGACTGAACATATTCATTGTACTTAAAGCCTATATTAAAAGAAGTGTCTAGAGAAATTTGAATTAAAGAAGATTATGTGAAATTTGCCTAAGTACAGAATGCACATCTATTTTGAATTTTCTTGCTTTTATTTAAGACAAGTGGCAGATAATTTCACAGCTGTCAGTTAATGCACATAATGAATGTCTTATAAAAGGATGAAAGCATGAAGCTGTATTCATGTTCCCCAAGTATGTAAAATAAATTCAAAAGGATGTCAAGATCTGGTATGAAATGAAAAACGCAAGAACACTTTTGTTTAGCAGTGTGTGGAGACAGGGTTGGGGAATACTAACCCTTTGCCTCCCTACAAATTAAATCAATAGGAGAGTAGGTCTAAAACTAACTGCTTTAACTCTTAGATTTTTACATCAGTTTCTAAGGACTTTATTATGTGGCACTTTTATCTGACATGGGGCCAACATTAATTAATTGCTTTGACACTTCGTCTTTTAAATTTAATACTGAATCCTGGCATTCTTTAGCTTTTAGAATCTGTGGGCAGTTTTTCTCTAGACAAGATGGATAAGGACATCCTTTAACTATAGAAAAAGAAGTACAATGAAATTAATAAAAAAGAACTGCATAGTGTTGATGTCAGATAGCTTTAACAAATCTAAATCTCATTCATCTAATCTTTTATAATTCCATAAAATTGTACCAGAGTTACTTCTTGATTTCTGAAAATGAAATGCTTAGATATTATTCTTTAATACTTTTATGATAATAATTGCATTGATTTTAAAAAAAGAATCAGTGAATAAAACTTATGAAATTTGTGATATTAGACTTACTTTAACTTACTTAAAATGCCACCATAAAATTTGTATATTTTGGACATAGTACATAATCACCTACTCAAAACATAGGTTAATATTGTGTTTGCAGACAGAATGATATCTCACTTGCTTATTCATTTTGGTGGTTCTTTATGGCTTGCTTCTATGCACTTCTCTGAAAATCAGTATGTTTTTGCAGTCTTAAACTTCGCCTTTTGTCTCGTGTTATGATCCAGTCTACTGAAGGAATGAAACTATCAGTTTAGGCCAGCATCACTTATATAACAAAATCACACAAGCATCTATCCTTGAGTCAGAACAGAAACAGCATATTTGTGTCAGTTCCCTAAACCCTAATTCCTACAAGATGATGCAAAGAGGTCCAGATGACACCAGTATATACAGAATATTGCATTATAGGAGATGAATCCTAAACTTACAGAACCTGAATCTTTTAAACAGTTAGCATTCTTTCTCTTTGCTCCAGAGGTAGACACTATCTCTACCTTCTGAGACTATAAGCTAAGTTTCCCTTTGCTCTGCAAAAAGATACTATCTTTCATCTTCCAAGACAGTTCACTTTACTAACACCCTTGAAAAGTTAAACCAGAACAATGATAGTCAGGTCCTATGCTTGCAAAACATGCAGGAATCTGAGAGACACCTGGAGAATTGTCTTCCAACAATATCGAGTTATTATAAAGTAACATTGAATAAGATAGTCTGTTATTGGCAGAAGAATAGCTAAATAAACCAAGAGAGAATCAAGAAACAAACCTATACATATAGTTACTTTACAGATATGCCACTGCAATGGCAGTGTACTCAGGAGAGAGAGCCTTTTCAATAAATTGCTTTGTGTTAATTAGATATCCATATGGGAAAATATGTATTCTTTTACACACACATACATCCACACATATTGACTTCCATTTTACACTGTACACACAAAAGCAATGCAAGATGGATTGTAGATTTAGATATGAAAGCTGTAAACAAAAACACTTCTAGGAAATAACAGAGAAGAATACTTTCATGAGCAGATTTTTAAATATCACTGAAGAAAGACAGATTTGGAAGGTGATGGTAGCTCATTTCCTTCCCCCTTTGGTTGTTTGACAGATACTTGGCTCAGTAGATCCAAGTTAACTCAAAGGCAGAAGAGTTTGATATTAATCACTGGGTTTCATATTATCACCCTTTATAACAAAGTCACTTCCCAAACCAAGAAGGTTCTACTCTTATATAGTCCCATGTATTTTACCTTCTCCCCTGTTCCTATAAGTAGAGCATTACTGAGGCAGTCTTCCTCTCTCCCCAAATGTTGGCCAGTGTGCATGTAGTCCATTTATGCCCAGTGGAGTCTGTGAGATAGGATAACAAGAGATTCTGGACACTCTATTCCTTCTCTGCTTCTAAGATTTTCCCAGTAAGGTCCATCTCATCTGTACCTTTATGGTACTATGGTTTTATGTCTACACTCTTTTTTTAGGACAGCTGTTAGTCCTTAAGGGACATACTTCACTCTGCCTATGAAATTTTGGAAAAAACTTAACTGGCTTAGTCATTGGTGGATACTATTTCTTTCTAATTGTGTGGACAGGTCACCCTCTGATAGCCCTGAGTGAGTGGGCTGGCTGTTAGGTCAGCTTAGCCCTCCCTCCTTTAAATGACTGCTGAGAGGTCTGTTCCAAACCCCAAAAGAGTCATCTTGCCAGGGTAGGTATCAAGTAGCCACCTAGTCTGTTAGCCCAGTACCCTGCAAGCCTCACATATGTTTAACTCATTTGTTGGGGTCTTTTAAAAACGCAAGTTTAGGCAGCAGAATGGTCTCCCAATGACAAAAACAAACAAACAAAAACCCTGGAAGCCTTCATGCCTCATTCACATGTGGTGTGCTGTATGCCAAGAGCTGGAGCTGAGTTGGGGGCTGAAGTCTTCACAAGAAATAAAGTGGCCACAGCGTTCAATAGTTTGGATAAGATGATTCAACTCCAAAGAAACACTGCGAACATCAGACATATCTGTGTTTTGGCTCCTGTTGCCCTGACTGACTGTCTTATATCTAGTAATGGCAGTTGCTTGGCAAGCAGGAACTTGATATGCTGATTCTAAAATTCATATAGAAGAACAAAGGGCCAATAATAGTCAAGACATATCTGAGGAAGGGTAAAGGTATGTGGACTGCAGAGAAAATGAGCAGATGTGAGGTATCACTATGAAATCCACTTCCATCTCACTACGTTATGCAAGAGTCAGGCTGTCCAGGCTTAGATGCAGGTGGAGATCGCTGACCAGCTTGAGGTCAGTCCACACCTGCCCCTCATCTACCCAAGTAATGAGGACCACCTGGTTAATCTGATACACTCTCCAGGACATACCGATTTTGCCTCTGAAGTATAAACTGGTTGCATTTGTGATGGGTACATAACTGTGGTAAATATGATGGAAGCAGTCTGTCTGCAGATATAAGAAGTTCTGTGACAAGTCTGGATCAAAAATATTCATCTAGGTTTAGTGATTAGTGAATGAGATTACTTGATAGTGGAACTGAAATTCACTCCACAAGAGGCTTATTCTCATCTTACGCATCTTTTAGAAGAGATTAACACACTCACAGGAGCTCTTTTACTTCTAATGTCCCAGAAGGAGAGCAGAGAGAGAGATTAAATTGCAAGTGAATCCAAATTCTGAACAAGGAAGGCAAGAATATTACTGAAGCACTGGCTTAGAGGATATGGATACTTTTTAATGTTACTTTTCCCAGATTAAAGAAATATGGTTACCAGTGCATTGGATGGGTGAGACTTTGGAATTGAGCTCCTTGACAAAATCTAGTCAAAAGATTAGCATCAAAAAGGAAGTTTTTTTTTAAAACCTGTGAGAAGATTATTAGATGACTATAAAGAATAAGAAAATTAGGAGGATTGATCAGGCAAAAGGAATGAAATTTTTTATTTATAAAGCTGATCCTGGAAAATATATGTAGTTTATATGATGCTGTCTTGAAAAAGAACAAAGAAAAAATTAATAAAATAGTAAGTTCTTTAGGATAAAATATTGGAGCCCAGAAGGCAACTCATTTAGATACTAATGTTCAGAACAATCCATTTACTGTCGGTGGCCACCATATCCCAAACTGTTCTTGCTATAGTGTGTCAGAAACATTATAGCTTGCTTAATATTATAGCCAAGAGTGGAGAAATTAATGGGCACAAGAGGACAAATGTTTGATTCTCTTCCACAAGAAACCCAGGCACTGAAATCAGCTTTTATGAGATGTAGAAGGGAAGACAATCCTCCAGTTATAATCTTTGTTTCCAACATATTTCCAGTTGGCACTGAGGTTTTCCCTCACAAGCCATGATCTCTCACTCAAGAAGAAATCTGACATGAGGATGTGAGACAAAGGCACATGGAGAAGCTGGCAGCAGTTCAGGGGCAGGTGTCTTTCTAGCCCACCCCAAATGGGAGTGCCCATGAAACAAATCCAAAGAGAGAAGAGTCAAGAGGTGATGGGCAAAAGATGGAGATTATGACGTCTAAACCTGTGTTTTAGGAGGGAAACAATCAAGTATGTTGTATTTCATATGGCTTGAAGAGGAAATAAAAGAAAGATGGCCCAAGGACGGTCAGCTTGAACTTTTGCAACAGGTACCATTAGGTTTCTCAGTTCCAGCAGATGTCCTTCCCCAAGTCCTCACATGCCATTTTGTATTCTTAAGAACACAGATCTTCTGATTAGAATGGAACTAGGAACTGGAAAATCTAGAGGGGCTATCTCTAAGAATAGGAGGCCTACAAGACTTTGTGGTGATTTCTGCAATACTGTGTAGCTTGCAATCCTGCCTACCATTTATTCCACTCAACTTTGTAGCCACCCTTATTGTCAGGGTTGCCATTGAATAAAGACCCCCCCAAGTGAAATGTCCCACCTCATCAAAGAAATGAAGATGTTAAACCAAATGACCCCTTGGAATTTAATTCAGGAAATTGAGCTGAGGGCACATTTTAGTTACAACCAGAGAAATCCACATTCAACAATGCCTGATGACTTAAAAGAAAAAATTGTAAAGATTAAAAATCAGTGTACCTGAACCCATTATTCTATTCAGAAAAACAATCATAAAACCTTCAAAAGTTGATATGGTAAATGAATAAATAGTCAATCAACAAAAAATTACAGTCATACACAGAACAAAAGAAAGCAAAATCCATGAAGGAATCCAGGTTGACTGATGTGCTAATCACCAAAACAACTTTCAATAAATTTGTCATGCTCAGTGTGAAGAAGTCAGTCAGATTCTGGAAGAAAATAGTGATCTGGTTTGTTCTGTGGAGGAACTGACATCCTCAGTGAATCAGGGCAGAAATATTAATGATCCACCAGAAGATCTAAGAGGGAATTGTGAATTCAAGGGAAAACTAGAGCAACATCTAACAGGGAGAAAATGGAGGAACACTGTTGGCCAAATCTGGTTGTTTGTCCCAAGAAAATTTGGGTCCAACCTATTAGTCCATAATAGTGAAGATTTTCAGAACTTGATATGACCAGGCCCAACTGATCAAGTTTCCAAATAAGGCAGTAAATACTGAGATTTGGACAACAGCATTGTGAGTATCTTCCAATCGCAGCCCCCTCTGGGCCCATCCTCTCATGGATGCCCTCTCATGGGCATCTGTTTTGTCTTAGAATACGAGCCTTAAGTAACTTCGAGCAACAAGGAGCAAGTGATAAGCAGAATCAAGAGCCAAGTGGTCTATTAAAGGAGAAACAGGGGGAAGATGAAACCTAATCTGGTCAAGATGAAAACCAAGATGGCTGCTCTGAGCCTTTTGAGAAGGGGACTGCTCAGAAAGGAGAAGTGTTACTGCCTGATTGCTGTGGACTCTTCTCAGGACAGCTAACTGCCACCATGAGAGAGGTGTGTGGAGATGTGCTACAAGTGAAACCTCAGTGCCTGCTGGCAGTTATGCACATATGTGGCATCATGCCCAGAGGTAATGTTCTTGGCTTAGTAAGTCTATACTGTCCTGTCAAAGAGAAAAGTTTAAGTGTTTCAAGAAAAAGAAAAGATTAGGCAGACATATTTATCGTTAAGCCTCTGCTGCCCACGGCCAAAAGCTTTCTTCATGGATGAAATCAGGAAGAAGCCAACTCACAACTGGTATTCAGCCATTGGGAAATCATTCCAGCAACCTGTCCTGGGTGCCAACCACTGAGGAAAAGTACTTGCACTTTGGGGAAAAGGCTGATTCAGAGAACCAAACATGGAAGTACATGAACATAGTGATAAAGTAGAAAGGTTTTTGTCTGGAAAAGATTGTGGAGCACATGGAAAAAGCAGAGAACCCTCAGCCAAAATAAGTAACTGATATCTGCAATACTGACTCATGGGCCAAACCTAGTCTCCACTGGTAGATATTCTACTTGGACCCTTATTGTAGACCATCAGGGGTTAACCAAAAGATGCTACAGTTGTTCCCACAATGCTTGACATCACAACAGTGACTGAACAGAGTGCTTCTATTTCGGACTTTTGTTCTACATATCACCCTGGATATGGATAATGCTTTCCTGGACATGGCTGACACTCCAGGAAGAACAAAAGAATCTACTTGGCTTTACTTGGAAGATAAAGAACACCATTTCAGGTGAGTAATACATCTATAACAAAAATAGGGTAACACTATGCATTCAAAAGAAAAGATGAAATTCAAAAAGACTGATAATACTACTTATTGACCAGCATATTGAATGACTAGAACTCTGTATAGAGTACAACCTTGCCAGATGTACAGAAAGGAAAGGACAAAGATATCCAGCTGTAGGTAGCTAACTGTGGTAGGCAGAATTCTAAGGAAGCTGTATGACTCCCCTCCCTCTGTATAATTCCCTTGCATTGAATGTAACCAGGACCTGAGAATATGATTCAGACCTGTGATAAAATTATGTCATAAGGTAAAGGGATTTTGCAGCTGTAAGTAAGGTGCCAAATCATTTGCATTTGAGGTAATCAAAAGGGAGACTGTCTTGTGTGGGCCTGACTTCATTAGTGAAAAGATATGAAAGAGATACTAGGACCTTTCTGAAGAGAGAGTCTCCCATTGGCTTTGAAGAAATAGGCTTCTATGTGTTCTATAGCTGCAAGGAGATGAAACCTGCCAACAACTATATCAGCTTGGAAGAGAACCCCCAGCCTCAGAAGGAAACCCAGCTCCAGCCTACATCTTGATTGCAACCTTGTGAGACTCTGAACAGTGGACCAAGATGAGCCATCCCCAGACGTCTGGGAGATGATAAATATTTGTCTTAAGGAGCTAAATTTGTAATTTATTGTACAGCATACAAATCTAGTACAATAACTAAAGTTTGATGTGCTCACAACAATAGCACACTCTATAAGTTAAGTAATATTATTATTTCCATTTTATTAACAAAGAAACTTGAATCATAAAGAGGTCAGGTCCTATGCTAGTATGTGGTGGAGCTGAGATTGTTACCGTGTTATATTGCCACTCCTCTACTATACAACAAGTTTTCATATTCTAAATAGTTAAAATTTGTTATTTGATGCTATAAAGAAGGAAGAAAAGAAACATTATCTTCTTTTCTATGCTGAGAAAAAGAAAATCTGGAATTAAAGCCAAATGATGTGCAGCACTATTAGGATAGGGAAATCTGCAAGAATGAAAGAGGACAATTTTCATCTTATTTTTCTGCTCTTTCTCTACCTCATCTAAAAAATAGTGAATCAATTCATTAACGTTATTGGCATATACTGGATCTGCATTTCCATACGTCTGCAGTTCTTTTACCAGTATAAATTCTAAGAAACTTGTGAAAATGAGGTCCGAAAAGAAGAGTTTACCAAGCTAAAGACTAAAATTTGGTAAATATAAATAAATAAGGAACAATATATCCAATTTAATCAATAATGCTCTTATGTATTATTTATTTTATAAGAGCTAACAATTCATTAGCTAAAATATTTATCATCTTTATAAAAGCAATGCTCTGTGAAAATATTGTGCCAATATTAGATACTCATATATGATACTCATATATGATACTCATACATACTCATATATGATCAAATGAAATGTCAGTTATTGACAAGTAATAATGGCTTTATTAAACTATATTTGTTTCATGGAAACAAGATGAGTTCAGAAGAAAATCAATTTGTAAACATTATCCAACTTAATGAGTTCAATATGCACCTGTATCACACGCATAATTTAGAAAATAAATCCATTTCAAAAACAATTTATTATAGATATACCTTGCTCATTGAAGGTAATCAAGAATGAGAAAATCACAATTTAAAATGGGAGGGGATTCCTAAAGAGTTAGAAGTAAATTATTATAATAATAGAGATTTCCCTCCAAATTATGTCAAATTATAAGATTTCTGATAATTATACATGAAAAATTCTATGGGTTGAGAATACCTTGGGAAAGTTACATGGAAAAAATCCACCATATGATATATTCTCAAGGCTAATAGTAGTCAATACCTTTAAATTAGTCACACATATTGGGGGGGTCAGAGTAACCCCAATTATTTTTCCCGGACAAATGGGTATAAGATGTTCTCCAAATGCAAAAGCCTTTGAAAATGCTGTGAGCTTGACAGTTATAATTTGAAACACTCACTTTGCTCTTTGAAGGAATATCTGGATTAAATAGACATTTTAAAAATAGATGAAGAAGACAAAAACATTGTGAAGGGTGTTTAGTTTTCATAAGCAGTATCTATAGGAAAGTTGGATGATGTTCAAAGAATGGACCAATTTAATATTACTTATTGTTCTCCTGAAATTTTATATTAAATTCAAATATGTTTTAAAATACTGAAGGAAGAGGTTTTGAGTTATATAAGTACTTCCAAATAAGTACTTCTTTTTATTTTGAGCTTTATTCTAGCATGAATTTCAGCCTATTCACCTTGCATTTTAAGAGATGATACCTTTGATATCAAATCAACAATCAAAGGTTGAAATTTATTTGCTAATCATGAATTGGCCTATACACATTTGTTCGTTTAGTTATTCTTTTGATTCAGCTGAGAAGCCTGGGGTTTTCTTTGTTTGTTGAAGATACGTAAATCTTAAGCACTGTCTACATGCTATCTGAATAGAGATGCTCTCCTATCCCTCACCCCAGCTACTAACTTTGTGTTCCAGTCTCTTCACTATTTCAACTTCCGAGGTCTTGAAGAATAATGTAGAACTTATTGCCATAATATCTCTCTGAAAGTCACCTAGAGTATTCAATTTTGCATCACTCGGAAATTTCTGAAATATTTTCTTTAGTTCTGTTTCCCTCTCAATGCTTTCAACCTTGGCTTACACTATACCCTCAATCCTTTCTTCTGTTACTGATATGTGTTTTTACATACACTGAATCTCTGTGTCTGTAGTCCAATCCTGATTCCATGCTACTCCCCATCCTTTTGTAATTCTAGCAAAAATATTCTCTAATAAGTAACTTACATGTAGTCAAATATTGGAATTTTTAATGAAATATTTATATTTTACCAAAGGAATATTAAATAGTTGAATATAACCCCAACTTTTATTTGAATAGATCATGACAGGTAGAACTTTTGTTATGTAACTCTACCCTTAATGGTCTTTTACATCAAAATCTAAACTCTAAGCTCTCAGCTTTATAGAGCTTGGTATTAGTTTTTTTCATTCATCTATTTAATCCTATTTCTTGGTTTTCCCCATTGTAATCTCTTTGTCTCTTTTTGGAACTTGCTTTTGCTACATTCAGCATGGATGACAGACACTGTGCTTCATACGTGACCCCTAGTTAGGAAGGAATTCCTTTTATTCTATGAAGTATACAAATTCTACCTGCTATGCTAAGTTCAGCTCAGCTTTTACATAGCCTACAAATTCAAAATGTATTGTTCCAGTCAAGAATAATCTTCAAATATCTTGAGCTAGTAACTGTTGCTACACTACTAACAAAATCAATTATTTTCTAATATTTTGGCATCATTAGTTTCACATATCTTAACCAAAATAATAGAACTTCTAAGTTATAGAAACATGTTTTGCCTCTTTTTTTCTTCCTCAATAACATAGTACTGTGATAACTCATGGTAAAATACACACAATAATAATCCTATTAGGTAAGATTACATATATTTTAACACAAAATACTAAGCAAAATTCCTAGCATGTAAGTGCCAACTAAATATTAGATAAAAATAGTTCATTCATTCTTGTTCTTGGCTTGATATTGCTAAAACTACTCAGAAAGATACTCATAATTTGGTCACTTTGAAGGTTTAATTTCATACATAAAACTACTTAGGAGTGGATTTTTGCAAGGATGAATATAATATATTCCTGCTATATAGACAATGTAAAGTAATTTTGTCTGAGTTAAAGTTACACAATGCAAGGTGAGAAAGAAGACTTCATTAACAGCTGTACATTTATTTCTATAACAGTGCTTGGGTCACTTGACCCTCCAGCGCTAACAATCATATCATTTTAACTGTGAATATATAATATACACAGTCTTTAAAATATTTTAAGATCTGATACAGAAAAACATTATAAATCCTAAATATGGCTCTTGAAAATGCTAACCAAATTGTCTCCCTTATGATTATATTTTTATTCTGTTTTTAACCCTGAAGAGTCCAACATGATTTCTAAGCCATGGTGGTAGTGGTGGTAATGGGTGTGTCTGTGTGTGCCTGTGAATGTTGTATACACTGAGACTATCTCTTCTTACTCATCTGACATGAATAAAAGCAAACAATCCCATAGTCATGGCTATCTCCCTACACTGGTTTGTTGCCAGTTGACCCATTATGGGTCATAGTATCTGGCTAAAGAGTTACAACATCATGAATTTTATCAAGCAAAATATTCTATACTTCTATAAGGGTAAAGTGTCTCACCTTTCTCAAGACACCCACAGCAATCTATTGGTCTGTAATGAATCATACTGTCAAGTCCGACAAGATGAAGAGAATCTTGTTACTTCTAGGTAGCCCTGGTCTGTTTCCGTGATTTGGACCTGATTTGAATATTTAACTTCCTTTTGGAAAAATCATTATGAAATTACCAGAAGCCTTTTCAATTGTACTAAGGCTAACAAAATAATGATATTTATTCAAGGAAAGAACTAGATAAATGAATGTGATATAAATAGTCTGGTCAAAATAACATTGTGGTCCAGTACCAGTACCTTTAAAGCATCTGGCGTTATTTGATGTGTAAGAAACAGTTCACCAGACAAGCTGGGCCTGCTTTATTTATGAGACTGTTATGTTCTTGTAGAACCCTTTTTATGTAAAATGGCATCATTGATTTAATAATAAGAACACTGTTGGAAGAGATGTAACAATATACCATTTCCTCTCTAACAGAATAACAAACATAAGGATTTCCAAGGCAAAATTATTAGATCAATGCTTTCCATCTGGTGGAAGGTCAAGGAAAATGGCAATGATGTAATGTTACCAAATAGCTAAATTTTGTAAGATTTATTCAGCTTTAGATGAGATAAGGTTTCTTTAAGTATCTTGCTAAAGGAGGTAAGGAAAGGCCTAGATTTTGCAATTATTTCAAACCTCCCCTTAAAGTCCTTTCAGGGAAATTCTAAGGAGCATTTAGAGAAATACTCTCTTTACCACCAAAGTCTTTTTAAAAAATGAGATTTTTCTTATTATATGGGACCAAATTTGCAGAAATATTCAATAGCATTATCATTTAAATTTACTGTAGCTATTTTGTCCTTTACAATTTGACATGTGCACGTTTTGATTATTCCACTAAAATAATTAAAGAATATGCTAAAAATGAAGATTCTATAACCACGCTGACTGAGGTCTGATCCTGGCTGGGACACTTACTTGATGTGTGACTTGGATCTAGTGGAATATTTCTGGGCTTCAGTTTCTTCATCCTACGCCAGAGAGTAGGATGTGATGACACATGAATTAGTTCTTATATAGAACTTTGCCCACTGACTAATGCATGCTTGAAAGTTAAATGTCTAGCTACTTTTGGCATTATTATTAAAATTATTTCATCACAATGCCAATTGATGGGGTTAATAATTTTGTTATCTATTTTCTGGAGATTTAACTCTTCCCTTTCTATGAAAAGAAACAGACCAGATAAAGGCTAGAGTTCTTTTATATCTTAAAATATTTCTTCTTGATTATTTATATGGAGGGTTCAAAGTAGCAGACCCTTAAATTACAAAATGCAGAATATAAGTAAAGAGATGGAATTCAGGATATTCTGAACCCAGAACTTCAAATAATAATGTGAATTAATATCTATTATTCTGATCTCAGGTTCTTAGATATACAGTCACTCTAGTGTAACAAATACGCTTTAAACAAATTTTGAGAAGTTAAATGTGATTTTTAAAAAATAAATTACACTTTATAGTATACTACACCAAACGTAACTTTAGTGTACTAAACTAAATATTACTTCCAGTATTCAACTTGAATAGGATATCCAATGTTACAATGAGCTTGTAAAATATATACACAGTTAGCCATGTGCTAACTGACAACAGTGGAATTACAGTTTGATACACATCATTTTAGTGTATCTTTGATGTGATGTGGTGAATTTTGTTGATAATAAAGGAAGTCTTATATGCTCATCAGTTTCTGAGCACATTCCAGCAGAAAGTTATCTACCTTCATTCACTTAAATACACTAAGAGAAAACTTACTTCTTGGTGAGATTTATGGATTTCATTTTTATACTGAATAAGCGATTCCCTTAAAAATTGATTTATTTAAAATTCCATGCAATCATGATTACTCTGTTTTCTGGAAAAGTAGAATAATTTAATCACTATTTGTCATGTTTCTCATTTTCCTAGAATTATTTTCCAAGAAAAACAATTATTAGTTCTTTCAAACCTTCTGCATATGAAGTGTTTCTGTATCCTTCATTGTCTTGTTTGTTCTGTGGATGCAATCCTATTTGTGAACCTACATTTTGAAGATAATCTATCACATATTGTCTGTTTAGTGCAGGGAATAGAGTTCTTCCTTACCCTAAGCTGCTTCAACTATGGATTGTGGACTCAGGTTAACCTATTAGTCAAATGGAATCCCTGGAACTTTTGTTCATGAACTGATATGATTCCAAGGCTTCTCCATTCTACAGTTGAATTTGCTTCTTGAAACAATTGCATATGTGAATATTTCTATTAACTTGCACTCTTCAGCTTTGTCACATTCTTTCCTCCCAAAAATATTATTTTTATACTGAATCATACTATTTAAAACCTGACATTTATTGAGCACTTACTAATTCACAGACACAGTACTAAGCAATTTTCTCATTTAATATTCAAAGTCATCATATACAAAATATTCTATTACTATTTTCACTTTTATTTAATTATGTGGCCTCAGATTTTTGCCACCTGAAAATTTGGTAAGCCTATCTTAACTCATCTTGTAAGCCACTAATAAAAAATGTTTAACAAGTGAAGAGCAATCACAGAATTACTTAATATTCTACCAAAGATGTCCCTCAACTTAAATTCAAGTAGATTCAGATTTACCTACTTTCTTGATACCTCTGCCTGGATGTGTCATGGATACTCCAAACTTAAATGTTCAAAAATTTACTGGTCGACTTCCTCACTTCTTCTCAATTTACCCCCAGTTTCTCAAGCCATAAAACTTGAAGTCAAAATTTTGCCTTTTTACTGCCTGAGTGAATTCTTATTCTGTCCACTTCTTGCTATCACCATTGCTACTGTTCTAGTCCAAGTAAGTAATTTCCACATTGTCTCTTCCTGTCAGCCAAATCCATGCTCAGGACTGCAGCCAGAATGATCTTTTAAAGAGAAAAATCCTTGAATATCACTTCCTTTCTTAATACCTCTCAGTGTTTTCAGTGCTATTAGAATAGAATTCATTTATAAGATGACCTTTAAAATCCTTCAAAATCTGCCTTTTCTTGCTTTTTGTTCTCTGGACACATAGACTTATTTAAATTCTACAAAATATATCCTCACTTGTCTTCAGTCTTCCAACTATAACGTTTCCTTTCTCTTCATTTTCTTCCTCTCCTTCCTTCTGTTCCAGGCATGAAGCTAGGCACAGAGCATGAATTAGTGAATAAAACATACACTGCCCTTACAGAACTTACATTCCAATTTGAGAAGATAGAAAATAAGTAAATATACCAGTAAAAATATGGTTTACCAAATTTTCTTCTTCTACTACCTTTCATGACTAAGGTGTACTGATATTCTATGTGAGAGCTTAAACATCACTTCCTCATGGAAGCTTGCCCTGACCCTGTAGATTGTTACTCCCTTATCTTATGTGGGAACAACATCCCTCATATTTCACTTTTAGCACATCATATTGATATTTGTCATGATTTGTTTAAGGTATGTTATCCCTAATCACCAGGAAACTCCATGAAGGCATAGCTTATAACTAACTGTCCACTAGTATATCCTCAGACTGGGAAAGTAATTGATAGCTACTTACTAAATGACTGACTGATCAACTACAAAGTGAATACAAAACCACATACTTTGCACTTCAACCAAATGCTTCCACCATTTTCTGCAGATTAACTCTGCAGAAATCTAAAGACTCCTTTTTTTTTTGTTAGAAGAATGTCTTGATGGAAAAGGATCAGGAAAAGAGTGTTTCATCATATTAGATAAAAATGCATATTAGAAAGTCTCCATAATCAGAACAGTGTTGTACTTCTGCCAAGATAAATGACCAATGAATGAGATGAATGGAATTAAACATAGCTAACAGTACTTCATATATGTTCAATTTTAATTACAAGAATTGTCAAGATTTCACATCAAAGATAAAAGAATAGATTATTAAAAACACAATGTTGCAACAACTTACTTTTTGAGGAAAGATCTTAAATGTCTATTCACAGTATAAAAATAAATCCCATTTTTCTTTTCTTTTTTTTTTTTTAAGGTACGCGGGCCTCTTACTGCTGCGGCCTCTCCCACTGCGGAGCACAGGCTCCGGATGCGCAGGCTCAGTGGCCATGGCTCACGGGCCCAGCCGCTCCACAGCATGCAGGATCCTCCCGGACCAGGGCACGAACCCGTGTCCCCTGAATCGGCAGGCGTACTCTCAACCATTGCACCACCAGGGAAGCCCCCATTTTTCAAATGAAAATGTATTCCATATGGTTTAGTTTAGCTGATTTCCTTTTTCTTTTTTAATTGGGATTATTTATAATTTTATCAAATGTTATTTTTCAGTCTCCCATCTCCTTGAGGGTCATGTCCTTAGAGTTTCTTTCATATCCAAGACTATGTTGTCCTATTCTCAATTTATTCTAAATAGACTTATGCTCCCATTTACTTCTATTCTGAACTTTTAAATAACTTGGATTATGTTATCCAGATTCCTATTAATCTTCTCTATTTGGTTCCCCACTCCCCACCAGTTCCAGAGGTTTAATCCTTTGAGGGGAACTCTCTATTTCTCTGGTTTTCATGAATTTCAGGAAATTCACTCAGAAAAAAACCCACCTTCTCTCTGCTACTCAGTCTTTCTCAAGGGTGGAGGGACTTATTTGTTAAGTGAATTAGGGAGGACTTGAGCGTACTGACGCGAATAAGTCTGCCTCTATTTTGTATCTGCCTGCCTGCAAAGAGTGAAGTCTAGTTTGCTCCTTGCTCTGAGGTAACCTGAAGTAATTGGCTAAGCCCCTCAGTGTGGGGCCTGTGGTGTCCTACTGAGCCAGTGACATAGAGAAGGGAAGAAAGGATGGCCTTAAGGCTGTGTATTTCCATAACATATTAGCAAGCACTTTCTTCACAGGTCAAAAGTCATGACTTCCATTCAGCTATTTATAACAGTAAAGCTACTATTTTGATCAAAATGTTTCTGTGTCCAATTCAGAAATAGAAATAAATAATAGGCTATTACTTTTTTGGCCCTTATACAATCCTGAAAAAATCTATCCTTAGTTTCTCTTACCTTATTTTAGGCCTAATCAAATGTTTAATTAGGCCTCCTCTATACTTCTAATTCCACTTGGGACATTGATTGACATCCTACAACTAGATTTAGTACAATTCTTCTTGTATTTGAAGAATCCTTTGTAGGCATTTTATTTCTGTTCTAAATGCCCTTCTTCCCACCCCAATTTTGGTTATCGTTCTACAAATTTCCCATATCAAATTGTGGTTTAGTATATTATCTGATATCAAGCTGCCTGGCTTCGTATATTTCTTCTATTGCTACTGGCTGTGTGAACTTGGACAGGTTTCATCACCTGTGCAATGAATACGAAAACAACACCTCACTGCTGTTATTTTGCTGACTGAGATAATATGTAGAGGATTTCTGACATGTAATAGGCATCCATTGTTAGTTAAAATAGCATCATTCCTTTTATCTTGACCCACTTCATTCTCAGAAACCCAAATAATTAGTATCACCTGAAGATGTATAATAATATAGCTATTAGGCCATGTGTATCTATTTTGTAAATCTTCATATATTTGCTTTATGTCAAGTACTCTTTTAGAAGCATGGATGTTAGCAGAAGATACATTCAATAACTATCCTAATGGTTGAAGTTCATCATTATAACTATAAGTTGTCTTTGGTATTAGGAAAGCATCACCCATATAAAAATACAATTTATTCAACATATCATTAATCATCCATGTAATCATTAAACATCATTTAATATTAATTACTTGAAGGAGGCTTTTGGAGATGACAAAGTTTATGTCTTCTCCTTAAGTTGCTTATAGACAGAACAGGAATGTAAATGGTGCCAATAGAGGAGCATAGCTAAAGTACTATTGGGGATCCAGTTCAAGATGGTGATAGAGGAAGATCCTAAAATCACCTTATCCAACAGATACACTGGATCTACAGCTATATATGGAAAAATTTCCATTGAAAAAAACCCTAAAAACTGGTGGAGCAACCCCTTCACATCAAGCAAATGAGAAGGACTCCACATCAAAGTTGGTAGGAGAGGCTGAGACGCAATCTCACCTCTCATCTCAGGAGGTAACTCAAAACCCAGAGCTTCTCCTTGAAGAGTGAAGGGTTTATGCCCCACATCAGGTAACCCAACTTTTAAGACCTGTCCCTGAGAGACAATTATACACCAATAAATTAGACAACCTAGAAGAAATGATAAATTTCTAAAGCATACAACCTTCCAAGACTGAATCATGAAGCAGTAGAAAATCTGAACAGACCAATTACCAGTAAGGAGATTGAATCGGTAATTTAGAAGCTTCCTATAAACAAAAGCCAGGACCAGTCAACTTCACTGGTGAATTCTACCAAACAATCAAGAAGGATTAATAGCAATCCTTGTCAAACTCTTCCAAAAAATAGAAGAGGAGGGAACACTCCCAAACTTATTTTATGAGGCTAACATTACCTTGATAGCAAAACCAGACAGATAACATAAAAAAAAAATGACAGGCCGATATCTCTGATGAACATAGGTGCAAAAATCCTCAACAAAATATTAGCAAACAAAAATCAACAATGCAATAAAATGATCATACACCATGATCAACTGGGGGATTTATTCAAGGGATGCAAGGATTGTTCATACCCACATATCAGTCTATGTGATAGACCACATTAAAAAAATTAAAGAATAAAAATCACATGATCATCTCAATAGATGCAGAAAAAGCTTTTGACAAAATTCAATGTCCATTTATAATAAAAACTCTCAACAAAGTGGGTATAGAGGGAAAGTACCTTAACATAACAAAGGCCATATATGACAATCCCACAGCTAACATAATATTTAATGGTGAAAAACTGTAAGCATTTCCTCTAAGATCAGCAGCAAGACAAGGATGCCCATTCTTATCCCTTTAATACAGCATAGTATTGGAAATCCCAGCCAAGCAATTTAGGCAGGAAAAGTAAATAAAAGGCATGCAAAATGGAAAAGAAGATGTAAAACGGTCACTATTTGCAGATAACATGGTACTATATATAAAAAACCTTAAAGATTCCACCAAAAAATCTATCAGAAATAATAATTCAGTAAAGTTGCAGGATACAAAATCAATATACAGAAATTTGTTGTTTTTATACATTAATAAATAACTATTAGAAACAAATTAAGAAAACAATTCCATGTTCAAATGCATTAAAAAGAATAAAATACTTAGGAATAAATTTAACCAAAGAGGTGAAAGTCCGGTATACTGAAAATTATAGACACTGAGGAAAGGAATTGAAGAAGCACACATAAATGGAAAGATATTCCGTACTCATGAATTAGAATAATTAACATTGTTAAAATGCCCATACTACCCAAAGCAATCTATGGATTCAATGCAATCCCTGTGAAAATTCCAATGGCATTTTTCACAGAAATAGAACAAATAATTCTAAAATTTGTATGAAGCCACAAAAGATTCCAAATAGCCGAAGCAATCTTGAGAAAGAACAGAGCTAAAGGCATCACATGCTCTGACTTCAAACTACATTACAAGGCCATGGTAATTAAAACAGGATGGTTCTGGCACAAAAACAGACACATAGATCAGTGGAATAGAATAAAGAGCTCAGAAATAAACCTACACATATATGGTCAATTAATTTACAACAAAGGAGTCAAAATATACAATGGGGAAAGAATACCTCTTCAATAAATGGTGCTGGGAAAATTGGATAGCCACATGCAAAAGAATGAAACTGGACCACTATCTTACACCATACTCAAAAATTAATTCAAAATAGATTACTTGAAAGTAAGACCTGAAACCATTAAATTACTAGAAGAAAACTTAGCTGGTAAGCTTCTTGACATAGGTTCTGGTGATGATTCTTTAAATCTGACACCAAAAGGTAACAAAAGTAAAAATAGACAAGTGGGACTACATCAGTCTCAAAAGCTTCTGCACAGCAAAGGGAACCATCAACAAAATAAAAAGGAAACCTTCTGGATGGTAGAAAGTATCTGCAAATCGTATATCTGATAAGGGGCTAATGTCCAAAATATATAAAGAACTTATGCAATTCAATAGTGAAAATCCCCATGATTTAAAAATGATCAGAAGATCTGAATAGACATTTTTCCAAAGAAGACATACAGATGGCCAAGAGACACATGAAAAGATGCTCTTCATCGTTAATCATCAGGAAAATGCAAATCAAAACCACAATGAGATATCACCTCACACCTGTTAGAATGGCTTTAAAGGCAAGAAATACCAAGTGTTGTGAGTATGTGGAGAAAAGAAAACACTTATGTACTGTTGGTGGGAATGTAAATTGGTGCAGCCACTATGGGAGACAATAAGGAGCTTTCTCAAGAATTTAAGAATAGAACTATGATATGATCCAGGAATTCCCCCTGTAAATACCCAGGGTTTTTACCTGAAGAAAATGAAAGCAGTAATTTGAAAAGATATCTGTACCACCGTGTTAACTGCAGCATTATTTACAATAGGCAAGATGTGGAAACAACCTATGTGTCTATTGCTGCATAAATGAATAAAGAAGTTGTGATACACCCCCCCCCACACACACATATACATACAATGGAATAATACTCAGCCATAAGAAAGGATGAAATCTTGCCATATGTGACAATGTGAATGGACCTCGAGGGCCTTATGCTAAGTGAAATAAGCTAGAAAAAGAAAGACAAATGCCATATGATCTCTCTCATAAATAAATAAATAAATAAATGAGCGCACAGATACAGCGAACAGATTGGTGGTTGTCAGAGGTGGGGGAGTGAGGTGGTAAGATAAATGGGTGAACTGTTTTTGTTTTCATTTCTTAGTTCAATTTATTTAATTGAATAAAATTCAATTTATTTAACTGAATAAAATTCAAGTTATTTAATTGAATTTTTTAAAAAGTAAATGTAATAAATAAATAAAGTGGTTTCTCCTTTTCCCAGGATTCTCCCTCATATATAGCAGAAGTGGCTTTACCAACAAGGAAAGGAGGAAGGCTAGAAAGAACCTTGAGGTACTGGATTGAAATTAGAAATACCGGTATAAACTCATGCCATATATATACATGTGTGTGTCGGTATGTGTGTATACAGTTATAGAAATTGTTACAGATGTATGTATGCATGAATGTCTGTTTATACATGCATAATTATGTATATGTGTATGTATATCTATGTGCACACACACTGTATGTGTGTATGCACAGATATACATACACATTTTTCTGACCACTGGGGTGTCATTTCTGGAAACATCTAGAGTCATTTTAGATTAAAATAACAATAACTACAACAAAAACAAGAGCATCACTTTGTGAGAAGACAAATAAATAGCAAGTGATATGAAAGTACTTTTTAATGGGTAAAATATATATTTCTTCCACTTGGCATCTAACATAAAACATATATTAGCGGGCTTCCCTGGTGGTGCAGTGATTGAGAGTCCGCCTGCCAATGCAGGGGACATGGGTTCGAGCCCCAGTCCGGGAAGATCCCACATGCCGTGGAGCGGCTGGGCCCGTGAGCCATGGCCGCTGAGCCTGTGCGTCCGGAGCCTGTGCTCCGCAACGGGAGAGGCCGCAACGGGGAGAGGCCCGCGTACCGCAAAAAAACAAAACAAAACATATGTTAGCTTTGGGTAACATTTATCCTATGAATCAACTGCTATTATTTTAAATTATGTGTTATTTCAAACATTTAATTATTTAAGCCCTGTTTTCCAAATTTTTGTTTTTTGTTGTCACATCTAGGAAACAATTCTTTTGTCAATGAAAAATAGCAGTAGCAGCTTGCAAGTCATAATGCAAAAGAATAGAATTTCTGAAACACTCAATTGCCAGAAAAAAATCCTTTGACATATTTGTATTTTTTTTGCCATCTATCAACAACACTTCAATGAATAAAGACACAAAACTTTATTATCTACTTAGAAAAATTACTTGTTTACAGAAAGCCTGTAATTGGATCCTAAATATATTAGTGCCTGAGAGTCTTTTGAAGCAATTTTCATGATGCAGGAAGATAGTCTCGTAATTTGAAACTTCAATTTTGTTTGAGGATTTCAAATGTGCCAAATGTCATATAAAACCATAGACATTGTTGAATTATGGCCAATTTGTTGCCTTACCTTGGGATTTCAAATGCCATTTTTCTTTTAAGTAGGAATAATAAGAGGGAGATCCGTTTGACCTGAACCAACGCACCATTTTAAACAGCACATGCTGTCATCTTGCATGCAAAGTCTTCCTTAGGTGGAAAACTGAAATCACACATTGTATGGAATTTATTGAAGGGAGATCTAAAACACAGTTGTTTATCAGGGTTTCTAGTTGTGAGGTTCTTTGAAGTCTTGAGGACAGCAGTTTGTTTCCAGTGAATTCGGGGGTGAAAATGGTGGGTCATATCTCTCTGGTATTTCTTTTCTTTCAGAGGAACCATTATATAAAGATTAGAAACAGATTTCTCTGCAAGAGTCAAAGTTGAAACTGAAATAAAACAGATGCTTCTTATGGATAGGATGAATCTTTGAGTATTTTAGGAAGACAGTAGTTTGTTCTACAATTCTGGATATACTAAAATATATCTATATGAAGACTTTGGATAAAAGGTGATATTTTTATTAAAAATTATGTTTTAATAATATGGAAGATACTATGTGTTGGTACACCCAACAGCCATGCTCTCATGCTCTGTCTTTGATGGAAGACTTTCTTCCAAAACTCTAGGATCTACTGATTTTTTGCCTCTGTTGCTATGAGCAACATGGAACTACTTATAATCCACAGTAGGTTCTAGGTAATAAGACTAGTACTTTGACATGGGAATGCATTGATTAATAAAGTGAGTGCAGCAAGTGCTGTGCCACAAATGAGGTGACTAATAATAATTTAACTCTTACCCAATGATCACTTGCTTTTCTCAAGACCATAAATAGTTGGCAGAATTTTAATTGAAGCTATATTATGTTGAATTACATTCATACACTTAATTTTTGTTACATATCCAGAATATATGAAGTTCCACCTCTGTCAAAAGCTGTAGTAATCATAATTTCTATCTCATTCTTCACATTTTCCCTTACAAGAATCTAGAGAATTGCTTTGAAATTTTCTTAGTATTTGATAAAGAAATTAATTGATGAAGATAAACTATTTTTCTTCCTTTTGTTCTACGTTTTATTTCTACATTTGATCAAAATGCATTAAGGACTTCCCTGGTGGCACAGTGCTTAAGAATCTCCCTGCCAATTCAGGGCACAAGCATTTGATCCCTGGTCTGGGAAGATCCCACATGCCACAGAGCAATTAAGCCCATGTGCCACAACTACTGAGCCTGCACTCTAGAGCCCGAAAGCCACAACTACTGAGGCCATGTGCCACAACTACTGAAGCCCGCACACCTAGAGTCCGTTCTCCGCAACCACAAAGAGAAGCCTACACTCTGCAACATAGAGTAGCCCCTGCTCGCTGCAACTAGAGATAGCCCGGGCACAGTAACAAAGACCCAACGCAGCCAAAAATAAATTAATTTATTAAAAAAAAAGAAAAATTTAAAAAATGCCTTAGATTTTGCATTTGTTGAGTCACAGGAATATTATACCTAGTTCTTACTATTTTCATTTTTATATCTCAAGTGACTATGCATTTAATTAATAATATTGATGTTTTATAAGTCAATTACTTTATAAAGTAGTGAGAAGGGGAAAATAAAAGGAATGTAATGCATAGGGCCAATTCAAGTGGGCCAATCCAATATATGAGAATTATATTAGGTTGTCCAATATCTTCATTCAAAATTATTTTACTGAGATGAAATCAAGGCAGATAAGCACCATGGTAATAAGAGTTCATACATTCCTATGTTTGAAAAGTACTTTACAACATCCTTAATTCTTGCAACTATGTATGGTAGTATCCTCCTTTTACAGATGAAAAAGTTGAAGCTCAGAGTTTTATTAAATTTAACTGGAGTAAAACAGTTAATTAGTGCCTGGGCCTGTTACCCCTCCCTGTCCGACTCCAAAGCAGATGTTCTTTTAATGGCAACATGGTTCTTCTTTCAAATACAAGCATTGACTAGGAGAAGCAGAAAAACTAGGGAGTGTGGAAGTTTCTAGTGCTGAAAATATCTGGAGGAGAGAGAAAGCACGTGCTTTTGATTTTGTTTTTATGATGTCAAAAAGGGCCTCTGAGACAGTTTTAGGAAAGTAAGTTACAGGGTTTTGCTTGTTTGCATTTCTTGTAAAACACCATCAAATAAAACACACATATTAATATGTGCATGTAAATACACATGCACACACGTTATTCTCCTAATTTGGAATAATCACCTTTCATACTTTTTATAACTTCATAAATTTGGCAAAACTCTTCAGAATTCCAGGTGTGAGGTTTACAATGTGGTATGGAAAACTCTATTGTAAGGATGAAAATAAAAATATTAATCACTATTATATATATATATATATATACATATATATATATATATATACCTATATATATATATATATATATATATATATATGTATATATATATATACTTTTGGCCGTGCCATGTGGCATGTGGGATCTTAGTTCCCAGACCAGGGATTGAACCCGCATCCCCTGCATTGGAAGTGTGGAGTCTTAACCACTTGACTGCCAGGGAAGTCCTGACTATTATTATATTTTTCCAACTACAAACCATACCTGGGCCTTTTTATATGCTGTTTCCTCTAATGAACTTTATTTTTCTTCAATCACAGACCTTCAGCTAACAAACAAAAAAGTACTCCACACTTTACCATATATCAGAGTGATTTAAAATACATTTCATCTTATCTGTCATCCCTACTGTATTTAAAGTTTCTTAAGAGCAGGGATTATTTCTCCAGTACCTAATATGATCCCTAACCATAGTGTTTAAAGCATATTAGCTGAGTATTGAATAACTCATATTAATTAATTAAACTTTTGACTGAAAACTAGCATCCATGTATTTATTGCCATTGATTTTCAAGTAGTCATAAATATATTGTTTGGAAGCAACACAAACAAAATGAAATGAGAAAACATAATTTTGTGAGCAGGAATAATGTTGGTTCACAAAGGTGCTTCTGGGTGAAATCTGAAACTGGCTTCTGTACATGGTAGGCAATGAGAGACCAAAGAAAGAGACAGACCACTCCAGATTGGGAGGTGGCAGGTTTAATAAGCAAGAGAATTTACACATAAGGCTTGTCTTGGGCATCCACAAGACAAGTAGATCTCTACATTTGCATGCCAGAATATTAAAAGTTTATATAGAGGCCTTAACTGGGTCCAGTCGTATATACCGTCCTGACAGTCTCAGTAGCACATCACTAACTCAAGGCTGTGTCCTTGAGGCAAGTATTAGTGTGGGGAAGACAAGTGGAATACACATTCCAAGGACAGAGGAGGGGATGAAGAGCCTATGTATAATTGCTGGGGTCTAGCTCATGGGTCAACAAGCAGTCGTACCCTCTCCATGACCTCCTCCAATAAATAACAACAAAAAATAATTCGGTGATTATCAGAAAAGTAAAATGCTCATTTTAACCTAACCCACAAAAGTGTCATCAAAGTCGAGATTGAACCTACCCTATGAGATTGAGAAATACCTTCAAAACAACTCACTCAAAAATAATTAAATACAATGAAATTGACTACTGGATGCATAACATCAAAAATAACCTCTTTCAAATATCTTATTTAAAAATAGTCAGGCCAGTTGATAGTATAATAAAAACCTGTTAGTATCAATAAATATCCTTATTTATTCAGAGAAACAATATCTATGAAAGTTATATTTTAATTCATATTTTGGGTTAGTGTTTTATTAGTTCCTCCAGCTTGAACTACTGCATAGACTGTTCTTAGCATTTTTACTCTAAATTGACCTGACTCTTGTCTCCATCTCTACCACTCACAAAATTATAAAAATATAATTATTCAAGAGCTTAATCTAAGTAGGAATTTTTCTGGAAAATATTTCTGATATCAGAGAGCATCTCAGTAATTCTCAGTAATGTGTGTTAATAATTCAATAGTTTGAAAAAACAGACTAAGCTCTTGCTTTCCCCCATTCTCTTTTGTACTTTAAACTTGCTTGATCTTTTTTTTTTTAACATTTATATGTTCCTATGACTCAATTGACTTCATCCTCTTCTTCCAATAGTTTCTACTAATGCAACATGAAACTGTCTACAGCTAATGGATAAATGATAAAGATTAGGATGCAAGGAAGGGAACGGTAGCTAATATTATGAGGGAAAGCAAGAGTAGAAGTCAGATTCTCATTTCTATGGAAATAAAGTGTTGGAAGAGGTTTTCCTCCCTGCTGTTTCAGGATGAATGTTGGATCCATGGTAGTAATGCAGCAAAGGTCTGTTAAGAGACTCCGGGATTTTGACTGGTGCCTTCTTTATGCTTAGCCGCACAGCTGGTGCAGTGCATTTTCAACCGTAATAACTAATAACATTCCCGGTGGAAACATTCAACTGCAGTAAAACAGACAGAAATCTATTATAAATGTGAGTGCAATGTCAATGTTTACAGAAGGAGGTCAAATAACAGAATTCTATTTGGTAAATGTCAGTACTGTGTGAGTAGAAAGCATTCACAATATTTGCATTCTTATTAGAATGATACATGCAAAATCCATAAATATTTCATGGACTTATTTTTTTTAACTTCCATTTTTCCTCTCTAACCAGAAATTACTTTTCTTGCCATTTCTCTGAGTCTCAAAGTTTCCTATGTTGCTTATGTGGTTTACAGCATTTGAGGTCATATGGTGAGCCACTGGCCTTGTATAACATTCAGATCAACTAACTTATTGTGACATACTGGATACTTACATTCAAATGTGAATCCCAGAATTGAAATCTTTTTCTGATGTGAATCCACCCAAAGGCATATGCAGATCTCAACTTGTTCACCTTAAATTAACATTTTATGTCTTCTACTGACTCATTCATTTTCTATAGATGTCAGCATAGTGACATGAATCAGATCGGCCACACATGATCTCAACTGTTGTTTTTTTTTTTGTAACACAGGCAAAACCCACAAAAAACATTTGATTTATAATGAGGGATACATAAACACTTAGAACTATATTTTTTAAAATGTATACGAGTGATTTTTTTTGGTACCAATATTAAGAACCTGAAAGAGCCAGTGGAATATTACGCTATTACTAATTTGGTAATCAACTTAGTCATTGCGTTCTGTGAAAAGAATCAAATATTGTCCTTTTACAGATCATAGAAATGGAATTAACCCTTCACTGGAGTATTCATGCTATTACTACTCCTTATATAAGTAGCTTATAGTATTTAGTTGGAGGGGGGAGTGTAGGGATCATAGAGTCTTTTGTTCTCTAGATGTTAGTTTATAAAGGGAAAAAAAGGTATGATCGTAGAAATAAGTTGTCTGAAATTTTAGAAAATTAAATTTAAGGAAACAGATGCTTATTCCAGATGTGCTACACTATTTTCATTTGATTCCATGTGAGGAATATGTTGCAGCTTTCACTAAAGAACACTTTTAGACATATATTTTGTAACTCTAGTTTCCCAGTCTGGGACTTTAAGGAGACTTCACCAGTCAACATGATTTTAGAGATTTTTCTAATGAATCTTGTTGAAAATTATTAACCCTGCTACCTCTATTTCAAGATGTCCTTCTCAATTAAAGAAATGACCTGTCAGAACAGCGATGTACTAGCCTGGGGAAATCATTTTGGTAATTAGAGTGAAGCAAAAATGATAGAAAATATTCATTGAGAAGAAAAAGGGAGATACAGAAGGCTACAGAAAGACTTGTGGATGGTAATAATCTACATGACATATACTCAAACATAAATAGTGATGCCAGGTTAGCCTGATAGGATTTGAATCAACATGACTAAAGGCCAATTCCCCAGGATTTGCTGAAAGACCACAAAGCAAAACTCAAGCAAAAGATCTCTCCATGGATACATAGGTAGAAAGTTAGTTACATACTTGATCTGCTTTGAAGGCATCAGAAAGGGACTCTGAGGTATCCCTATGGGTGTGAGGCATTATCTAGAATTTTACCATTTGACACATACTCCTTTTTTTTTTTTTTTTTTTTTGCGGTACGCGGGCCTCTCACTGTTGTGGCCTCTCCCGTTGCGGAGCACAGGCTCCGAACGCGCAGGCTCAGCGGCCATGGCTCACGGGCCCAGCCGCTCCGCGGCATGTGGGATCTTCCCGGACCGGGGCACGAACCCGCGTCCCCTGCATCGGCAGGCGGACTCTCAACCACTGTGCCACCAGGGAAGCCCACTCCTTTTTTTTTTTTTTAACATCTTTATTGGAGTATAATTGCTTTATAATGGTGTGTTACTTTCTGCTTTATAACAAAGTGAATCAGTTATACATATACACATGTCCCCATAGCTCTTCCTTCTTGTGTCTCCCTCCCTCCTACCCTCCCTATCCCACCCCTAAAGGTGGTCACAAAGCAGCGAGCTGATCTCCCTGTGCTATGCGGCTGCTTCCCACTAGCTCCCTATTCTACATTTGGTAGTGTATATATGTCCATGCCATTCTCTCATTTTGTCCCAGCCTACCCTTCTCCCTCCCCTTATCCTCAAGTCCACCCTCTAGTAGGTCTGTGTCTTTATTCCCGTCTTGCCCCTAGGTTCTTCATGACCATTTTTTTGTTGTTGTTTTTAGATTCCATATATATGTGTTAGTATACGGTATTTGTTTTTCTCTTTCTGACTTACTTCACTCTGTATGACAGACTCTAGGTCCATCAACCTCACTACAAATAACTCAATTTCGGTTCTTTTTATGGCTGAGTAATATTCCATTGTATATATGTGCCACATCTTCTTTATCCATTCATCTGTCGATGGACACTTAGGTTGCTTCAATGTTCTGGCTATTGTAAATAGAGCTGCAATGAACATTTTGGTACATGACTCTTTTTGAATTATGGTTTTCTCAGGGTATATGCCCAGTAGTGGGATTGCTGGGTCGTATGGTAGTTCTATTTTTAGTTTTTGAAGGAACCTCCATACTGTTCTCCATAGTGGCTGTATCAATTTACATTCCCACCAACAGTGCAAGAGGATTCCCTTTTCTCCACACCCTCTACAGCATTTATTGTTTGTAGATTTTTTTTTCTTTTTTTGCGGTACGCGGGCCTCCCACTGCTGCGGCCTCTCCCGCCGCAGAGCACAGGCTCCGGACGCGCAGGCCCAGCAGCCGTGGCTCACGGTCCCAGCCGCTCCACGGCACGTGGGATCCTCCCGGACCGGGGCATGAACCCACATTCCCCACATCGGCAGGCGGACTCTCAAACACTGAGCCACCAGGGAAGCCCTGTTTGTAGATTTTTTGAGGATGGCCATTCTGACCGGTGTGAGATGATATCTCATTGTAGTTTTGATTTGCATTTCTCTAATGATTAATGATGTTTAGCATTCTTTCACGTGTTTGTTGGCAATCTGTATATCTTCTTTGGAGAAATGTCTGTATAGATCTTCTGCCCATTTTTGGATTGGGTTGTTTGCTCTTTTCGATATTGAGCTGCATGGGCTGCTTGTAAATTTTGGAGATTACTCCTTTATCAGTTGCTTCATTTGCAAATATTTTCTCCCATTCTGAGGGTTGTCTTTTGGTCTTGTTTATGGTTTCCTTTGCTGTGCAAAAGCTTTTAAGTTCCATTAGGTCCCATTTGTTTATTCTTGTTTTTATTTCCATTACTCTAGGAGGTGGGTCAAAACGGATGTTGCTGTGATTTATGTCATAGAGTGTTTTGACTATGTTTCCCTCTAAGACTTTGATAGTGTTGGGCCTTAGATTTAGGTTTTAATCCATTTTGAGTTTATTTTTGTGTATGGTGTTAGGGAGTGTTCTAATTTCATTCATTTACTTGTAGCTGTCCAGTTTTCCCAGCACCACTTATTGAAGAGGTTGTCTTTTCTCCATTGTATATCCTTGCCTCCTTTATCAAAGATAAGGTGACCATATGTGCGTGGGTTTAACTCTGGGCTTTTTATGCTCTTCCATTGATCTATATTTCTGTTTTTGTGCCAGTACCATACTGTCTTGATTACTGTTGCTTTGTAGTATAGTCTGAAGTCAGGGAGCCTGATTCCTCCAGCTCCACTTTTTGTTCTCAAGATTGCTTTGGCTCTTCGGGGTCTTTTGTTTTTCCATACAAATTGTGAAATTTTTTGTTCTACTTCTGAGAAAAATGCAATTGGTAGTTTGATAGGGATTGCATTGAGTCTGTAGACTGTTTTGGGTAGTAGAGTCATTTTCACAATGTTGATTCTTCCAATCCAAGAACATGGTATATGTCTCCATCTATTTGTATCATCTTTAATTTCTTTCATCATTGTCATATAATTTTCTGAGTACAGGTCTTTTGTCTCCTTAGGTAGGTTTATTCTTAGGTATTTTATTCTATTTGTTGCAATGGTAAATGGGAGTGTTTTCTTAATTTCACTTTCAGATATTTCATCATTAGTGTATAGGAATGCAAGAGATTTCTGTGCATTAATTTTGTATCCTGCTACTTTACCAAATTCACTGATTAGCTCTAGTAGTTTTCTGGTACCATCTTTAGGATTCTCTATGTATAGTATGTCATCTGGAAACAGTGACGGTTTTACTTCTTCTTTTCCCATTTGCATTCCTTTTATTTCCTTTTCTTCTCTGATTGCTCTGGCTAAAACTTCCAAAACTATGTTGAATAATAGTGGTGAGACTGGGTTACCTTGTCTTGTTCCTGATCTTAGTAGAAATGGTTTCAGTTTTTCACCATTGAGGACAATGTTGGCTGTGGGTTTGTCATATATGGACTTTATTATGTTGAGAAAAGTTCCCTCTATGCCTACTTTCTGCAGGATTTTTATCATAAATGGGTGTTGAATTTTGTCAAAAGCTTTCTCTGCATCTATTGAGATGGTCATATGGTTTTTCTCCTTCAATTTGTTAATATGGTTTATCACATTGATTGATTTGCATATATTGAAGAATATTCCATTCCTGGAATAAACCCCACTTGATCATGGTGTATGATCCTTTTAATGTGCTGTTGGATTCTGTTTGCTAGTATTTTGTTGAGGAGTTTTCCATCCATGTTCATCAGTGATATTGGCTGTAGTTTTCTTTCTTTGTGACATCCTTGTCTGGTTTTGGTATCAAGGTGATGGTGGCCTCATAGAATGAGTTTGGGAGTGTTCCTCCCTCTGCTATATTTTGGAAGAGTTTGAGAAGGATAGGTGTTAGCTCTTCTCTAAATGTTTGATAGAATTTGCCCATGAAGCCATCTGGTCCTGGGCTTTTGTTTGTTGGAAGATTTTAAATCACAGTTTCAATTTCAGTGCTTGTGATTGGTCTGTTCATATTTTCTATTTCTTCCTTATTCAGTCTTGGCAGGCTGTGCATTTCTAAGAATTTGTCCATTTCTTCCAGGTTGTCCATTTTATTGGTATATAGTTGCTTGTAGTAATTTCTCATGATCCTTTGTATTTCTGCAGTGTCAGTTGTTACTTCTCCTTTTTGATTTCTAATTCTGTTGATTTGAGTCTTCTCCCTTTTTTTCTTGATGATTCCACAGAAATGGTTTATCAATTTTGTTTATCATCTCAAAGAACCAGCTTTTAGTTATATTGATCTTTGCTATCGTTTCCTTGATTTTTCATTTATTTCTGATCTGATCTTTATGATTTCTTTCCTTCTGCTAACTTTGCGGGTTTTTTGTTCTTCTTCTCTACTTGCTTTAGGTGTAAGGTTAGCTTGTTTATTTGAGATGTTTCTTGTTTCTTAAGGTAGGATTGTACTGCTATAAACTTCCCTCTTAGAACTGCTTTTGCTGCATCCCACAGGTTTTGGGTTGTCGTATTTTCATTGTCATTTGTTTCTAGGTATTTTTTGATTTCCTCAGTGATCTCTTGGTTATTAAGTAGTGTATTGTTTAGCCTCCATGTGTTTATATTTTTTACATATTTTTTCCTGTAATTGATATCTAGTCTCAAAGTGTTGTGGTCAGAAAAGATACTTAATATGATTTCAATTTTCTTAAATTTACCAAGGCTTGATTTGTGACCCAAGATATGATCTAACTGGAGAATGTTCCATAAGCCCTTGAGAAGAATGTGTATTCTGTTGTTTTTGGATGGAATGTCCTATAAATATCAATTAAGTCCATCTTGTTTAATGTATCATTTAAAGCTTGTGTTTCCTTATTTATTTTCATTTTGGATGATCTGTCCATTGGTGAAAGTGGGGTGTTAAAGTCCCCTACTATGATTGTGTTACTGTCAATGTCTCCTTTTGTGGCTGTTAGTATTTGCCTTATGTATTGAAGTGCTCCTATGTTGGGTGCATAAATATTTACAGTTGTTATGTCTTCTTGGATTGATCCCTTGATCATTATGTAGTGTCCTTCTTTGTCTCTCGTAATAATCTTTATTTTAAAGTCTATGTTGTCTGATATGAGAATTGCTACTCCAGCTTTCTTTTTTTTTTTTGCGGTACGCGGGCCTCTCACCGCTGTGACCTCTCCCATTGCGGAGCACAGGCTCCGGACGCACAGGCCCAGCGGCCATGGCTCACGGGCCCAGCCGCTCCGCGGCATGTGGGATCCTCCCGGACCGGGGCACGAACCCACGCCCCCTGCATCGGCAGGCGGACTCCCAACCACTGCACCACCAGGGAAGCCCTCCAGCTTTCTTTTGACTTCTGTTTGCATGGAATATCTTTTTCCATCCCTCACTTTCAGTCTGTATGTAACCCTAGTTCTGAGGTGGGTCTCTTGTAGATAGCATATATATGGGTCTTGTTTTTGTATCAATTCAGCCAGTTTATGTCTTTTGTTTGGAGCATTTAATCCATTTACATTTAAGGTAATTATCGATAGGTATGTTCCTATTAACATTTCGTTGCTCCCAAAGAGCACCTCCTCAATTTGGGATGATTCATTGTCTAGTCAGGTATTCCACAGATGCAGGGTACATCAAGTTGATTGTGGAGATTTAATCCACTGCTCCCGAGGCTGCTGGGAGAAATTTCCATTTCTCTTCTTTGTTCACGCAGCTCCCGGGTTCAGCTTTGGATTTGGACCCACCTCTGCGTGTAGTTGGCCTGAGGGTGTCTGTTGTTTGCTCAGACAGGAGGGGGCTAAAGTAGCAGCTGATTCGGGGGCTCTGGCTCACTCAGGCCTGGGTGAGGGAGGGGTACGCATGTGGGGCGAGCCTGCGGAGGCAGAGGCCAGCATCACGTTGCCCCAGCCTGAGGCGCTCTGTGCGTTCTCCCGGGGAAGTTGTCCCTGGATCACGGGACTCTGGCAGTGGCGGGCTGCACAGGCTCCTGGGAGGGGCGGTGTGGATAGTGACCTGTGCTCACACACAGGCTTTTGGTGGCGGCAGCAGCAGCCTTAGCATCTCATGCCTGTCTCTGGGGTCCACGCTGATAGCCGCAGCTCGTGCCCGTCTCTGGAGCTCCTTTAAGTGGTGCTCTGAATCCCCTCTCCTCGTGCACCAGGAAACGAAGAAGGCAAAAAAAGTCTCTAGTCTCGTCGGCAGCTCCAGACTTTTTCCCAGACTCCCTCCCAGCTAGCCGTAGAGCACTAGCTCCCTTCAGGCTGTGTTCATGCCGCCAACCCCAGTCCTCTCCCTGGGATCCAACCTCCGAAGCCCGAGCCTCAGCTCCCAGCCCCTACCTGTCCCGGCGGGTGAGCAGACAAGCCTCTCGGGCTGGTGACTGCTGGTTGGCACCGATCCTCCGTGCGTGGATCTCTCCGCTTTGCCCTCCGCACCCGTTGCTGCGCTCTCCTCTGCGGGCCCGAAGCTCCCCCCTCCGCCACCCACAGTCTCCACCCGTGAAGGGGCTTCCTAGTGTGTGGAAACCTTTCCTCCTTCACAGCTCCCTCCCATTGGTGCATGTCCCGTCCCTATTCTTTTGTCTCTGTTTTTTCTTTTTTCTTTTGCCCTACTCAGGTACGTGGGGAGTTTCTTGCCTTTTGGGAGGTCTGAGGTCTTCTGCCAGCATTCAGTAGGTATTCTATAGGAGCAGTTCCACGTGTAGATGTATTTCTGATGTATCTGTGGGGTGGAAGGTGATCTCCATGTCTTACTCTTCTGCCATCTTGAAGCTCCTCTGACACATACTCTATATTATCCACTTTGTAGTGGAATTTCTTGGAAAGTGTAACACTGGTTTCAAACTAAAGGTGCACATTGATTATAAGATATACCCTAATTTCAGAAACATTAAAATATTTAAAAATCACAATATTGAAAATATACAATATTTATTGAATTTTAACAAAAATTAAATTTCAAATGTTTGTTGGAAATTCATATATTAGATAAAAACCATTCACAATTGTAGTGGTTGCTGAAGTGAAGTACTTCAATTTCCTCTTCAGGATTAAGACACTCATATTTCTAGCCATTAAGAGAATCATAACTCTCAGCTTAGTCCCTGAAAGCCATCCCCAGCTTCAGAGATCTCTGTGGGCTTGGCTGAGATCTTTGTTGCAACTGCATTAGAGTTCATCTTCTTCTGCCCAATCCTGCTTCACTCAAAGGTATTCTTGACACACTCCCCACCAAATGTCCAGTATGTAAATCTCCAAGAATCTCAGAATCTATTGCTTGATGTCAACACACCATTATAAATAATAATTAGTAACAATTTGATACTATAGGTTAAATATGTCTCACATTAATGAAAGAGCTGAACACCTGAAAAGAAATGAAAATGAAAAACTCCAAGAATGGTGGATGACTGCAATAGCTAGAGACTCAAATTGTGATGGTCATCTACTTTTAACTAGTTACTTTGTTAATCAGTGGGAAAATAGTGTCTCAGTATTTCACTACAAGTGTTCCTTTAAAGGAGAGAAGTCTTAACAGAGGGCTCTGATATGTTTTTGGATTATTAGACTGTGAGAAACTCTCCCAGTGTATCTAGAACTTTGAAATTTGTTCTAACTTAAGTAATAATGAGAAAGAAACAAAACTGGATTAGCTATATGAGCCCAGAGACAACTCACCTTTCTCCATAACAATGAGGAAACTATCCCTGGCACTTAAATCCTAGAGAATTGAGCTTAAGCACTCTTAAGCACTTAAAATATCTAATATTAAAGATATTCATGTTTCTGTCTTATCTCCCTAATAGTCTTGTAAGTAAAAATAGAATAGGAACCAGAAGTTAAATATTTTTAAAAATTTCCACAACCTCAAAATTATGTTGCAATCAGAAGATACTTAGGACATATTTGGACAAAGTGATCCTCACTTTCTAACAAAATTGATCTGTTTCATTTAATTAATTAATGCATATTATATTGTTATACTCAACATATTATGATTAAATGAGCTTAAATTCTAAAATTATATATCAATTCAATTCCTCACACTGATATTTACTAGTGATGTGACCTTCAGATTCAATTCCGTATCTCTCAAACACAGTCACATAAGTGTTAAATTAAGTAACATATTTAAAGGGTCTGGAATACTGCCTGACACAATAGTTACTCACAAAATATTAAATTACTTTCCTCTGCATTCTTCAAGGTTACTATAAATACTCTATTTAATAATATAAAGTACCTGCTACAAATATAATAGATCTTTAGTAAATGACAATCTCTTCTTATTGTCATAATTATTAAAAAGTAAGCTTCTATTTTAGTTAAATCTTATATCATTATAAAAGAGTGACCTCAGAGGATCAACTGATATTTCATGAAAGGATGTTATATTGTTGTTAATTTGGTCATTTTCAGCAAGTTGGCTAGAACTAAAGGGGAAAGCTTACCAAATGATTTTACCTAACCAACCAATCAAAAATATTTCTTGGTGGTGTACTAGATATGGAGTTATTGAGATAAGCAATTTTTTCTACTCACATTATTTGTCTTTTGTGAAAGTCAGTGTGATAGAGAATTGTAGGTGCCAAAGTTTAGACATCTTAATATGATTGTTAAAAGTACACTCTTGCAATGCTATAGAATTAAGTATCCTCATCTCAAGATCTTTGAAGAGAATTTCGGAATATTTTTATTCAATACTAAGAGTAGATATGACACGGGGAAGTTCTTTAGGAGTTAGATATTATTGTTCTCCAACTCAAAATACTTTAAGTGATATTTTTAAATTTTTCTAGGAAACCATTATTTTTTTACCCAAAAAGCTTTTTCTAAGTCATTTCAGATTTGACTTAGGATGAAGATTCAGGAATTGCTTGTTGAGTGTGATTTTTAAGAAACTAATATTGGCTACTTTATATTATTTTGCTTTAGGAATTCTTGGTCTATATCAACAATTTTCTCTTAAAAGGACTTACTTCTTAGAGGTTTATGAAAAAATATATCTTTTTCTGTGGGAGTTTGTTTATTTTTGGGAAGTACATTTTTATTTTGAGATAGCCTCAAATCTAGATAAAAGAAAAATTTTAAGAACTATACGAAAAACTCCGTTTCCTTTACTCACATATATGTAACTTGAATATATATCTACATATATACTTTGCATATATCCATATGGTTATATGTTTATGCATATATCGATATATACATATACACATGACTGACCAACATGTAAGTATATATTTATTTTTCCCTGTTTCAAAAAATGCACTAATATTATTGAAAAGAATTTTTCAAAATTTTTATTGCATGCTATTTTTACTTTATATAATCATACATATAAAGTTCAATACTTATAAATATAAAGTTCAATTCCAATACATTTTCCCTGTCAGTATTTCTTTCTTGTCCATTATTATTATTCATTTTATGTCATGGTTATTACTGAAAATAATTTTGCCATATAGAGAAGTAAGGTGTTAAAAAAATAATCTGCTCCAGGTGTCAAATATGCTAAGAACACTACTTATGGTAATTCCAGTAGGGCCAAAGAGGAGATTCAGGTTTCCAATCAAAGACAAAAGTGGTTCATGCTCATGAAAGTAAAATCAGTGACCTCATTTTCATTTCAGGAATTATAAGAATGAAAAGAAAATAATGTTGATTGTATTTATATTTCCTAGAGTCCACTTGGAAGAAAAGAAAATTAATTCTAAGTCATCAAAGGCCCTTTCAAACTAACTAAAATTGTATAGACAAGGACATGCATTTTATTAGATTAAGACATCTGATGTGTTATAAGAGAAAATTAAGTAGAACAAAGAATATGAACAAATATGGTTAGAGGTAAGTAGCAATAATATATCTCTATACATATTTTTCAAAATTTCAGTGTTATTTTCACTACACAACTTTATTTAACCATTTCAATTACCCTATACAAAAATAGGTCAGGGCAAATATTTGGGGCAGAAACCACATTTAATGGGTTGAGGAATAAACAGACTTTGATGAAGAGAAAAGAAAGAAAGAGAGTAACTCAAACGCTGATCATACTAACATGTGATTAATCCTAATTAAAGAGCATAGTGGCATTGAGAGTTTGAACTACAGATTTGCATTTGGATGTGGTGTGCAAGTCTCCCTTCAGGACTCAGAGACCTTATTACCCTCACTGCTGGAAATGTTGCTGGCAGACAGCATCGGTTGTTAACTCTCTTCACAACTATCTTGGCTGACAAAAGCCACGTCACCTAATGTCATCTCCTTTCCAAGGAGGCCCGCATCAAATGAATGGTCAACTAAGGATATAAAGACCTCACTGCAACTGAGGACAAATCTGAAGGATAATCCTAGAGTCAGAGCTCCCTGCAGGATCAGCTGAAGTCTTTGTTGAGACAATATCACAGCTCAGCTTCTCCCTCTTTTCAATTATATTCCTTTCTTTCTTTTACATAGCTTGTGATTCCTCTTTGCTAATTTCTATATCAGAGTTTGTTTATAGTGGATTCTAATCTACAACAGGTGATTCTGGAAGCGACCCAAGTGAGTACAAACTTAGATGGAATTTTGAAGCTGGATCATCTGCCACCCAGATGGCTGTAAAATATTAATAAACAGAAACCTCAATTAAATAGAGTTGGGAGACCAGAAGGGAGAGCTCTCACACCCTGTGAGGACAGCAGAGCCCAACAAGAAGAAAGACTCCCCTTCTTTCCTGGCAATGAAAATCCAGGGCCTCTTTGTTTATTACAGCCCTCCCAACTTCCTCTTCCCTTTCCTTTTCCTTGGGGGACTTGGACTTGCATGTGGCTCACCATGGTTGCACAGCCCAAACTGCAGTTCTCTGTTGATACCAAATAGACCCATCTTTGCTGGAGAAATATATGACAGTCTATTTGTTTTAGGTCAACAAGGCAATAAAAACTCCAGTGCTGTTTATAAGTGGACTACAACTGACAACTAGCACAAATCTTCAGCTCAACTGTTAGATCTTTTATTAGTGGCAAATTGAGATGAGCTACCAGTAAAAAGGTACACACTATCTGGCATGATGCATCAAGAGTTTGGAGAATATGGAGGAAAGAGTAAATATAAAGATAGTGGAATTGGACTGCTGTTGCTAAGCTCAATTGATATTTTGGAGTAGAATAACTAAAGGTTGGGGGTCATGAATTGCTAAGTAAATGCTAAGTAAGAAGTTCAGAAGGCTTCCTTAGTAGTATAGAAAGAGGTCTTCATTTTATAATGCAGAACGTCATGTACAACTGTAGACAAGGTCCAGGACTTAAGCATAAAGGTATCAAAGCCCCAAAGAATTTGGCAGATCCATTATACTAAGATAAGGGCCCAGGTGGAAAAGAATGTGGTCCTGCCAAATTGGATAGGGACATCTGGGTTGATGCACCCCAAAATTTTGAATCCTCAAGTCCCCTTGAATCCTTTGAGTATACAGAAATGGCCCAACCTTCCCTCTTTAGCACTCTTGCCTTCCCCAAATTGTTGAAGATGACCCAGAGGCCTCTCCTCTCTAATACAACATCAAGTCCTCTGAAAATTCACTTTTGGCCACAAAGACAATACCTAGAATTAAGTAGCAGTATAATGTGACTGTGGATGTGCTGAGTTTGAAAAGAAAAGAGGTAACTATAATCCAAAGGACAGCATATAGTTTGCCTATACTGGCCGAAACTGAGAAAACATACATGGGGCTGTATTTGAGGAGCAAGGGTGATGATAGAACATAGGTTGGATAGGAGAAAGTCTATCAAATTGGGATATATATATATATATATATATATATACATATAAAATTCTGGTAAGGATCTGAAAGTTGGTGCAAACATACTGCTAAGATGGCCACTAGAAGCATGCAAAAAGATATGGTTCATTCTAATTGAGATAGTAGTGCCCAAATCACCAAAGCAGATAGTAGAAAAAGGCATTAAAAGGATCAGAGAACCAGAGTAGATATACTAAATAAGTCTGGAAAACCCACCAGAGCTTACATGATACAACACTTGCCAGGACATTTAGTAATGTACCATCATCATTACTAAATTAAATGGTGACTCTTTCCATTTGGACATAGCTGACAGGAGGAGCTGTCATTATAGAGCTAGACTGCATAAGACTTGGTGATACTGTCTAGTTATCAGACGCCAGGATACAATTACCGTAAATGAGTGGCAAAGACATGGTGGCTGGCAGTCTAGGTGGGGGGTACTGACCCACAGAGAGTTATAGAGATGGCTAATAAAATATGGTATAAATAAAATATGGTATATCTAGGGGCAAAATGGATGGGAAGCCAACAAGGCTATTGCTATATCTGTACATTTAAAAGAAAAAAAGAATGGCTGATCAAGAGGCTAAGAGCAGTCCACCAATTTTAAAAAGTATGATCCCTGTTATTGTGAATGGCAAAATTTCATTCTTTTTTATGGCTGAGCAGTATTCCATTGTATACATATACCACATCTTCTTTATCCATTCATTTGTCAATAGACACTTAGGTTGCTTCCATACCTTGGCTATTGTAAACAATGCTGCTATGAACACTGGGGTGCACACAGAGGGTATTATTCTTAGTGAAATAATTCAGACAGAGAAAGACAAATATTGTATGATATCACTTATATGTGGAATCTAACAAATTAAACAAACTAGTGAATATAACCAAAAGAAACAGACTCAGAGATAAGGAGAAAAAACTAGTAGTTACTAGTGGGGATAGGATGGAGTAGGGGATTAAGAGGTACAAACTATTATGTATAAAATAAATAAGCTACAACTATATATTGTACAACACAGGGAATATAGCCAATAATAACTATAAATGGAGTATAACCTCTAAAAATTGTGAACCACTATGTTGCACACCTGAAACTTATAAAATATTATATATCAACTACACTTTAACATAAAAAGTAATATAATTAATTAATTAAACATTTTTTGAAAATGTGATCCAGTTTCTGGACCTATGCTAATGGACTTCAAACACATTAACTGAAGGAGAATCTAGGTCTCCTAATGGAAGGTGCAACATCTAATGGAAGGTGATAATGTATTCACTAGTCCTTCCTGAAATGGTCCCATAGCCATTTATTTGGGTAACCATACACTAGGAAAGGGAATACCCTCATATTTTAGGGATTTTGGACACAAGATTTCAATTAACATTGATATCTGAGGACTGGGTCCCCTCTTAGAGTGGAGGTTCATAGGGATAAGATAATTAAACAGAGTCCTGACCCAGGTCTAGTTCACAGTGGGACAATGGACTCACTCTGTTCTTTCTTGTTCCTCAAGTACAAAATTGGAACAGATCTATTTGGGAGTCAGTATAACCTTTACATTGGTTTCCTGGCTTATGAAGGAAAGTCAACTGTACTCAGAAAAGGCTCCTGGAAGCCTCTGAAATAGCCTCTACCCAGGCCAAGATAGTAAATCACAATATTGCATTCCAAGGGGAATGGTAGCATTTACTGCCACCTTTGAAAACCTAAAGAATGGGGACTTCCCTGGTGGTGCAGTGGTTAAGAATCTGCCTGCCAGTGCAGGGGACATGGGTTCGATCCCTGGTCCAGGAAGATCCCACATGCCGCAGAACAACTAAGCCCATGTGCCACAACTACTGAGCTCACACACCACAACTACTGAAGCCCGCGTGCCTAGAGCCCATCATGCTCTGCAACAAGAGAAGCCACCACAATGAGAAGCCTGCATACTGCAATGAAGAGTAGCCCCCACTTGCCGCAACTAGGGAAAGCCCGCATGCAGCAACAAAGACCCAACACAGCCAAAAGAAAGAAAGAAAGAAAGAAAAAATGAAGAAAAAAAAAAAAACCTAAAGAACGCAGAAGTGGTGGTTCTCACTATTTGATTCAGCAGTCTGGCACCTATAAAAACAAGATGGATTTTGGAAGATGACATTGACCTTCAACAACCTCATCCAATTGTATCTGTTGTAACAGATATTGGCGCTTTGCCAGGGTAGATTCACTCTTTGATACATGGGATGAGGCCATTGTGTGTATGTGTGTGTATATGTGTGTGTTTTCCTACCAGAAAAAAAGGATCAGAGACTGTTTGTTCTCACTTGGGTGTATCACGATTGTTATCTTTCCCATCCTCTGTAATAATAGAGTCCAATGAGACTTGCACAGTCTAGACATCCTACAGAACATCACACTGATCCACTCTATCAATGGCCTCATGCTAATTGGACAATATGAGAAATTAGTGTGTAGTTCATTAGAGGTCTTAATAAGACACATGTGGTCCAGAGGGCGGGTGATAGACTGCAGGAGTATTCAGGGGCCTGATATATCTGAAAAATTCTTAGGGGTTCAGTGATCTGGAACACTTTGGGATATCCCTGACAAAGTACCCTAACTACACACACACACACACACACACACACACACACACACACACACACACACACACACACACACAAAGGAAGCTCACCACAGAATACATCTCTTCAGACTCTGAGAGTACCATATTTCATGCCTGGAAATACTGCCTGAACCACAAACTGGGTGACACAAAAGGCTTCCAGTTTTGAGGGGGCCCATAACAAGAAAGTGCTTAGCAGCAGGTCTGGGCTGTTATGTAAGTAACTCTTGTGGTACTATGAGTACCAATGATGGGAAAAACACCATGTGGAGTTTAAGGCCAGTCCTGATGGGTGAATCACAAGGACAAACCCTAGGGTTCTGGAGGAAGACTATGCCCCTTTCATTGAAGAATTTTATTCCTTTGGAAAAAACAGCACTTGATGTACTATTGGGCTCTTATGGATGTGCAGAGACCGGCTGTGAGGTAACACATGCCCATGAGACTTGAGGCTATAACTGACCACCTAATGCTGATTTATTTTAGATCCAACAGGTCATAAAGTCAAGAGGCTCTACAGTCATCTGTCTTAAAATGAAAGGATTGAGCATGGGCAGGGCTAGAGGGCACAGCAAGTTTCATGAGCAGGTAGCTCAGATTCCCATATTATTTACTACTTTTGCACCAGCACTTCTCCCTCAGTAAGCACCTATGGCTAGATAACAGAAAAAGGAGAAGCCCAAGCTTAGTTTACAAATGGATCAGTTCAGTATGTGAATGCAAACTATAAATGAATGGTTGGCTGCACCACAGCCCCAGTCATGCCTGACCCTCAAAGACGGTGGCAGGATACAAGTCTCCCTAAACTGTAGAATTCTGGACAGTTATTTGGTCATCCATTTTGTGAGGAAAGAGAAGTGGACAAAATTAGAATATAAATGGACTCATGAAAAGTGAAAAAATGGTCTGACTACCTGGTCATGGGGCCTGTGTGAAAATGACTGGTACATCAGCAGTCTGGAGAAGAAGCATGTAGATACACATATGGAAGTGGGAACTGTATGTGAACATCTTTGTATTGCACCACCACCAAAGAGCATCTGCCATGGGAAATAGATTAAACAACCAGGTAGTCAGAATTACTCAGACATTTGATTTCACCCAGCTTCTGTCACGGGGCGTTATACCATCACTAAAAGTAAAATACCTGTATCCAAGAATCCAGGGGTGGCAACAAAAGTGAACCCTGATCATCTGAGTCTTAAAAGAGTAGATGTGATGGCATGGATGGAGATTATGCATAGGCCAAACAGCATGGGCTCCACTTATCAAGGCTAATATGGCTACTGCTGTTGCCAACATCCAACCTGCCAGAAATAGAGACCAATGCCAAGTCCCTGATATAGCAACATCCCTTGAGAACACAAACAGCTACTTGATGGCAAGTTGGATCCCTTGCTTCTCAACAGTAGTAGCAAGGTTTTGACAGGGATATACATATATTCTAGGTATAGTTTTGCTGTTTCTGCTCACAAAATGCAACTAACACCATAATCCAAGGAGTTATAGAGTTTTTGATCCACTTGCACAGGAGCCCACATAACATCGTGTTAGACCAAGTGACTAACAAAGCAAAGGGTGAACAGGAATGGGTATAAGATCATGGGATCCACTGGGCAGATTGTACATACATATTGTATGACTCAGAAGTTGCTGTCCTGATAGAATGATGGAGAAGCCTGTTGAAGGCACAGATGCATGACCCACTCACAGGCAGGACCTTGTGAGCCTGCAGCACCAATCTCTGAGACTCAGTGTGTATGATAAGCAAGGAAAAAAAGTATTTCTAACAGGTAAAATAACTGGATCTAAGAATCCAGGGCCAAAATCAGGAATTAACCCTGAAAATCTGTGCTGTGTGGCTCTAGAGGCACTGGTTCCCAAAAGAGGACACAGGGAAAGTTTCACTAACTATAGGCTTCAGATTCCTCATGTCAAGGAGCCAGCAGACAAGAAAAGAAGTCGCCCCCTAAGCTGGGGTAATTGACTCTAATCAACAGAAGCAGATAGCACTGCCATTACATAATGGGTTCTACTTTGGTTGCTCTCTTGAACAAGTTTGACACTAAATGTTAAAAATGCAGCAGCAACAGCCTAAAAAGAGCGTAATGACCAGAGGCTCAGACCTCTCACTGATGAAGACTTGTTTCCTGCCACCAGGCAAACCTCTAAAATCATAAGAAGTGCTGAGAGTGAGGGGAGCCTTGAATGTAAAGAAAAGGAGGAAACAATGAATATCAGTGGTCCCAAGACCAGTGGCAGCAGCAGAGCTATAGTTCATCCCATTAACTTTCTCTTATCAGTTTCCTCAAGGGAAAGAGGCCACCCGGAATCCTCCTGGAGGAGCTGCTCCCAGAACCTTTGTAAAAATGTGTATCCCAGGGGTCAAGAGCTGGGCTTCAGTGAATGCTAGGATTTGCCCCCCACCCTGATTCCCAATTCTTGATGAAGGCATATTCCCAGCTGCTGTGAATGGTGCCAGCAGACAGTCCCCCTTCACATTGCCTTGGCAGAGGAGAGCCACATTGCTAAAAATCATTCCCCCTTTTCAGAAAAGCCCATGTTCAATGACTATTTGGCTCAGGATAAAAAGGTCCCACCTCTTAGTTTAATTAGGAAAAGCTCTGAAGGACCATACCAGCTTCAGACCCTCTGGATTATTTGAAACCTTCTTTGAAATTGCATTGCAGCTCAACTTCAACCCTTGCCTTGTCCTGCTTCTTTCTTTTTTCTTCTTCCTCGGCTGTTGATCCTAAGAGCACTCCCCAATAAATCTTTTGTACACTAATCTTTGTCTGACTTGATTTCTGGGGAACAAACCTATGACAAATAGTAAAATGTTCAAATTCTTTTCAAAATCTTATGTAGTGAATGTAAACTATCATTATTATGGAATGAACTAAATAGTTTATTATATTAAATAAAATTAAGAAGTTTTATGACTCTTGATTTGCATAATTTTAAAATACCATTATAAAACTATTTTTGCTATGTGTTATTCTTATAAGTTCCAGCTCAAATGAGTATTTAAATCACTATCATCTTGTAATTATCATTATCATTATTAAACTTTCAATTATAAGGGGGAAAAAGGCATCTGATTTTTTTCTCTTTAGCCTAAAGACTCAATTTCTTGTCTGTTCTATTAATACACTCTAAGAATTTACAGCAGCGATTCTCTGTAAAAATTGCAGTTTAAGCCCTCATAATAATGTCAAGATTTCAACTGGGAACATTTTGGAAGCTGACCTTGCAGGTGGCTCTGTGAAGAAAACAGCAGCAATAAACACAAATCCAGAAAGACCTGGGGTTTTCAATTTTATAAACATTTGGAATTTAACAAAGGTTTGATATTTTTGCTGTCATTGTTTGTTTATTTTAGTTTTTTTAACAAAAAAGTTTTTCCACATTTGAAAGGTATACTTTCAACTTGAAAGAAAAATGTGGGAGTAAATTAAAAGAAAGAAAGAAAAAGACAAATAATCATCTGAGATTGTCAAATTTAATTTGGATAAATCATGTACTTGCTTATGATATGATGTTTATTTTGATAATCATATTGACATATTTGATTGATTATACAATACGCTTTGTTTGATCATAATGTGAATTGTAATTTTACAGCTTCTGGTGTTAATTATCAAAAAGCCTTGGGCTGTTGACTTTACTCTATGATGTATTGAATTGATTTTATTCACTCAATTGTACCCTGGATGTCTTTGATCCTTTGTGGCTATTTCTCTTGGTAGCGATAAAACAGAACTACTCTAAAAATCTCTGAAGTCCTATAATTAATACTTATCAGTTTTGCTCATAGGATCTGTGACAAAGTGTAAAGGGCATCCTGGGAAATAGAGAAAATTAATCTCAATGCTGCCATCAGAGAGAAAAGATTAATTTCATAAGGAGAAGGTGTAACAAGGTTCACGATAAGGAAAACAGAGAGAGATGAATACAGCTCCTTTTAGATGAACTTTATCTTAAAATTACATCTTAACTAACACCCTCAATACTATATTGGGACATCTTTCTCTTAACCTGACCGTCTCGTGCTTTAGGAGCTGATTATTATTCACTTTGAAGTTTTCTGTCATCTCAACTTAAATTTTCCAAAACAACTAAGTTATCTCAGACTCCTACCCAGATCAAAAAATACTTTCACCCGCATCTTGCTTACTTTCTCAGTTACTCCTGTACCAAATTATCATCGTATAATATTAAGTTTCCTCAGTTCTTATATACAAAACAGCATTGAAGTATTATATACTTTTATTCTTTCCATATTTCATAAATTCATTGTACCTAATAACACAACAGCTATTTATCATCTAACACAAGTATTATTGCAAGGACTGTTTAACTGGTCTTTTTATTCAAATATTTTACTTCACTCAATCCTTCCAGTATATCCACTTAGATTAACTATTCTTAAACAACAACAAAATTAGTTTAGTCAAATTTTCATTAAAAACTAACTTCCATTGGCACAACATTGTAAAGCGACTATAACAAAAAAGTAACTTCCTGAGTATTCATAATCTAAACTGATTAAATGTGGTCTAAATTTATCTTTTCATTTTTATGTCATAATTCTATATATTTACTTTTAGGAGGAATTTAGTTTTTGCTAATATTAAAATTGTTTTGAGTTTCACAGTTCACAAGCTTTTTTACATAGTATTTACTCACTTTTCAAGTTAGCTGTATAAACTAGGGATCATCAACCACTACTTGCCAACTTCATATACTGAGCACAGACGTCAAACCACTTGCTCAAGTTGATCCAATTTGCCGAACAAAGATAAGAACATAGTTTTCTGACACCATTGTTCTCTCTCTCTTTTAAAAAAAACCACTGCCTTTCCATTCCATCTACTTAACTTCTTAATAAACTTTATTCTTTCTTATATGCCTTCTTTGGTTCACACTTTCCCCCTTACTGATAATTCATTTTCAATTAATATAAATGCTATACTTTACGATGTAGATCAAATTGAATGTCTAACATAAGGCTTTCCTGAAAGTCAAAAGGATGATCTCTCCCTTCTTGGACTGCCTTCAGTATTTATAATTTTAAAATCCACTGAGTTATATTTTTAGTTCATTCATTAATTTAAAAGTTAAATAATAAATTTTGTCAGGCATTGTGTTTAGCATCAAAGAATAAAATGTGTTTTTTCCTATAAATGCTTAAAGCTACATTCCAACTGGTATTCATTATTTGTACCCTGAATTTTTATTCTATTACTATAACTATATCTTACAACTCAGTTAGATTTTAGATTCCTTGAGGTCAGGGGCTACCATGTCCTTAACATCTGGTATTCAATAAAGTTTTGGGTTTTGTTTTTCTTTTTTTTTGCGGTACGCGGGCCTCTCACTATTGTGGCCTCTCCCATTGCGGAGCACAGGCTCCGGACGCGCAGGCTCAGCGGCCATGGCTCACGGGCCCAGCCGCTCCGCGGCATGTGGGATCTTCCCATACCGGGGCACGAACCTGCGTCCCCTACATCGGCAGGCGGACTCTCAACCACTGCGCCACCAGGGAAGCCCTCAATAAAGTTTTACACACTTAATATTACGTTTGATAAAAGTGATTAATGTTACTGAAAATAGTATATCTGGATTCAAGCAGTCATTTTTATTCTTACATAAGTAAGAAAATACATATTCATGAAAGTAGAATTGTTGACTGGTTTAACGGCAAGGTGTAGTTGTAGGAATTCAAAGTCTTCTCACAAACTTGTTGCTCATAACCACTTTGGTAGATAAGCAGAGAGGGCAACACTACCTTCACTTTTGAATGTGGAAAATGAGACTCACAGAATTTAAGAAATCAGCCTGGAGCCACTTAGATATAAAACAACTCAATCTGCATTATAATCAAAGTTTGACACATGAATGTGACTCCTTCCATCAGTCAAAATTGCTGGTGGATACAGACCCACACTTAATGCCTACCTAACTGCTAGACATTGATCTAAGTTGTTTATGTTTTAACTCACTTATTTCAGTAACCCTATGAGCTTGGTATTTTATTTTCCTCACTTTTCAAATAAATAAATTGAAAAACAGAGTAAAAGTATCCTGTTCAAGGTATCACACTGCTAAGTAGCAGAGATCAAGGAGTCAAACTCAGGAAGTCTTACCTCAGCATACATGTTCTTTACCACTATGCAAATCTGCCTCTTTTAATTATCACACTAAATGCAAAAAGAAATGAGAGATGATAAATAGTGCAGCTTGCTAAAGCCACAGATTTAAAGTATGTTAGAGAAAATGCATTGTTAGATGGCAGATTTTTAAAAATTTAAGCAAGTTAACTCTAAACTTCATCCTTTTTTTTCTTGGATATAGAGTCTCATAAAGAACAAACATGATAGACAGAGCCCTGTTGGTACTTGTGGAAGGCATCAGGGAATTTCAGGGAGAGCAAATGAAAGGTCCTGTGGAGGGAGAAGTTAAGTGGTCTTAAAGGGAAGCAGAAGTCAGTGTAGCTGGAACAGGGTGAGTGAGGGGAGAATACAGGGTATAAGATGAGAGGGTGAACAGGACTCAGATCTCTTAAGGTCTTTTACACCATTATGAGGATCTTGGTTTTTATTTTTAATGTGTGAAAAAGTCATAGAAGGCTTTTAAAAGAAATAAATAATAAAAATATGACTTACTTTTTAGCAGGAAAAATATGACTTCACTTTTAGATGCTTTGTTAAAAATAGACTGAAGGACAAGGGCAGAAGCGGTAAGATCAGTTAAGAGGATACAATATTCAGTAATCGAGATAAGAGAAGATTGTAACCTAGATTGGGAAACTAGCAATAGAGGTGATAGGGTATATACAACAGAATTTAGTGAAGTGCTTTATGTGATATAAGAGACAAAGAAAAGAATCAAGAGTGGCTCCACATTCTTTTGGTTTGGGCAGTTTTGAAGAAAAATTTGCCATTAACTAAAATGTGAAAGACTAAAGCAGGAGAAGGATTGAGGGGCAGAGATCAAAAGCTCAAGTCTGTCTGTGTGTATTAAATGTGAAATGTCTATTACACATTTATATGGGACTCTCTCTGAGTTTAGGAGAAAGGTCTACCATAGAGATGTCAATATTGGAGTTGATGGCCTATAGATAGTATATGATAGAGCAAATAAGGATAAAAATTTCAGTGCTTCAAGGTTGGGAAAAAGAGGAAGAATCATCAAAAGACAAAATAGAAAGAGGAGTCATTGAGGTATTATGGCGTCAATACTGTACTGTGTTTTAAAAGTCAAATGAATCCAAGAACATGGTGTATCTCCATCTGTTTGTGTCATCTTTGATTTCTTTCATCAGTATTTTATAGTTTTCTGAGTACAGGTCTTTTGCCTCCTTAGGTAGGTTTATTCCTCAGTATATTATTCTTTTTGTTGCAATGGTAAATGGGAGTGTTTCCTTAATTTCTCTTTCTGATTTTTCATTGTAGTGTATAGAAATGCAAGAGATTTCTGTGTATTAATTTTGTATCCTGCAACTTTACCAAATTCACTGATTAGCTCTAGTAGTTTTCTGTTGGCAACTTTAGGATTTTCTGTGTATAGTATCATGTCATCTGCAAACAGTGACAGTTTTAATTTTCTTTTCCAATTTGGATTCCTTTAATTACTTTTTCTTCTCTGATTGCCATGGTTTGGACTTCCAAAACTGTGTTGAATAATAGTGGCAAGAGTGAACATCCTTGTCCTCTTCCTGGTTTTAGAAGAAATGCTTTCAGTTTTTCATCATTGAGAATGATCTTTGCTGTGGGTTTGTCATGTATGGCCTTTATAACGTATGTTGAGGTAGGTTCCCTCTATGCCCACTTTCTGGAGAGTTTTTATCATAAATAGGTGTTGAATTTTGTCAAAAGTGTTTCCTTCATCTATTGAGATGATCACATGGTTTTTATTCTTCAGTTTGCTAATATGGTGTATCACATTGGTTGATTTTCATGTATTGAAGAATCCTTGAGATAAACCCATGGTCACGTAATCTATGACAAAGGAGGCAAGAATATACATGGAGAAAAGACAGTCTCTTCATTAAGTGGCGCTGAGAAAACTAAACAGCTACATGTAAAAGAATGAAATTAGAACACTCCCTAACACCATACACAAAAATAAACTCAAAATAGATTAAAGACTGAAATGTAAAGCCAGATACTATAAAACTCTTAGAGGAAAACATAGGCAGAACACTCTTTGACATGAATCTCAGCAAGATTTTTTTGACCAACCTCCTATAGTAATGAAAATAAAAACAAATGGGACCTAATTAAACTTAAAAGCTTTTGCACAGCCAAGGAAACCATAAACAAGACAAAAAGACAACCCCAGAATGGGAGAAAATATTTGCAAACAAAGCAACTGACAAGGGATTAATCTCCAAAATATACAAACAGCTCATGTAGCTCAATATCAAGAAAACAAACAACCCAATCAAAAAATGAGCAGAAGACCTAAATAGACATTTCTCCAAAGAAGACATGCAGATGTCCAAGAGGCACATGAAAAGATGGTGAACATCACTCAGTATTAGAAAACTGTAAATCAAAACTACAGTGAGGTATCACCTCACACAAAAAAATCTACAAACAATAAATGCTGGAGAGGGTGTAGAGAGAAGGGAACCCTCCTACACTGTTGGTGGGAATTTAAACTGATACAGCCACTTTGGAGACCAGTATGGAGGTTCCTTAAAAATCTAAAAATAGAACTACCATATGACCCAGCAATCCCACTCCTAGGCATATACTCAGAGAAAACCATAATTCCAAAAGATACATGAACCCCAGTGTTCATTGCAGCACTATTTATAATAGCCAGGACATGGAAGCAACCTAAATGTCCATCAACAGAAGAATGGATAGAGAAGTTGTGATACATACATACAATGGAATATAACTCAGCCATAAGAAGGAACGAAATCATGTCATTTGCAGAGACATGGATGGATCTAGACACTGTCATACAGAGTGAAGTAAGTCAGAAAGAGAAAAACAAATATCGTATATTAATGTATATATGTGGAATCTAGAAAAATGGTACAGATGAAACTATTTGCAAAGTAGGAATAGAGACACAGATGTAAAGAACAAATGTATGGACACCAAGGGGGGAAAGGGGGGTGGGATGAATTGGGAGATTGGGATTGACATATGCACACTACTATATATAAAGTAGATAACTAAGGAGAACCTACTGTATAGCTCAGGGAACTCTACTCAGTGCTCTGTGGTGACCTAAATGAGAAAGAAATCCAAAAAGGGGGATATATATATATATATACACACACACATATAGCTGATACACTTTGCTGTACAGTATAAACTAACACAACATTGTAAAGCAACTATGCTTCAATAAAAATTTAAAAACATAAAAAAAGTCAAATGAAGAAAAATTTGTGAAAGATGAAGTAGTGACCGACTATATCAAATGCTGCTAATAGGTGAAATAAAGTGAGATCTGAAAATCGGCCATTAGACCTAGGAAGGTAACTACAAAAAGAATTATGGTTAAATTTCTGAGGAATGATGGGTTTGAAGCTCCAGTGGAAGTGTGTTCAATACAGAATGGGAAGGGAAACATTGGATACAGTAGAAAATGAAAATTTGTTTCAGGAGCTTTGGTATAAAGGAAAGAAAATAAATATAACAGTAGCTCAAGTGGAAATGAGGTCTGTAGGTGTCTAGCTATGGGCTTCAATCTCTATCACAAAGTTTCTTGCACAGATTTTATTAACCTTAGGACTGAAAAAGTCAAGAATAAATCTAACATGTATAACACTAAAGGTTAATGTCATGTGTCAGTTTGACTGGGCTAAGGGTTGCCCAGCCAGATGGTAAAATATTTCTGGGTGTGTCTATGAGAATGTCTCCAGAAGATAGTAACATTTGAATTAGTAGACTGAGTAAAAAAAATTGCCCTCATCAATAGGGGTGGGCATTATCCAATCCATTGAGGGTCTGAATAGAACAAAAATGTGGTATATCCATCTTCTGCCCTCAGACATCTTTGCTCCTGGTTCTTGGGTTGTCAGACTCAGACCAGGACTTATACCTTGTGCTCCCCAATTCTTGGGCCTTTGGACTTAGCCTTACACTATCAGCCTTAATGGTTCTCAGGTGTTCCAAATTGGCCCGAATAGCTGATTCTCCAACTGGCCAATGGCAGATTCTAGGACTTCTCATCCTCCATAATCTTGTGAATCAATTTGTAAAATCAATCAACCAATCCATCAATCAGTCTCCTATGGGTTCTATTCTTCTGGAGAACCCTGGCTAATACAATAACTAAACTTGGGAGAGGATGCTACAGGGAGAAAAGTCAGGAAGTGTGGAGCTATAATTCTTTGTTTCCATTAACAAATATTCTACCTTCTGCAGTAATGTTAGATGTGTTATGCGAATACTTGGTACAAGGGAGACCTGTTAATATGAAAAGACACATTCTGTACCAAAAGTAAACAAACATACTGTATTAAGAATAGTTCCTGTCAGAACCATGGCTTTACCAGCAGAAATGGCTGATATTCAGAAATGAAAACAATCTCATTAGGCTAAGGCAGACAATCAGGAGAGTCAGTAAAAAAAAATACACAGAAATCTTAGTGGTTAAATATCTGAACTGAGAGGCCAAACTGTAGACAACACTCTAGAGGGTAATATTTCTGTGGACAAGCTATGAATGATGGGGTGAATAACTATGAAGACTAGAACTTAAGGGTTGAAGTCTTATTTCAAAACTCAAAAAAACAAGGCAGGACCTGAATCCCAATACTTAAGGAAGATCCTGGCTAACAGAACCAGACAAGAAAGGAAAGAAACAAGGGAAAGATGAACCAGATGATAGAGTCTGAACTATTCTTGTAGGAGTTCTTCTGTTTCTCTTCCTGTGCGACACATGGGAAGGTTAACGGCAGAAAGCACTGTCATATATTTCACTCTTCTAAGAACAGTATTACCTTTGTAGAGCAACAGCTCTCCTCATTTGCTCCATTGGGACTCTCTGTCTCTGTCTCTCGCTCCTCCCTCTGGAGGTCAGAGCAGTGGCTGTGTGCTATCATCTTGGCATCCTTTGAAATCGTTAGCAAGCTTTAAACAAAGTAAGCTCTAAATGAACAGTTTTTAAAACATTTTTTAACATAATCCTCACACATACATAATATATACATCTAATGAATTCAGTGTCATTATAACTTCTAATTTCATAAAGCTCTCAACGATTATGTTGAGCATGACAACTATGACGAAAGAGTCTATACTTATTATGGAAGTTCCCACTGAAGTCAGAAACTTTTATTTCCCCCCACCCCACAGCTTTGTTCCCTCGATGCATTATCTAGTTCATTTACTAATTATCACCAGCAGTGTCCATGTTCCCTCCATACAGCACTTTCTTCATTTTATACTCATCACCAACAGCAATGCCACATACTCAGCATAGCACAAAGATTCAGAAGTGTCTCAAAAAGTGAAATCTTTACCCTCAAAACTCTCCCCAGTCCCAAGGTTCAGAGATGAAATTCCAAATATTTTTACACTAAATTTTTACAGATTAGATCAAGAAAATTTTATGCTAAAGTAATAGTTTAGGCAGAGAGATGGTAAAGTGTGGTAGTCAGGATAATACCCTCCACAAAAATGTCTATGTCCTAATCCCCAGAACCTGTGAATGTGTTAGGTTAGATGGCAAGCGGAAAAAGTGTTGCAGAGAGAATTAAGGTTGCTAATCCACTGAATTTAAGGAAATTATCCTGGATTACCTTGGTGGGCCCAATGTTACATCAGGTCCTTAAAAATGAAAGAGGGAGTCAGAAGGGAAGGTCAGAGTGATATGATGTCAGAAGGACTTGACCTGCTGTTGCCAACCTTGGAGCTAAAGAAAGAGGACCACAAGCCAAGGAATGCGTGTGGCTTCTAGAATCTGAAAACTGTGATCAGTCAATTATCCCATGGAGCTTCCAGAAAAGAATTTATATACATCCAGGCTTAAACTTTGATTTTAGTCCAGTGAGACCCGTTTTGAACTTCTGAACCATAAAATTGTAAAATAATGTTATTTTAAATAATTAAAGGAATTATTTAATAATTTTAAATAATATTTAATCATTTTAAATGGCTATATTTACAGTAATTTGTGTCAGCAGCAATAGTAAACTAACACAAAAGGGAAAAAAGAGAACTAAAACTCAACTGAATATACAATACATGCTAAAATATTGTACAAAAATGTTTTCTAAACACTGAGCAAGCCATGGTACATGTACTACATGGATTACGGAGTTTATCATTACCTGAGTTTAGGAGGTATAAAGATTGGAGACAAATTATGCCTCCAATATGTGAAATCCTATGATAAGGGCAAGAGAGAGTCAAGAATAGAATAACATAGCAAGGAAGATGGAGCCAGAATTTTGAAAATGCCAGTCTCAAGTGTGAGGGGAAGAAAGGAGCTAGGAAAATAGACTACGACTGGAAAATGTAAGAACAAGCTGTTTCAAGTGTCATAGGCACAAATAGGAAAAATGTCTGCAAAAAGACGGCGTGGCCAACCATGCCAAGTGCTTCTGAATCAGAAGAGTACTGGGAAGTGGGAGGTCATTTTTGACCCTTAGTCCAGAAGTTGTAGTAAATTACTTACAATGGCAATGGTGGCTGGTGCAGAAGGGGTGAGGAAAGGGGTTGTGGATTGAAAAGACAAGAGGACAAGATAGCACTGAAGTGAAAATGTTTATATAAAACATTTATTTATGTTTTCTTTGTTAAATGCTTCTTAGTAAGATTTCATAAAATGGCTAAGGGGCAAAAGTCTCATCCTCAAGAATTTCCACCTGCAATTATGTTGTGTAATTTGTAAATAGTGCAATGAGATACTGCTTACAACAATTAATGTTACAGCTAAGGGAAGGCACTTAAATGTTGGCAAATTGAGTAACCAAGGGAATTTTTAGGATGAATAGACTTTCCAAAAGTTCCATGATATAAACCTGCTCTTGTAATGTATCCAATTTATAAGTCATATCTAAAACAAAGGGCTTCATAGAAATACAGGTAAGGACACTTTTCTTTGAGAACCATATCTTGACCAGTGGTCTGTGAACACTGACAAAACAAATCTGTGAGCCATCACGTTGATGTGCATACAAGGGCCAAGTCTGTCCAGATGTCTAATATGGCACAGATGGGCAGGCGAGGCATTTGGCTGTGGTTTTCTTCTAAACATAAGAGAAAGTAGTATTCAAAGCGAACTTTTGAAGACAGTAGCCTTCCAATTGGGGAAAAGTACCAAGCTGGCTGACTGTCACAGCTCTAAATGCCATCAGCACCCTGCTGCTCTGCTACTTGGCATCTGGAGAGAGGTGCAGCCCCTATGCACACAGCAGAGCTACAGCCAGGAACAGCTGTCAAAACCTACAGCAGCTCACTGACTAGGTTCCATGACCTAGTTAAGACTTGGACAATATTTGACAATATTTTCCTCTTACACTTTGTAAAAGTTGGTGTGCTTTTTATACGTAAGACGTCAGATATGGAAGGTTAACTTCCATGGCACACAGCACCACAGGAGAAACAGAAAGAAAGAGAGAGAGAGAGAGAGAGAGAGGTATTTGCATTGAGTATTCTGCATGAATTTCTATCTCATTCAGCTAGGAAGACAGAACAAATCACTGGAAGATAAAGAGATGTAAACATTTCCAAACTTTGAAGTCATGGTCAGAGTGAGTGTGTGTGTGTGTGTGTGTGTGTGTGTCTGTTTGTGGTGTGTTACCTTTTTACTCCTAAAATCATTTTTGTGCTAATGGAAATACACAATATTTTAGCACTCTTTAACAATCTTAAGTCATTTAATTTAAGGAAGCAAAATATACTAAGTGTATAAATGTATTTTCTCTTGCTATTTGCCAAGATGTTTGCCTTAAGTAAAAGAAGCTTTATTTAGAAAATGCAGTACATTTGTAAATTAGACTTTTAAATTTTCTCTTCTTTTTTTTTTTGTATTTATAACTCCTAAAGAACTCTCACTCAGTTTTCTTTTTTTTTTTTCCAGCTTATTAGAAGATGGAAAATAAAAACTGGATATGAAGAAACATCAGCATACTAGTAAAATAAACATAGTTACAATGTTCTCAAATTTTAGTGTCCTTCATCACAAGTAGATATTAAAGCACTTATTTCCTGAAATGTACCTTGAAGAGAAAGGAAAAGGATTGTTAAGGACAACTTCCATCAGATCTTTGTCTAATCAGGTCCATGTTTTGTTTTGTTTTGTTTTTCTGTACTTTGAGAATTACCAGGTTCTGCTTCTTCAAGCATTTCATGTTTATCACAGTCACATATTATTGAAAACCAAATCTTACCCCAGAAAATGACACACACTTCCTTGTTTTCATATTAGATAATTAGAAAAATTTTAAATTATGCAATTTTGATTTGGTGTATTTCCAACTGTGTGCCCCTATCAGATGCTACAGAGAATAAGGAATGTGGAACAGGCAGGAAACACAGAGAGGAAGGAGCTTCATACGGCAAAGAATGTGTTATTATGTTCCCAGAGAATTGGGGCCTTTGAGAAATTGTACTGTTGAATGGAATAAACCCCTGCAGATGTCCTGTTTTCTTCAATATCTGAGAGTTTTTCTTTCCGTTAAATATAGGTGTCTTTCTTATTTTGTGGTTAGGAAATGTTGTCCTTTGTCAATAACACTTTTCAATATTGTTGAAAGAGGATTTGCATATGTGTGAATTTAAGAGTATGCAGGAATTTTTGTTTTTTTACATTGTGGACAACTGTATATTAAACATCACTCTGAGAAATTATTTGGGGAAGTAAAAGCCAGGTAACAATGGAATTTTAGCTTTATCTAAATTATTTTATCTGTGTATTTAATTATGCTATTTAGTTACTTATTGAAACCCACTTTAGTACAGCAAGATTTCAAAGTTCTATTTTAATTAGTCTAGAATATAAAATGTATACTTATGATGACCCCTTATACACTTAAAATAAACCAACAGCCAAATAAAATTAGAGGAAGCAAAACTAAAACATCTTTATAGCACCAATATTTTCTCCAGTTTTTCACTATTTTAGGAAGGTCATATATACCACAGAATGGGATTTATATAAATTACCCATATTAGATGATTATCGTGTTTTATAAGGTAGTAACATACTAATTAAAGCTATTATTTTGCACTAATTTTTTAAAACTTACTCTGTCATCTAGTAGAACTACTGTATGATCTCAATTTCTCACTTCTGGATATTCATCTAAAATAATTGAAACCAAGATCTCAAAGAGATATCAGCTCCAATGTTCATTGCAGAGCTGTTCACAATAACCAAGACGTGGAAGCAACCTAAATGACCATCAACAGATAAATGCTTAAAGAAAATGCCGCATATACATACAATGGAGTATTATTCAATCTTATAAAAAGAGGACGTTCTGCCGAATGTGACAATGTGGATGAACCTTGAGGCTACTATGCTAAGTGAAATAAGCCAGTCACAAAAAAATACATATTGCATGATTCTACTTATATGAGGTATCTAAAATAGTCAAATTCATACAATCAAATCTGACAGGAGAGGGAAATGTCAAGCTTCTAAAAAACAGGAATAAAGTTTTAGTTAAGCAAGATGAATAGTCTCTAAAGATCCGCTGTACAACATTGTACCTATATTCAACAATAATGTATTGCATATTTAAATATTTTTTAAGAGGGTAGATCTAATATTGTGTTCTTACAACAATAAACTCAAATTTAAATAAATAAATAGGGACTCTCGTAGGGTAACAAAAATTGTGGTGTTCAAACAGTTATATGAGAAGGAGGTTTTTTTTTTTCTTTTGATTTTTGCTTTGCTTTATGAAAACTTTGCACGGTGTTTTCCAACTTATTACCGTGTAACAATTGATTTTGTTCATTTACATAATCCAGTCCCCAACTTTTACATAACCCAAATACTCAAACTTTTATTTCTGGAACATGTATAATCAATTCGGAATTCTGGATAATACATGTAATCATGAAATGTATTAATTAATTAGGAAAATTTTTTACATATCTCTAAATTGTTTATTTACAGTTCCATTGAATCTGAAAGCAATTGGATTAGAATTCCAAGCTCTTTCAAGTCACTGAAATTCAAAGAAATCCACAACTAATCCAAAGTACCATAAACATTTTATGCTAAGTAAAGGCAACTGTCCTCTTGCACAAGCTCTTTTTTTTTTTTTTTTTTTTTTTTTTTTTTGCGGTACGCGGGCCTCTCAGTGCCGTGGCCTCTCCGGTTGCGGAGCACGGGCTCCGGACGCGCAAGCTCAGTGGCCATGGCTCACGGGCGCAGCCGCTCCGCGTCATACGGGATCCTCCCGGACCTGGGCACAAGCCCGCATCCCCCGCATCGGCAGGCGGACTCCCAACCACTGCGCCACAAGGGAAGCTCGCACAAGCTCTTATTTTTCCCAATTTTACACAGCAGTTCACAGAGAAACAAAGAGCTGACCTAATGAAGAAACAGATGGAGCACTTACTGCCTCTTTACCTTATGTGATACACCAAGGAAATAACAGCTGAGATCAGTACTAAAGGGGCATTAAAACATCAATAAAAATATGCAATAGGTATAATTCTCTATTTACTGGTCTGGACCTTACTTACTTGAGTAACACAGGTGATGGCTACAATATCTTGGTTTTCCATCCAATAAGAGAGTACACAAAAAGAAAGAGAGGTTGTAGTAGAAAACAGTTGTAGTATTGTTTAATGCTGTACTGAGCCAGACCCAGGAAACTATACGGAAAACAGACAAACAAGCAACTGATCTAACACAATAAATCAATTTAAGGCTTTGCTTGGTAGTGCAAAATAAACAAGTCCCTATCAGGGATTACTAACCTCCTACCTTACAGGAAGCATTCAAAAACAATTACAGACTAACATAACCCATTTTAAGGTTTAGTTAACATTTTTACTTTGGTTTCACACTATTTTTCTTCCCTTATATTTAGATATAAGCTAGGAAAAAATAGTAAGATTTTTTCAAGTTTGCTATTAATTTATGACATGAGAATATTTTCCCAATTTTACTCTTGCTTACTTGATGAACTTATTAGTATCCTCATCGTGTGGGAGTTTTACCCTTTTGGAAGGGGTATTTGGCTTTTCAAATCTCTAAAGGCACTAATTCTGAATGTTTATTGAAGGATTTTTCATCTTTAAAGACATATTCAAAAGAATTTTACATTAAAAATAATTTTTATAAAGCCCTTCAGTCATCTGGGGCCTCTCTGACTCTGAGATTTGCATAACACCTGACCAAAAATTTATTATGTCTTTATAAAAAATGTTGTTCTATAGAAGAAAATAAAGAACCTAATAAGAAGATTGGACATTAAAAGATTCTTATCTGGAGAAATTTTATCCTCTTGGAGAAAGAACTACGAAAAATACATTTGAGTGTCCTCAGCTGGCCATCCCATCATGCTACACACCCAACTACACCCATGGGACTTTTAATCTCTCAAGATTAAGAATTCATGGAAAACAAAAGGTGACACACATATGAAGAATCCTCCTTCATGAAAGTAAGCAAAACAACAAACTAAAAGAACTAAGAGGAAAACAGACAAAGTAAGGAGTGATAAAGTTATTTCATATATCCAGACCCACAAAATGGAGGCTGCCCCAGTGGCCCATCCCATGTCACAAATCAAACCTAAATCAGCCTCCACTTATGAGAAACACCTGAAAAGGATGCCTAACATACACCAATCACAGGCCTCCAACTCAGCTTTAGCCATCTTACCTTACTCTAGAAAATAGAACCCCACTAGCCCTGTCAGGAAAACCCCAACCTCCTGGCCAATCATGCCCTGTTTCCAGATGCCTCTCCTAACATTCCATAAAACTCACTCTTGCCCAAAATCCCTCGGGAAGAGTGTACCACTGCTTGTGAGGCACTGTACTCCCCCCATCCATGGATTGTTTTCCCTTGAATAAAGGAGATCACACTAGTTACTAAATTGTTTTAATTTTGTCATTTGACAGTTTTGGCAGGCCAGATAGGACCTGAAGACAGCTGCTGAAGATTCCTGGGATGGCTTTGAGAGGTTGCTTCTGGAGACATTGGGTCCTTTTATAAGGAGTTATAGACTGAGACAGGGAGTGTCCATGGAAAGCACTGTCTCCAAATTTCTGTCCCCCATAAATAAGATGTACCTTAATTGAGTAAATTTTAGATTGTAGGCAAATACCATATTGTGAGTGGTATAGTTTTAAAAATAAAGTTTAAAATTTTAAGAGGAGTAGAAATGACCTGAAATATATATCGGCCTTTATAATTTATGATATATCAGAAGAAGATCTTAGTAATTTCAACCTTTTTTTCACTTCTAAAATGCTTATGTTAACCTTTTATTTTCTGTCACATCTAATGCAATATTTCAATCTGTGTACAATGTTTTACTTGTCAGCAAGTCTGTGAAACTGAAACAACACAGAGAGTGACCTCTAGCTTCTATAAGCTGAGTTACACATGTTATAGTCACAAACCCCCAAAATATCGGACTAGTCTAGAATAAGAGAGGATCAGTAATAAATCCGAACTTTACAATATTTACAGACATTTTACAAGTGCATTTTTAATCTGAAGTTTTGATTTACTTCATATCACAAGACATTCTTTTTACTCCCCTTTGAGGATAATTTTCGAAAACTCTGTGCCCTTGCAGCATATTTTGGACTATTGCTTTAAAAAATAATGTCTTTGAAGACTGTAACTGTGTCTTTGGTTTGCTTCCCACGCAATGGTTTGATTATATTGAATTGTTTGTTGAGAACTTTCATGATTGATATTCATGAGGAAATTTATTCTTTGATCTTCAAAAGCTACCCAATATAGCTCATTCTATGCGAAACTGAATCTTTTCATGGTATTATGGCTCCTTTGTTGCTACCTGACATTGTGCAACATTTACTAATTTGATATTAGCAAAGATTACTAAAGTAATACTACATATGTAGCACGCTGACACAAAAAAACTCACTGGGAGATTAAAATGTGTGCAAATGGATTATATACATATATATATAATTAGCACTATATTAAACTACATTTAATTACAATTTTTTTAGTAATAGTCATTAGAGTGCAGTTTTAGTCGTTATTATTCATCTTTCATTAAAAGGTTCCTGAGTTCCTAACATAGTACAAGTTGTAGGCTAGGTATTCAATAAATACTATTTGGAAATATAGAAGAGGAAATAGTGATTTATGGTTCAAAACACCATGCCTCAGTAACTTATATACTTAACAAATATTTAAGGAACTCCTTTTACCTTTTATTTTGATGTAATTTTAGACTTGCAAAAAAGTTGCAAAACTAGTACAAAGTTCTTGTATACCCTTCAACCAGCTTTCTATACTGTAATCATCTTACATTATCATAGCACATAACTGAGAAATTAACACTGGTATAATATTGTTAACTAAGCTATTGACTTTATTCAGATTTTATGAGTTTTCCCACTACTATACATAGTTTTTCTTGTTCCAGGATCCAAGCCATGATCCCACATTGCATGTAGTTGTTATGTCTCCTTAGTCTCCTCTAATCTGTGAAAACTCCTTAGTCATTCCTTGTTTTTCATGACCTTGACATTTTGAAGATCAGTTATTTTACAGAATGCCTCTCAGTTTGGGTTTGTTTATGGTTTTTCGTGATTACATTAGGTAATGCATTTTTGCAAGGGTACCACGAAAGTGATGTGCCGTTCTCAGTTTATCCTATCATGGTGTGCATGACATCTATACACCATATTACTTGTCATGTTACTCCTGATCACTTGGTTAAGGTAATAGTTCAGGTTTCTCCATTGTATGAGGAGTTTTTATACCAGTCATTGTTCTAGTCCTCAACTAGCTCATTGTATGATAGAAGAGGAAGAAAACATAAATATAATACATTATGAATTTGCTACAGATATGGTTATAGCACGTAACTGGAAAACCTAACAATATATTAGAATTAGTGAACATTTCCTGGAGGGTGTGATGTATAATCTGAGATTTGAAGACAGAGTAGGAATTAGCCAAGTGAAGGAGGGACAGAGAAAGAAAGGAAAATATGTCCCAGTCATAGGAAGTATAAAGCCACAGATATACTGGAGAACTATAGTCAGTTAAAAATGCCTAAAATATAAATTACTTATTGGTAAATCTAGGCCATTAGGTTGAAGAGAGTGTCAGGAGTCAAATCCTGAGTGTATTATATGCTCTTCTGAGAATCTGGACAATATCCTATTGTCTTCTCATTTTCAGCAAAACAAAATCTAAATTTTTTAAGCAGTCTATTCAATTCCTTGAACAATATTATCTCAAGGTTCTTTTCCAGCCTTGTCCTCTGTTAAACACCACCATGCATGTTGTGGGTTCCAGTGCTTATGGCACTCAAATCTACCACATCCTTTAGAACTCTGTGTTGTTACTCTGTCCTGTGATATTACTCTTTTCTGCCTGGTAAAACTACTTATTTAATAAAGTCCAGAACAAATATCAACTTCTCTACGATAACACTCCTTCTTTGGAATACATTATTATGTTCCTATCACACTGGTATTAGAACACTCATCACGGTATGAGTTTTGCATATATTTATGTTGACCCAACAGAATATGAGCAATCTGAGTGTAGGAATAACACACATATATTTTTCTATTCCCATTTTCTATTTCCATGTGTGGCTTGTGGTCAGAGTCCAATAAGTAACTGGTGAGTGAATTAATAAAAATTAAACAAATAAACAAGTACTCAGTTTAATGGAAAGCTCCAATTGAGCCAGTTATTTTTAGTCATTATTGTAACAGTTAATAAAATAATTCGGTTCAAGAGCATTATTCATTACTGTGGATAGAAACAGCATAGAGAGAGAAATTAATGTGACTTCTAATTTCCTGTCATAAATATTCAGTGACATTTGGTGAGATTGCAAATGCTTCTAGTTTCCTTCATAGTTTAAACATTAAAATCAATGTTTATAATTATAATAAAATAAATATGCAGTAAGTTATTACTGAGGTTGTTACATAGTTAAAGCCAAGGAAGTGGAAAACCATTTTTATAGACTTCCTTAATTTTTTCTGTACTTTAACACAATAATCATCGTTAAAATTTAGGATTTAAACTCTTTTCAATTGATGAATGAGGTAATTTATCTCATATCAAACCCAAGAAGGAACAAATCTTACTTGGAGAATATAATATAAATCTGTACAATTGATCTAATTAGAGGTTTCAGTGAAGTGTTTATTTTGGGCAGTTTCTGGAAATTTCCCCTCAAATTAAAGAAACACGTTAGCTCAATTTGTCTCTGAACTCTCCCAAATTTTTCACAGAACTGAATTTGAATTAATGTCAATGAGTTTCTTATGCAGCCTTATATTATCCCATATGGACAGATATGAAATCAGAGACAGAAAAAAACTGAATGACTTGTTCAGAGTTACTACAAAGTCAATGTTGCTTCTTTCATAAAATATGATTCCTGTGCTGTACATAGAAGTGGCAAGATGAGAAATCTGTAATATATTGAGAAAATTATTAGAACTATAACTTGCTTTTACTAAATTGATTTAATAGCATGTCTTAAAATATTTTCTTTGTTTTGGTTATTCTTACAGGGAAAGTTAGAGTAGTGATAATGATACTGAAAGACTCAGGGCCAAGGATAAAACGTTGTAGTGTTATCATTGCTTATATTAGGATAACTAGTGTGTAAGGAAAGTAAATGATGATGGAAAGCATATGACAGACAAGATAGACATAAAAGATTCATTACACCATCAAATAATTATGTCATCATTTCCAGTGGTACAAACAAAACATTCTCAGACTGGCAGAATCAAAAAAAGGTTAATGGAATATGACAATTATCACAGAGCAAATATACCAGAAAATGAAAGTAAAGTAATGTCAAGTAAAACATGAAATCCTGGACAGAAACTATGTAAAAAAACAGCAGAAGTTACTGAGTTTTCATCATCTTGGAGTTCTTAAACAGTAGATGAATGTTGTGTGTACTTACCTTCTAGAACAAGCAAAATTCCATCCTTATGTCACTGGTCCAACAACAAAGCCACGGTAACCAAGTTCTAAATAATGAAAAAGAAAACAAAATAGAAAAGATAAGTTATGGTATATCTTTAGGGAAAAAAATAAAACCTGAGTTGAAGACACAATGTGAAACGAAAAAGGAGCAGACTTGCCAAGGTTATGAATCCTTCTAGATTGTATATTTTGATAGGCATAAACAAAGTGCTTTATGATAGGTTTGACTGCTCTTACAGAGAAAGTGTTCAAGACGCACAACTAAAGACAGGAAAGAGGAAATAATTCAAACTTTTGAAAAGAGAATTTAGCTGCAGAAGAGAACAGTTTTACAGTGCCTTCCCACAGAAAGTATAACTGCATGAGAATTTTCTATGAGGCATACTTGAATGGCAACCAGCCAGGAAGGGAAAACATAATGATGGTGATGGATATAGATGATTCTAGATATTAAATTGCAGGTAAAGGAGAGTATAAGGTTTCCCCCATGCTTGATTCCTTTAAAATATGATAATTTCTATCAAAGAATTTATTTTAGACTACCTTGATAACCATTTTCATACAGCATGCAACTTTGATGAAAGAGGCCACATAGTGACTATTTCTTAGACAGATTATTCCAAACTGTGTCAAAGAACCACAGAACATTAACAAAATTCAAACTATCTTTGTGCTTAAGACTATTTTATTTCTATTTTAATTTTATCTAATTCTATTTCTATTTTAATTTTAAAGCGCTCCACCATAAGGCCTGAAATTAGACTAAAGATGTCAAAATATAAACCAAATATTGCATTATTTCTTTTTCATATAGTAGAAATAGGGCATGTGTATGGAAAAAGAAGTACATTAATATAAGATTTTCAGATTAACACATGAATAATGAGGTATTTTAAAGCATAATTATGTCAGTTTGATGTGACAGGTTTCTAAGAGCTAGTTTCCTGCCATCACTGACTATTTCCATCTTTTAGTGGAAAAGTTATAATATGGATAATTTCAAATATGCCTAATTTTCAATTAAAATGACTTTTTTGGCAAGTTATGTATTTTAATCTGTTGCCACATTTTTTCCTGTTGGTATTTTCCTCAGTTGGCCTCTACCTTTTGTTTATATATTTTTCTTTTTTCCCTGTACTCAGATTCACAGCCATGATACTTGTGAAAGTATCCTTATAGCAAATTGTGAAAATAGAAAACAAAAGCAGAATAGGAAGTATTGTTGACAACGAGAGTTAACATTTATTGAATGCTTCATATATGCCAAGAGTTTGACAATTCTATCTGTTTCAAACTTCACTACAGTAATTTGAGATACCAGTTTTCTTTCTATATTTACAGGTTAAAAAAACAGGCTTAGAAAGGTTAAGTGGCTAACCTAAGAAAGGTTAAGCAAAATCCACTAACAAATGATGAGGCTAGGATTCAGCTGTGGTCCATCTGACTCCAGGGACTGAGTTCTTAACCACAGCACAGCAGAGAGAAAATAGATCTGAGGAGGTTTTGGTCATTTTCAAGGCTTATATTTTGGAATGTGAAACTGGATAAAAACTTCACATATACTCAGTATGTTTGGCCTCCCACAAAAAGAACCTCAAATGCAGATTTTCTGCATTTGCAAAATATTATTTAAGTTGAAGATTATCTTCAAAATACTCCTTACGAGTGCCAAGCTAATTCATCAAATATTTCTTAGGAGTTAAGTAAGTTTAAATAAACTGCTTCAACCTGCAGACTAAAGTTCTGCCTAATTTCAGGATAGTTCTAAATCTTCAGTGGCCTCTATAAACAATGGTAATTTAACTACCACCCTGCCTCCCCTTTCACAGCAGATGTTCTAATAACCTTTGGAAGTGAAAATGAGTACTAATGTACCTGGAAATAATTGTATTATTTTGAAGTATGTCAAAACAGCTTCTTTGACTATCCTTTGGCAAACTCCCTCAAGCCAAATCTGCATTCTGGTATCAATCTTTGCATAAAATCACATGCTTAAGTCCTATGTGCATACCTCCAGAGATATTTGTATTGAGCCTCTCTCTGCTTAAAAAATTAAAAAAAATTGTTTTATGCTAAATTAACTTTAGGGATCTATCAACTGGTCTGGGAAGGCCTTCCCTGTAATTTGGAAATCATGCCTATAAAGCCAGTCTAGGCACCCGGAATTCTCCAGATTTCCCAAAGAGAGAGACTAAGTGTGATGAGCATTTTTGCATGTGTGTGGGGAGTGGGAGTGGTGGGAACTAAGGGAGGAGAAATAAATGAGGAGAGAGAGAGACAGATCACAATATATGATTTTCATTCTCATTTCTATTTTGAAGGGGAACCTTTCTAGATGTAGATCTCCAAGAAGGCACTAAATCGCAGATTTCCTGGGTCCCAGAAATACACCCTAACTTATATTTGGGGGAGTTGCTACAGATTCATCTCACACATTGTTATAAGGCCAAATACACTGTAGCTAAAAACTTAATTGATGTTTATAAAGGAAAAAAAATCTTCAAATAATTTAAGAAAATATCAATTGTATTAAAATTATATATAAAAAATTAGATTAAAAATATCACTTTTAGAAATTGTGATGATATCAGTGTTACTCAGCGTTCCATCTTGGATCTGTTTTCGTTCTTGTTTTCCCCTACATACTCTACCTGTTGAGTGACCCACACATGTAGGTCAAACTATCAATATTCTCCAAAATATCTGATACTATGCAGTTAGCCCAAACCAGTATCAAAATATTCAGATCCATATATTCTCATGCATACTAAAGATCTCCACTTAAGTAATCTGCTCTTACTTAATATCATATGTAGAATCTGAACTCCTCATCTTCTAGTTTTTTCCAAATTTTTATAAATTCAATATCAGTCCTACACCCTAAGTATGTAGACCAAGAAACTTTTCATAAATGTCTACAAATTATTCTATGTCTTGCAGCTGCCATGAATATGTGTGATCATTCTTCTTGGGTGATGCCTACAAAACTATCTGGAGAGTCACAGTTGCCCCTGCCCACCATGAAATTGGCAGTATAATTATTACAATGCTTTCTCCAGTGCTACCAAATACTTCAGTCCTCCTGACATAAATGGTACTGGTGAGGTGTGGTGAGATAGGGCTTCTTCTCCCAACCCTGTGTCTCACTGGGCTACCAGAGTCTGTAAAATATCTCTTCTTGTGCTTAAGGCTTATAGATTCTCCTGGGTTCTTTACCAATACTCTTTCTCCAGGAGGCTCAAAACTATTCCAAGTGGCAATGTTCTGGGCAAAAGTCATTTTATTCTCCTCTAAACTCTGAATCCTTATCACTTAGCACCTTCCTCTGTAAAGCTCCTCCCAGTTTTCCCACTCACTTAATCTCTGTGTATATGAATGGAAACAAACACCCAGTGGAGGTTGCAGAGGGGGAAAAGAACAAATTAAGAAGTGTTTCTCTTTATGCTTATCATATTACCAATCTTCATGAATGTCACCACCATCATCCCAGATATTTAGAGGGTAAATTGGTAATCATCCTAGATTCCTCTTTTCAAAATGTTGGCATTTCAGTCACTCATTAAATCTACTAAATCAACCTATTAAAAGTCCATCCCTTCTTTCTCAGGACTTAATTTCTTACTTAGATTACCCTTATTAGCTTTTAAGAGATTCCATATGTTTAACCTTTTTGTGTCCACCTGGAATCCATCATGCCACACTCTGAAAAATGATCTTTATTAATATACACGTTGGATCATGTTTTTACGCTCTACCAGATTTCCCTCAATTGCTTTCTATTGTTTTCAGGGGTATCAACTCCTCCTTTTTTAACAAGATACTGTTTAACAGTTATGCAAGTCAGGGTCTGGCAAAGTAAAGGTGACAAGGTAATATAATCACAAGCTCCAGTGAACACTGAACGGCATGTCTTGAAGTTTCTAAAGACAAAGGTCTTTAAAAATATGGTGCATTACGGGAAAAGGTCACAGGTTTTCTTGGTGTAGTCAGCATGCTCTCCTGGCTGACACTAGAGGTCACTTGGTTAATTTCCAGAAGTTTGTGACTTGCAAGACATGCATTATTTCTACAGTCATTGCCACCACTCTAGCTTATAATGCATCAACATCAGTTTACCACCGTATGAGAACTAATTACAACAGAAACTCAGCTACGACCTTTGCATTTTTCCTGCAGCATCAGCTGCAGGAAGGACTTCTTAGTGTAGTGCAGGTTTGCTTTGTTAGTTACTAAAGTTTTACCTCATTTGACTCTATAATTGAAGAATACTTGACATTCACTTTTACACCTTTCATGTAAATGATTTTGTCAGGATCCCCTTGGGATTCCCTTTCTTTTTGAAGCGTGTACCTCTCACCACCTCCTCTGTATATCTTCCATGGTTTGGAATGTACTCATTGTTCTCACTGTTTATATAAGCTCACTATCAGATTCACTCATGTATATATACTTATATCTTTAACTTAAAAATAAGGATAGGAGGAACCTTCAAGATGGTGGAGGAGTAAGACGTGGAGATCAACTTCTTCTCCCAAAATACATCAGAAATACATCTACATGTGGAACAACTCCTACAGAACACCTACTGAACGCGGGCAGAAGACCTCAGACTTCCCCAAAGGCAAGAAACTCCCCACGTACCTGGGTAGGGCAAAAGAAAAAAGAGAAAACAGAGACAAAAGGATAGGGATGAGACCTACACCAGTGGGAGGGAGCTGTGAAGGAGGAAAAGTTTCCAGACAATAGGAAGCCCCTTCACTGGTGGAGATGGGGGGTGGCAGCGGGGGGGAAGTTTCAGAGCCATGGAGGAGAGCACAGCAATGGGGGTGCAGAGGGCAAAGTGGAGAGATTCCAGCACAGTGGATCTGTGCCGACCAGGACTCAACAGCCCGTGAGGCTTGTTTGCTCACCTGCCAGGGTGAGTGGGGGCTGGAAGCTGAGGCTCGGGCTTCGGAGGTCAGATCCCAGGGAGAGGACTGGTGTTGGCTGCATGAACACAGCCTGAAGGGGGTTAGTGTGCCACAGCTAGCGGGAGGGAGTCCGGGAAAAAGCCTGGACCTGCCTAAGAAGCAAGAGACTATTGTTTTAGGGTGCATGAGGAGAGGGGATTCAGAGCACTGCCTAAAGGAGCTCCAGAAATGGGCACGAGCCTCAGCTATCAGCACAGAACCCAGAGACGGGCATGAAACGCTAAGGTTGCATAAAAGCACAGGTCACTAACCACACCTCCGCTCCCGGGAGCCTGTGCAGGCTGCCACTACCAGGGTCCCGTGATCCAGGGACAACTTCCCCGGGAGAACACACGGTGCGCCTCAGGCTGGTGCAACATCATGTTGGCCTCTGCTGCCACAGCCTTGCCCCGCATTCCGTACCCCTCCCTCCCCCAAGCCTGAGTGAGCCAGAGCCCCCTAATCAGCTGCTATTTTAACCCTGTCCCATTGTGGCAGGGAACAGATGCCCTCAGGAGACCTACACTCAGAGGTGGGACCAAATCCAAAAGCTCAACCCCAGGAGCTGTGCGAACAAAAAAGAGAAAGGAAAATTTCTCCCAGCAGCCTCAGGAGCAGCGGATTAAATCTCCACAATCAACTTGATGTACCCTGCATCTGTGGAATACCTGAATAGATAACAAAGCATCCCCAAAATGGTGGTGGACTTTGGGAGAGACTGTAGACTTGGGATTTGCTTTCTGTATCTAATTTGTTTCTGGTTTTATGCTTATCTTAGTTTAGAGTTTATTATCATTGGTAAATTTGTTTATTGATTTGGTTGCTCTCTTCCTTATTTTATATATATATATATATATATATATATATATATTTGTTTTTTTCCTTTTCCTCTTTTTGTGAGTGTGTATGTGTATGCTTCTTTGTGTGATTATGTCAGTATAGCTTTGCATTTACCATTTGTCCTAGGTATCTGTTTGTCCATTTTTTTTTTTTTTTTAGTATAGTTTTTAGCAGTTGTTATCATTGGTGGATTTGTTTTTCGGTTTGGTTGCTCTCTTCTTTCTTTTGTTCTTTCTTTCTTTTTTCTATTACTTTTTAATTTTTTTATTTTTAATAATATTTATTTATTTATTATTTTAATAACTTTATTTTATTTTATTTCATGTATTTTCTCTCTTTCTTTCTTTCTTTCTTTCCTTTTTTTTCCTCCATTTTCTTCTGAGCCTTGTGGCTGACAGGGTCTTGGTGCTCTGGCTAGGTGTCAGGCCTGAGCCTCTGAGGTGGGAGAGCTGAATTCAGCACACTGGTCCACCAGAAACCTCACGGCTTGATGTAATATCAAATGGTGAAAGCTCTCCCAAAGATCTCCATCTCAATGCTAAGACCCAGCTCCACTCAACGACCAGCAAACTACAGTACTGGACACCCTATGCCAATCAACTAGCAAGACAGGAACACAACCCTACCCATTAGCAGAGAGGCTGCCTAAAATCATAATAAGGTCAAGACACCCCGAAGCACACCACCGGATATGGTCCTGCCCAACAAAAAGACAAGATCCAGCCTCATCCACCAGAACACAGGTACCAGTCCCCTCCACCAGGAAGCCTACACAGCCCACTGAACCAACCTTAGCCACTGGGGGCAGACACCAAAAACAACAGAAAATACGAACCTGCAGAGTGTGTGAAAGGGAGACCCCAAACACAGTAAGTTAAGCAAAATGAGAAGACAGAGGAACACACAGCAGATGAAGGAGCAAGGTAAAAACCCACCAGACCAAAAATTGAAGAGGAAATAGGCAGTCTACCTGAAAAAGAATTCAGAGTAATGATAGTAAAGATGATCCAAAATCTTGGAAATAGAATGGAGAAAATAAAGAAATGTTTAACAAGGACCTAGAAGAACTAAAGAGCAAACAAAAAATGATGAACAACACAAAAAATGAAATTAAAAATTCTCTAGAAGGAATCAATAGCAGAATAACTGAGGCAGAAGAATGGATAAGTGACTTGGAAGATAAAATAGTCGAAATAACTACCACAGAGCAGAATAAAGAAAAAAGAATGAAAAGAATTGGGGAGAGTCTCAGAGACCTCTGGGACAACATTAAATGCACCAACATTCGAATTATAGGGGTCCCAGAAGAAGAAGAGAGAAAGAAAGGAACTGAGAAAATATTTGAAGAGATTATAGTTGAAAACTTCCCTAATATGGGAAAGGAAATAGTCAATCAAGTCCAGGAAGCATAGAGAGTCCCATACAGGATAAATCCAAGGAGAAACACACCAAGACACATATTAATCAAACTATCAAAAATTAAACACAAAGAAAAAATATGAAAAGCAGCAAGGGAAAAGCAACAAATAATGTACAAAGGAATCTTCATAAGGTTAACAGCTGATCTTTCAGCAGAAACACTGTAAGCCAGAAGGGAGTCGCGGGACATATTTAAAGTGATGAAAGGAAAAACTTACAACCAACATTACCCAGCAAGGATCTCATTCAGATTTGAGGGAGAAATGGGAATCTTAACAGACAAGCAAAAGCTAAGAGAATTCAGCACCACTAAACCCACTTTACAATAGATGCTAAAGGAACTTATCTAGGCAAGAAACACAAGAGAAGGAAAAGACCTACAATAACAAACCCAAAACAATTAAGAAAATGGTAATAGGAACATACATATCGATAACTACCTTAAATGTAAATGGATTAAAGGCTTCAACCAAAAGGCATAGACTGGCTGAATGGATACAAAAACAACACTTGTAAATACGCTGTCTATGAGAGACCCACTTCAGACCTAGGGACACATACAGACTGAAAGTGAGGGGATGAAAAAAGATATTCCATGCAAATGGAAATCAAAAGAAAGCTGGAGTAGCAATTCTCATATCAGACAAAATAGACTTTCAAATAAAGACTATTACAAGAGACAAAGAAGGATACTACATAATGATCAAGGGACCAATCCAAGAAGAAGATATAACAATTGTAAATATTTATGCACCCAACATAGGAGCACCTCAATACATAAGGCAAATGTTAACAGCTATAAAAGGGGAAATTGACAGTAACACAATCATAGTAGGGGACTTTCACACCCCACTTTCACCAATAGGCTGACCATCCAAAAAGGAAAATTAGTAAGGAAACACAAGCTTTAAATAATACATTAAACAATATGGACTTAATTGATATTTATAGGACATTCCATCCAAAAACCACAGAATACACTTCTTCTCAAGTTCTCATGGAACATTCTCCAGGATAGATCATATCTTGGGTCACAAATCAAGCTTTGGTAAGTTTAAGAAAATTGAAATCATACCAAGAATCTTTTCCGACCACAACGCTATGAGACTAGATATAATTACAGGAAAAATTTGAAAAAAATACAAACACATGGAGGCTAAACAGTACACTACTTAATAATCAAGAGATCACTGAAGAAATCAAAGCGGAAATCAAAAAATACCTAGAAACAAATGACAATGAATACACAACGACTCAAAAGCTATGGGATGCAGCAAAGGCAGTTCTAAGAGGGAAGTTTATAGCAATACAATCCTACCTCAAGAAATAAAAAACATCTCAAATAAACAACCTAAACGGACTTGAGGATATGGGGAGGGGGAAGGGTGAGCTGTGACAGGGCGAGAGAGAGTCATGGACATATACACACTAACAAACGTAGTAAGGTAGATAGCTAGTGGGAAGCAGCCACATGGCACAGGGATATTGTCTCAGTGCTTTGTGACAGCCTGGAGGGGTGGAATAGGGAGGGTGGGAGGGAGGGAGACACAAGAGGGAAGACATATGGGAACATATGTATATGTATAACTGATTCACTTTGTTATAAAGCAGAAACTAACACACCATTGTAAAGCAATTATACCCCAACAAAGATGTTAAAACAAAAACAACCTAACCTTACACATAAAGCAATTAGAGAAAGAAGGACAAAAATCTCCCAAAGTTAGCAGAAGGAAAGAAATCATAAAAATCAGACCAGAAATAAATGAAAAAGAAATGAAGGAAATGATAGCAAAGATCAATACAAAGCAAAGATCAATACAAGCTGGTCCTTTGAGAAGATAAACAAAATTGATAAACTATTAGCCAAACTCATCAAGAAAAAAAAGAAGAATCAAATCAACAGAATTAGAAATGAAAAAGGAGAAGTAACAACTGACACTACAGAAATACAAAAGATCATGAGAGATTACTACAAGCAACTCTATGCCAATAAAATGGACAACCTGGAAGAAATGGACAAATCCTTAGAAAAGCACAACATTCCAAGACTGAAACAGGAAGAAAGAGAAAATATGAAGAGACCAATCACAAGCACTGAAATTGAAACTGTGATTAAAAATCTTCCAACAAACAAAAGCCCAGGACCAGATGGCTTCACAGGCGAATTCTACCAAACATTTAGAGAAGAGCTAACACCTATCTTTCTCAAACTCTTCCAAAATATAGCAGAGGGAGGAACACTCCTAAACTCATTCTACGAGGCCACTATTAGCCTGACACCAAAACCAGACAAAGATGTCACAAAAAAAAGAAAACTGTAGGCCAATATCACTGATGAACATAAATGTAAAAATCCTGAGCAAAATACTAGAAAACAGAATCCAACAGCACATTAAAACGATCATACACAATGATCAAGTGGTGTTTATCACAGGAATTCAAGGATTCTTCAATATATGCAAGTCAATCAATGTGATAAACCATATTAACAAACTGAAGCAGAAAACCCATATGATCATCTCAGTAGATGCAGAAAAAGCTTTCGACAAAATTCAACACCAATTTATGATAAAAACCCTCCAGAGAGTAGGCATAGAGGGAACTTACCTCAACATAATAAAGGCCATATATGACAAACCCACAGCCAACCTCATATCAATGGTGAAAAACTGAAACCATTGATAAGGAAAAAGACAAGGTAACCCAGTCTCACCACTATTATTCAACATAGTTTTGGAAGTTTTAGCCAGAGCAATCAGAGAAGAAAAGGAAATAAAAGGAATGCAAATGGGAAAAGAAGAAGTAAAACCGTCACTGTTTGCAGATGACATGATACTATACATAGAGAATCCTAAAGATGCTACCAGAAAACTACTAGAGCTAATCAATGAATTTGGTAAAGTAGCAGGATACAAAATTAATGCACAGAAATCTCTGGCATTCCTATACATTAATGATGAAAACACTGAAAGAGAAATCAAGGAAACACTCCCATTTACCATTGCAACACAAAGAATAGGGCTTCCCTGGTGGCGCAGTGCTTGAGAGTCCACCTGCCGATGCAGGGGACACGGGTTCGTGCCCCGGTTCGGAAAGATCCCACATGCCATGGAGCAGCTAGGCCCGTGAGCCATGGCCGCTGAGCCTGCGCGTCCAGAGCCTGTGCTCCGCAATGGGAGAGGCCACAACAGTGAGAGGCCTGCATAACGCAAGAAAAAAAAACAAAGAATAAAATAACTGGGAATAAACCTACCTAGGGAGACAAAAGACCTGTATGCAGAAAACTATAAGACACTGATGAAAGAAATTAAAGATGATACAAACAGATGGAGAGATATACCATGTTCTTGGATTGGAAGAATCAATATTGTGAAAATGACTCTACTACACAAATCAATCTACAGATTCAATGCAATCCCTATTGAACTACCAGTGGCATTTTCCACAGAACTAGAACAAAAAATTTCACAATTTGTATGGAAACACAAAAGACCCCAAATAGCCAAAGCAATTTTGAGAAAGATAAACAGAGCTGTAGGAATCAGGCTCCTGGACTTCAGACTATACTACAAAGCTACAGTAATCAAGACAGTATAGTACTGGCACAAAAACAGAAATATAGATCAATGGAACAGGATAGAAAGCCCAGAGATAAACCCATTTATATATGGTTACCTTATTTTTGATAAAGGAGGTAAGAATATACAATGGAGAAAAGACAGCCTCTTCAATAAGTGGTGCTGGGAGAACTGGACAGCTATATGTAAAAGAATTAAATTAGAATACTCCCTAAGACCATACACCAAAATAAACTCAAATGGATTAAAGACCTACATGTAGGTCCAGACGCTATAAAGCTCTTAGAGGGAAACATAGGCAGAACATTCTATGACATAAATCACAGCAAGATCCTTTTTGACTCACCTCGTAGAGTAATGGAAGTAGAAGTAAAAATAAACAACTGGGACCTAATGAAACTTAAAAGCTTTTGCACAGCAAAGGAAACCATACACAAGACGAAAAGACAACCCCAGAATCTGAGAAAATAGTTGCAAATGAAGCAACTGACAAAGGATTAATCTCCAAAATTTACAAGCAGCTCATGCAGCTCAACATCAAAAAAACAAACAACCCAATCCAAAAATGGGCAGAAGACCTAAATAGACATTTTTCCAAAGAAGATATACAGATTGCCAACAAGCACATGAACGGATGCTCAACATCACTAATCATTGGAGAAATGCAACTCAAAACTACAATGAGGTATTACCTCACACCAGTCAGAATGGCCATCATCAAAAAATCTACAAAGAATAAATGCTGGGAGTGTATGGAGAAAAGGGAACCCTCTTGCACTGTTGATGGGAATGTAACTTGGTAAAATCACTATGGAAAACTGTTGGTGGGAATGTAAATTGATACAACCACTATGGAAAACAGTATGAAGGTTCCTAAAAACTAAAAATAGAACTACCATATGACCCAGCAATCCCACTACTGGGCATATACCCTGAGAAAACCATAATTCCAAAAGAGTCATGTAGGGGCTTCCCTGGTGGCACAGTGGTTGAGAGTCTGCCTGCCGATGCAGGGGACACGGGTTCGTGCCCCGGTCCGGGAAGATCCCACATGCCGCGGAGTGGCTAGGCCCGTAAGCCATGGCTGCTGAGCCTGCGCGTCGGGAGCCTGTGCTCCGCAACGGGAGAGGCCGCAACAGTGAGAGGCCCGCATACTGCAAAAAACAAAAGAAAACAAAACAAAAAAAACCTTATAACTGATGCAAGATCTGGACATTTAAGCTATATACATATGTTAGGAGTAAGAGTAGGTCTGGAATTGTGTGTCGATGGTACTTTATCCAAATTCTTTTTATTTATCACCTTTACCTCTCTTTGGTATCCCTCTCCCACTTAGCTCTTAAGGGAGCTATATATGATTAATATGAGGCAATTAACTCATCACTAAGCTAGAGCCTGATAAACCCAAATGCATAAAATGCGTAAAGATTCACAGGAGCACCTGGTTTAGGTGACTGATAGAACAATATCCCTCTGCTTATCTTCCAATCCAAGTCTTTTTTTTTTTTTTTTTTTTTTTTTTTTTTTTTTTTTTTTTTAACATCTTTATTGGAGTATAATTGCTTTACAATGGTATGTTAGTTTCAGCTTCACAACAAAATGAATCAGTTATATATATACATATATTCCCATATCTCTTCCCGCTTGCGTCTCCCTCCCTCCCACCCTCCCTATCCCACCCCTCCAGGCGGTCACAAAGCACCGAGCTGATCTCCCTGTGCTATGCGGCTGCTTCCCACTAGCTATCTACCTTACGTTTGGTAGTGTATATATGTCCATGCCTCTTTATCGCTTTGTCACCGTTTACCCTTCCCCCTCCCCATAGCCTCAAGTCCATTCTCTAGTAAGTCTGTGTCTTTATTCCTGTTTCACCCCTAGGTTTTTCATGACATTTTTTTTTTTTAAATTCCATATATATGTGTTAGCATACGGTATTTGTCTCTCTCTTTCTGACTTACTTCACTCTGTATGACAGACTCTAGGTCTATCCACCTCATTACAAATAGCTCAATTTCGTCTCTTTTTATGGCTGAGTAATATTCCATTGTATATATGTGCCACATCTTCTTTATCCATTCATCCGATGATGGACACTTAGGTTGTTTCCATCTCTGGGCTATTGTAAATAGAGCTGCAATGAACATTTTGGAACATGACTCTTTTTGAATTATGGTTTTCTCAGGGTATATGCCCAGTAGTGGGATTGCTGGGTCATATGGTAGTTCTATTTGTAGCTTTTTAAGGAACCTCCATACTGTTCTCCACAGTGGCTGTATCAATTTACATTCCCACCAACAGTGTAAGAGGGTTCCCTTTTCTCCACACCCTCTCCAGCATTTATTGTTTGTAGATTTTTTGATGATGGCCATTCTGACTGGTGTGAGATGATATCTCATTGTAGTTTTGATTTGCATTTCTCTCATGATTAGTGATGTTGAGCATTCTTTCATGTGTTTGTCTCTACTACCGAAAGCAATCTATAGATTCAATGCAATCCCTATCAAACTACCACTGGCATTTTTCACAGAACTAGAACAAAAAATTTTGCAATTTGTATGGAAACACAAAAGACCCCGAATAGCCAAAGCAATCTTGAGAACAAAAGAAGGAACTGGAGGAATCAGGCTCCCAGACTTCAGACTATACTACAAAGCTACAGTTATCAAGACGGTATGGTACTGGCACAAAAACAGAAAGATAGATCAATGGAACAGGATAGAAAGCCCAGAGATAAACCCACGCACATATGGTCACCTTATCTTTGACAAAGGAGGCAGAAATGTACAGTGGAGAAAGGACAGCCTATTCAATAAGTGGTGCTGGGAAAACTGGACAGCTACATGTAAAAGTATGAAATTAGATCACTCCCTAACACCGTACACAAAAATAAGCTCAAAATGGATTAAAGACCTAAATGTAAGGCCAGAAACTATCAAACTCTTAGAGGAAAACATAGGCAATCCAAGTCTTTTTATCATACTTTGTATGGCTCCATGGTATAAAAAATATCTATCAATAGCCATCACACATACACACACATATAAAGAGCTGGAAAAATTACCATTGTCAAGTATTTGAGTTCGTTTATTTCTCCAAAGGCTAAAAATGTGGAATTAGAAGAAAGAAAACCACATATAGATAAATGAACCTTTTAAAGAAGGTCCGCCCTACCCATTAGCAATCATGGTCTAATCAATGACCTCTGAACATAAACAATTCTATTAGTCATTTCTCCCTGGAGAATGGTTGAGAAAGATAAAGAGGTATATAAAACTTTCTTCCACTATAATATGAAACAGTTATATAACACAATATAGAGTCTTTAATAAAATATACACATTTTTAAAAGCTGCCACAAATTAGGGAGGGTAGTATCAGTGGCAGAAGGTATAGAATATGAATATGAGGTCACTTTAATTTCTGCTTTAATTTAGCTTTTGAACAATATCCAAAGTAAGTTTTAACTAGGGACAATTTTTATCCACTGTTTATCTCTAAGTATTGTATCTGACTTTCCTCTTAAACACTCTGAGATTTAGATCTTTTCTCCATTTTATAGATAAAGATATTGAGCTAGGGCAAGATTAGGTGACTTATCTAGAGATCAGAGTTGCTCTTTGACTTAGAAAAAAGAGAGTAGATAAATGTAATCAGTACTTAATATACTGATTGGCTCCACAGTATTGAAAATTAAGTGAGTAAAATATGTATACTCCCAGGAGTTATGGTCTTGGACTGCTAAAAGATTGGGAGTGTCAGAAGGATTTAGTAAGACAGAAGACTGTTAATGGATATTGTTATTTAGATGAGAATCCAAAGCTCTCTTTAATCATTTTAAGGTTATATAAATCATTGCAACATGTAATTTTCTTAATTGATTTATGTAAACTTCTATATGCAGCTTCTTTATATAATTTATGTACATTTATATTTGCTTCATTCATACAAACAACCAGAGTCTTAGAAAACCAGGAAGAAAAAAATTCACATTTTCTTTGCATAGTGTTGGGAAGGATTGATTTGAGAGTGAAATTAATTTGAAGCATTTTATACTTTTCTGACCCAGTGGTGAATTTGAGGATGATGGTGTTCAAAATTTCTGCTTCTCCCTCCTATTTATTTTTGTTATCAAATCTGGTCTCAGAAAAGAAGTAATGAATTTTTTGAGAACAGAAGAATATTGAGCTGGCAAATGAGTCTATGTATTTACAATGAAGAAGGAAACATTAAAAGGGAAAATGGAACTCAGATCAGGACAAGAAAAAAAGCATGAGAAATGTATGTTTGTCTTTGTCATTATATATTTGCAAAACATTATATATAAGTTTAGACAGCAATGTCTGTAAGATTTCTCTGGGATCTTTAATTGGTCATGTCTACTTCACTAATGAAGCTAGGGAAATTAGTAATGCAGTATTTTTGTGACCTCAAAAAGAAACTTTTTCTTTTCATTTCTTCATTTCCTATACTGGATAAGCTTATGGCAGCTTATCAACCAAATATTATATTGTACATTTAAATCAGGGCCTCTTTCTTAACAATATATCAAATAATGCCTGTGCCCTTGGTGGCCTAGAGTGTGAGAATGTCACCGCTTTCTATTTATAAGGGATCATTTGAAATCTTTTTCACACTGCTAATTACAAGTATGGTGAACTTGTAGCCATGGTTTTTCCTCAGATGCATAACAAGTAGTTGATGAGCCACCTCTGTTTTCTTTGAGGTCATGGATCACTGAGAAATGAATTTAGTAGGAAAATTACCATTTAGTCAACAAACTTACTTGGTAAAAGTTATTTCGAGTTTCATGGTCTGATGTAGGAGTAAACACAAAAAACTGTTCTCTATGAAGTGGGTCAGCCACTGACCACAGTTTTTTGACAGGTCATAATTTTATATGAATAATATTGGAAATAAAAACTGTTATTACATATTCAATATATAATGATTAGTATTTTGAAACCACAAAATGATTAATGTTTCCCATGTCCAATATCTTGTAGTCTAATCTTATGAAGCAAAGTAGGATATTTAAATACATGGTACTAGTATTTCAGTTACCCACTAACCATTTGTAGAGAGACAATTTAATAGAGGATATTTGTCAATAATATGAAGCCAAATAATTTGATAGACTAAATTGTTCTAATTAATTAATTGATTAATTAACTTTACCCTTTTCAGCCAGGCTGATTTAATTATGTAGACATAACCATAAGTCATTATGGAAACCAGAGAAATTCACAGTGTTTGGGGTGAGGGGAGAGATAGGACATATAATAATTAAATGATTTTCCAAAGACACAAATTTTATAATAAAAAATATTTTGTAATAAAAAAATATCTAATGCCAACAGCAAATAGTTGCTGTTGGCATTAGATCCTAAGAGCTTACAGCTGACTCCTTCTCTGAAGACTGGCTTGCCTGAATGTTGACTGGGAGTCAGGTTGTCAGGTAAGTTGCATAACCTCAGACACATTCTGCCAGCAATGACTGACTCGCAGGGCTAAAGCAAGCAAGACCCCGTTGCCTCAAGGGACCAACTCTGTGGTGCAATTCATGCTCCAGATCTCCCTGATGGATTGGGCCACAGCTACAGTCTCTGAGACACATCTTTATCTTGTTCCCTTTCTCTTGAGAATATACCCTCAATAAGCCATGTGCAACAAATTTACATTCCAGGGTTTGCCTCTAGGGAACCCAATTTGAAACAATGGGTTTAATCGGTTATTACTGCAAAAAAGAATACAATTTGTTTAAAGTGTCTGGTTCTGAATGCATATAATGTTTCTTTCTCAAGAAGAGTAGTGAATCTTAAAATAGTGAGTTTGGGTCTACATACAAAACTGGCTTGTCTGTTTTCTCTGGACTGGTTGTTACTAACTCAGCAGTATGATACACTTATTTTGTGTTTTGACATTGTTTTAATTTTTCCATTGAGCAAAAACTACTGAGCATGGGGGGGGTGGCTATTTAATGTTTGTTTCTAATGACATCATTATGGAAGCCAAAAACCAAGGGGTAAACCATTTTAGAAGTATCTGGCACACATTCTGTATTCCTAGTAAGTATTGAAATAACATCCTTTATAAAATTATGATAATATTATCAAAAATAGATTTTTCTCTGTGTCTTATTAGTCTGTGTCTTATTAGTCACAAATATTTCTCTTGAAAGCCAGAAGTCTGTGAACCATAATATATAGAGTATCTTATGGTTATAAAGAAATTACATCTACAATATCCTTGACAGTTCTTCATACATCTTCTGTTTGAAATTTCCAGTAATATGTAAAGGATCTTCCTACTACTCTATTATGAGTTTTACGGTTAAGAATATAGGTTTGGCTGATTCGATACCCTTTAACATATGAGACCTTAACCAAGTTAATTATGTGTGCCTCATTTTTTAAATCTTCAGAAGGGGGAAAATAATAATACCTATGTTAGGCTGAAAAATGTGCTCCCAAAATATCTAAATCTTAATCCTCAGAAGCTATAAATGTTACCCTATATAGCAAAAGGGACTTTGCAGATATGATTAAATTGATAATAAGATAAAATAAGTAAGGATCTTGGGATGGGGAGATTATTCTCCCTGTGAGCCCTAAATATAAATATGGTTGTCCACATAAAAGGGAGACAGAGGGAATTTTGGCTACAGAAGATGAGATGGTAATTTATGGCCGACGCAGAGATTGCATTAACGCACGTTGAAGAAGGAAGGGGCCACAAGCCAAAGACTAACGGCAGCCATAGAAACCAAATGTGAAAAAGTGGGCTAACCTCTCACAGCCTCCATTAGCAAATAGTCCTGCCAACAATCTGATTTTAACCCAGTGAAACTGATTTTGCCTGGATTTCTGACTTCCAGACTGTAAGAGAATAAAGTTGCGGTAATTTGTTACAATGGCAACAGGATACTAATATAGTACCACTTACTTCTAAGTTAGACTTAAATAATACAGAGCACATATAGGCTGAAAGCTATGGCTATGATAATAAGTACTCATTAAGTATTAGAACGAAACATTTACACTTCATCCTGTATGACAGAATTTTGGATATGTGGTGTCCTGTGTGCTCCCTCTGAGCACCTAGCCCATCAAGACAGGACCCTCTGCCACCACTGATGCAACAGAGCACCTGAACAATAAAATAATAACTCAAATGAAATTGAAATGCTGAGCTACCAGTATTTCAAGAAAATTATGGAGATGTATTTATTATTTATATCTATAAACATAGGCATAACATCAGAAAAAAGAAAAGCACAATACAAGATTACATTAAAAAGTGCACAGTGGCTAGCACCATTATCTAGAACTCACGTAAACCCTTTATTCTGATCAATTAAGTCTCAGGTAAAGCATGCTTTTACTCAGCCAGGGTCAATGGAGTTGCATTTATCAAATAAATAAATAAGCAAATAAATTTGTATATTTATAAATAAATCAATAAAAATGTATACTAACTTTCAAAGAAGTGAATGCTATTGATGTTGATTGCCAAACTGGATAAAAATCATGTATTTTTAATCTTTATTAATACCTTTTCCCTGTTGAACAAAAGAAAAAAATTAACAAAAGACAATTATATAAAAATAGTGTTTTTTGATATAGGTAAAATAAGCCAAGTGTCAAATCTGTCCCCTTTGTTTTGTCTAAGATACACTATGTCATTTCCCTGAAGAATGAGCCAAACTGAATTAACCCACTTCTATAGTTCTTCTTCTATTTGGCAATATCACACCTACAGATTCAGTGGATAGCAAGATATGATGACATGCATAAGAATTTAAAATCTTATAATTTGTAGTAACAAAATGGTTTTGTAACCTACACTTCCACAATGGAAGTTTAAGTTCACAAATTACAAAATATTCTAAGTATCTAGAGAGAGAAAATATATGTGAGGGACAAAGGGAAGAAGCAGAAATCGACATTTGTACCTAAAATTAATTCTGTGATTTTGTGAGCTTTTAATCCCTCCAAAAATGAAAAATCATACATTAAAACTGGGAAATATTATTGCTTTCAATTTTAAATATACATCAGTATACATACTCTCCAAGGAAAATGAATTAGGAAATGTCATCATAAGCAGGCTACATATGAACACTCCATTTCTACTCAACAAATAAATGAAGATAATTTGCATTTTCTGTCAATCTAGCTCAGTGTGTAGCTGGGCCTGTCTCAGCAGTGGCAATCATGTGAGGAGGACCATTTAGATGCAACATTTACTTTGGCACAGGTTTGGATCCACTCTCAGGTTTTCCTCCAGATGGACTATCTCCATGTGCACGTAGGTCTGCCTCTTATTTCAACTACTGAAATTAGGGACGATATTTGCAACAGCACTTGGGCAACGAGAGCCAGCAGGAGTAGAAGTGGGTATCAGCAAGCCCTGTTCCCTCTACTTGCTTCTTAGTGCCTGGATACTTTGCAAAGAACCTGCTTTACTTTGCAACCAAGTCTGATAAACGCAGCTTCAGAATAAACTATTTCTGTTTGCCCTTAGCTGTTTTATCAGCACAGGTCCTCTTTTGTTAAGAATTCCTGGTGAACTGTCGGAGGATATGTGCAGATTGTTAAGAGGCATCAAATAACCAGATGAGTTTCCTGAAGTGCAATATCTCAAGAGATTAAAGTGAATGTTTTCATTTTAGACTTTTCAAAGAAATCCTTAGGAGGAAAATGAAAGTATCCTTGGATTTGGGGTACTAGACTGGCCCCTCAGTGCATCAATCCCTGAAAAGAAGATACAAAATCTAACATACTAAGATTGTTGTCCAGAAGTGTAAGATAAACAAGTAACAATGAAAATAATATTATAAAACAATTTATGGTTAGATAATAAGCAATTGCTACAGAAAATGTTGCTCTACGTTTGAGAATATGAGCAATTAGTTTGGAGTAGAATCTATGGTAGGCAGAATGATGGCCACCCAAAAATGTCCAAGTCTTAATCCTAAACCTGTAAATACGTTATGTTGTCTGGCAAAGGAGAATTAAGGTTACTAAACAGATAACTGTAAAATAAGGAGATTACCCTGGATTATCCAAGTGGATGTAATATATTCATAAGGATCATTTAAAGTGAGATTTTAGAATTAGAGGGAGATAAGAAGACTGCTGGTTTTGAAGAAGGAGAGAGGGGCCACAACAAGGACGCAGGCAGCTCAAGGAACTAGAAAGGGCAAGACAATGAATTCTCCCCTAGACCTTCCAGAGGGAACACAACCCGATGGACACCTTTTTTTTTCAGTCCATTGAGACGCATTTCAGACTTCTGACCTTCAGAACAGTAAGATATTAAATTTGTGTTGTTTAAGCCACTAAGTTTATAGTAATTTGTTACAGCAGGAGTGAAAAACTAACACATGCTCCTAGAGTAAACACACAGTAAAGGAGTATAAGTGTCCAGTGTATATTTGGTTACAATCAGAATTTTAGCTGATTGTAGGTTTTGTGTAGGGGTGTCCTGAGAAGAAAGGTGTGAACGTTTAGGATGGATTCCTTTGAAAGTGAAGCTGAGAAATTTAGCTGTCTCTCAAGTGGTAAGGGGAAGTAGAATGAGCTATCAAGATATCCTACTTATACTATACTCTATGGACATGTTTTATTGCAGGCCTACTCGCATTCATACGCTTTCTTTTTCTCTTAGTGCAATCCATACAATTTTGCCTGGCCCCTTGTGCTCCAACATTCTGAGTCAATTTTTATTTCTTTCCCTGGTCTTCCATGGAAAATACTTCATTTTGCCCATCTAGAGGATGTTGGGAAAGAAGGAGATTTTTAAAAAACAAGTCTATATGCACTAACTATTACATGTATGTGACCATAACCCAAAATTTTGTAATCATATACAGGTAATAATTATTAAAGCATGTGGATTTTTTTTTTAAAAGCCTAGTTCTTTCTCTACATCCTCTAGATTTTATATGGGAAAAAAAGGGACTATGTAGATTATAATAGAGGATCTTTGAGTATATTTCAGGCCAAAAACAAGTGTTTCACTAAGCTTTGCCTAAATTACCCAAAATTTGTATAGAGAACACAAAATTTTCATGTTTACAATTAATATCTATTGTAGCAATTTATAAGATACAAAATGTTTCTATATTTACTATCTCATTTAATCCTCAAGGCAACCTGAGAAATTATATATTGCTATGACCATGTCCATAGACAGGGCAAGTTTCATAGTGCCACAAGGGACCTGAACAGGATTCAAATCCTGTTCCTTAATCCTTCACTCTCATAAGCTGTTTTACAGTAATATCCCAGGAACTATTTATTTCTTAGAGACTGGAAGTGGAGATATAAAATAGGTCCTGAGTATACTACCTAAGGGATAAAGTTTGTAGCTAAGAATCATGGATGAACAAGTGGTAGAGAGGTAGACTATTTTGGCCCTGGAGATTTATCTGCCCCTTCTTGTTTTCTACTTCCCTTTGCCTCTAGCAGTCTGCCACTTTGGAACTCTCCCAGAACTGGTGTGTGTGTGTATGTGTGTGTGTGTGTTTGTGTTGGTATGGACATGCTCACACATGTGAGCCCAGCTGGAGCAAGGAAGAGATGAATATTCCAAATGGGATAAAGGCTATTCCTATGGACTCCAGATTGGTCACACTTCAGAATACATTCATCTCCTACTGGGGTACTTGATGAAGTGCCAGGAGTTTGTAAAGGATTGGAGTAAAAACAGTATATTTTCTTGGAGAGATATTTTTATTCAAATACTTGATGTAAAATAGTTAACTTACCTGGCAACTTATACATTTTTCCATATTGAAATACCTTGTAGACTATAATCCAAACATTCCTGTGATTTACTTAAATGACAACATTTTTTTTTTCCTATCACAGTAACTATTTCCTCCTGAGCACTCATTACAATATGAATATGTTATTTTGTGACTTTGCTCACTTTATTTTTTGTCTCCTCCACTGGACTGTAATTTCCATGAAGGCAGGGTCATGTTTGTCTGTTCATGGTTGTAGCTTCCTTAGCACAGCATTTGGCACTCAAGAAATACCTTTGGGTGAAAGATGAAAGGTCTATTCCAAAAGTCACAATGGGATTCCAGTCCAGTGTCTCTCCTGCCCCTGCTGCTTCTGCTCTCTGCTCTCTTCCTCCAGAGAGTGGCTCACTGCACTGGAGGCTGGGAAAGTGCTGAATCTGCTCTCTCGGGTAGTTTCTGACACCATGGGCAGGACTTGCAAAAGGGCTGATGGTGACAGTCAAGTTACGGGGTGTCAGATGGAGGCTGGGAGCAGAGTGGCAACCCCCAAGTGCCCACTCTGGTGTCCCGAGGGAACTATTTCCCCAGTCTGGTCTCTCCTCTGCTGGACCGTGCAAGGATGCTGAAGACTGGGTACCACCTAGCTGTGAGATAGCTAGGAGCGGGTGAGATCTATCAACAGCATTTCAGAGCCAGGGAGCCACAGTGCTACTTTGAAAGAGGCATTTGTGCTCTCCCTCAGGGCTGTAGAACATCATTACAATCAAATCTTGGGTATGTCGCTGCGCAAGGCCTGACTTCCCCACCCCCCCTGCTGCTCCATGGCAGAGCATGGGCTCTCCCACCCCACACAAGCCCCTGGCATCCTGGGCATTTGCTCAGCCTTTTCCAGCCTTGACCAGACAGTAGTTTCTTGTGACTTCCATAGATCCTGGCAAGAAGCCCCAGGGCTCTGGGCAAGAATGGATCTGTAGGTTCCAGGAAAGTGGTTTCTGTGTCTTCTTAGCAGAGCTAAGGTGGCATTTCTGTACCTCAGGGATCAGCCTGCAGAGAAGTAAGCCCTCTGGGAGCTAAAAACGTGAACATTTTTAAAACTTGCCACTCACAATGGGTTATTTCACTTAATATCTTCAAACCATCCAGGGATCAAGTTTACTATTCCACAGATCACAGGTTTTTTCTATGTAAAAATTCACAAATTTACTTGTATTTTATACTTCATAATGTATTTTAATTACAGTATTATTATTTTATTACAGTATTGTATTTATATTCAGTACTCAAAATTAAATGAGGCAATACATGTGAAGAACTTAGTATAATGGTTGGTACCGATGCTCAAAAACTAATATCTATTATTATTACTATTGTTGAGATATTTTATGAGACAGACAATAATACCCTCATGCTACATGTTACAGTTATATAGAAAAGAGGTGATGATTGCATTAAATCGATGATTTACCTTTTTTTTCATAATTGTACATACATTGTAAAAAACAATGCCCATAGTAGTTGTTCAGTAAATGAACAACTTTTGAAAAATAATTTTTGGGTGAATCATGATTTTACATAATATGCATATAATACAGTAAGTTGCAAGTCAGAGAACATTTCTAGTTAAAATAAATTTTGAGCCTATTTCTCTGTCTCCTATGGAATACAGTGAGGTGATTTTTGCCTTGAGAAGTTAAGTTCACTTTAAATTGTCTCAAATAATAGACTCACAGTCAGCTTTTTTTTAAAGACAAGGTTCAAGAATCAGTCACTGTGGTGTCTATGTTTGGGCTTGGGTGAGCAATCTTATAATTCTATAAAACTGTAAAAAAAAATTATGTTCATATGCTTTTTTCTGTGAAGAGTCTACACAGTTTTCATCAGACCATCAGCGAGAACCTGACCAAAAATATATATTTAGGAAGTAGTATTGCACTTGATTGGGGCAATGAAGCCCATAACCACCTTACAGGGAATTGAAATCTCTGGATATTAGATTTGGAGAGAAAAGAGGAAGAAAGGAAGGAAGAAAGGAAGGAAGGGAGGGAGGAAGGGAGGGAGGGAGGAAGAATTTAGATTAACATTGTGATAGAATGAGAAAAATAATTTTCCAAATAATAATTACTTACTCCATTATGAAATCATTTATTGATCTAGCATTTTGTAAGACTTCTTGTTTTAAAATCCCTTCAGTGAAAAGTATGTGAAACTCTAGCTCCAACAGTATCTCTAATATGCTTTAAGCCTCAAAATGTTGCAACTTAGAGTTAACCACTTTTTAATTTATGTACTTAATATAGTTATAGCTTAGCATGCAGTATTATGATGACATAACCTGATCTAACTTAGGTGAGATATATGAGAGAACATTTTCTTCTGATTCAAGTACCAAAGACTAATTTCATGGAGTAGGAAGCACAGAGGAGTTTAAATAATCAGGACTTGGAAATGAATACATAATAGGAAAAATCACATCATCAGTACATAAATATTGTTCACACACAAGAAGTTAAAATTATATTCCACACAAAAGGAAAACTGAACTAGTGGATTTTTTATGTACTAGAATAAAGAAGCATTATTATTCAAATACTACTGTAAAAAGTAGTTTGTGTACAACTTCTGCTTTTAGTCTAATGAGTCTTTTTTCCCCTTTTCTTCATACTAATTTTTTGCCTTTTTACTGTGAAAATCATATTCTGAAAGTCTTGAATTTCACACTTCTGACTTGTTTGGGGAGTAAAGTAGGCTATAAATCACTGCTATGCAAAACAATTTTTCTTAATTTAATTTTTTCCTTCTTAGAACCCATTTGTAATTAGATTAGTGGACTGTTGTGGTCTGGAATAAGTACATGACTATACTGGTTAGCCTAAATTGTCTTGACAACAAATTTGTAGAACTAAGACACAGTTAAATTGGGTTTATTCGAACACCAGATGCTTGAATCTTGGAATATCAACTACACTCCAGTCATTTCCTAAGCCATTTGAGCATGATCACAAAAATTTCATCATCATTTCCCCAAAAAGAGGTGGCTTAAGCTATGTGGTAGACCTGTGCCTTATTCATTTTCCCACTTGAGTCTCTGAGATATGGATGCTCTCTTCTGGCTGCTCTTGGAAATAACATTCCGATTCTGCAACATGACACTTAGTAGTCAGAGCCTCAGAACAGCATGTAACCATTGACCTCTAAGGCTCTCACTGAAATCACAGAACTGAAAGAGAATTCTATGTCTGCTTAAACATATGAACTTGAAAACAGTTATTGAATAGCGTTTCTATTTATGGTTCTTTTGGGAGCGCCATCAACTTAATTATGTATGATCTCAACAGATGTCTGCACTAAAATGTTGACGTCTCTAATACTTCTTTAGAAAGTTCATGTAAAGGAAACTTACATGAATATGTTCCTGAATCCATGAATATGTTGATTTTCTAACTCAGGGAAGGTGGAAATTTAAAACCTTACCACTTTATTTTGCGATTTTCTGATATGGTACATATAATAAAATCTTATTAATATCAACTTAAGTATTTCCTATACTGTGACAATTAAATCACATAGTAGCCTAGTATTAAACGCAGCACCATGAATGAAATAAATTTTTAAAGCTATGATATGTAACAAAGTAGTGGTATAAAAATCTGACCAAGAAAATATTTAATCCCTTTAAAGGGATTAAATATTTTCAATATTTAATTTAATCTGTTTAAAGAAAGGTACTAATATCAAGTTCTCTAAAATCACCCGTTTTCATAAAGTTTACCTAAATGATTTATATTTTATACTAATTATAGATTATGCCTATCTTTTCAATAAAACGAGTCTCATGGACTCCAACATAAAAACATTCTGTTGTTACTTTAGTCACTTAAACTATCGTTTTCAAACAATTGCACAGTTAAGGCTGGCAATTTCCTTAAAAAGTTTTATTTAATGAATAGTAAACTAAATCCATCCTAAAATAAAATACTTAAATATTTACAAAATTTAAGGTTATGTTTAAGTCACCATTTATGATTGTTGGGTCTACTGGATTTAAGTGTTAATGTTAATAATATCTGCATGGGAGTTTTAACTAGATATAGTTTTAAAACAACATAATTGTTTAGAAAAATATATAGAGAAAAGAATTAACTACATATACTTTCTTACCTAATTACTCTATTTAATATATGTCTTATTAAAATATTATATTATTAAAATGAGTTCAGAGAATATACATTTATACCTGTTATATCCTTATCATTACCACTATCAATATTTAATTAGGAGATTATTTAATTTCTTAATTGGAAGTCATCGGGGGAATGGTCCGGGTTTAGTTTTTCTGACATCCTATAATACATCATATTTCATAGTGAAATATATTAACAAATGTTGTTCCTTTCTGGTATCCAGGCTGTGATACAGATTTCGATCTCTCTAAAAATTACTAAAAATAAAATTATCTTTAATATGTTTTTCCTTAGCTAATCATACTTAATTCTGATTATAATGGTTATTACACAATCTGTGTAAAAAATAAAAATACTACTAAAGTTATATTTTCTTCAAAAGGATGTGTTGAAAGTTTCTGCAAGTGAATGTCTTCTATAAAATGCTTTCTGAGGTAACTTGGGAAAGACTTTATGTTTCCTCTCTCTGGCTGTGACTGGGAAAAAGACACTTGTGCTGACTGTTGCCTAAATATTAATCTTTTCTATTGTCTCCACCCCTATCCTCTTATTACTCAAAAATATTTCTATGCTGCTTTTGTTTTCTGCCACAACCTATAACCCCATTGTTAAACATGCATTTGGTAATAGCAACCCTTGTTAAAGGTTTTTCTTTTCTTTTAGCGTTGTGACCTGAATATGATGCTGTAGGTCTTCTTGAAAATAACTTCACTAATTTCTATATTTTTTCTGAAAGTAAAAATTGATACTATATTATGATTCTAGAAAAATGATGCTATATGCTTTTAGGCAAATAAGCACATTGGCAAAATAAAACATAAAACTGGAATTCTTTTTTTAACTTTTCCAGATTAAATATTTCAGAGTATATGCTTTCAAATCAGGAAATATCATCATTGTTCATACTCACTAAAAGGAATATAAAGAATGGGAAACATGATAATGGCTTGGATTGAAAGTAAAAAAGAAACAGTAATACAGAATTGAGGTTTTCTGAATAATTACAATTGAAATTCATTATGTAGGATGTGTATCAGGAAGAAATCAACTAGGTTTTCTGACTCACTAAGTTTGTTTAATGAAAATAGGGAGAATAAATTTGGGGGAAAAGATCAAGAATTGTTTTTCCCTTATTACATATGCCCATCAACATGGCCTAAAAATATTTATCTTCCACACAGGTAGCAAAACTAATCTCCCATAGTTTGATGGAATTTTTATCTCATTGCTTTTTCTTAATTGGCAGTGAAGCACTGAAAATGTAGAATTGAACACTAGTACAATGCTGTCCTTTAATGAAGTTTTTGTCCTTTTTCTCTGATATTGTTTTTCTGAACCAAAGTTTCTCTTGAAAAATTAATAACTATAGCACTGGCATTGATTTTATTTCTTATCAATAGCATAAACTTTCTAATTCAATATATACAAGTACTTTCATTGCTCTCCATATCCAAAATGGTCATTTAATTACTTTTCCCACGTTCTTTATTACAAGATAATGATGTTGCTTTAAACTAACTTTACACACAACTATCAAAAATGTAGATGTAGGGCTTCCTTGGTGGTGCAGTGGTTGAGAGTCCGCCTGCTGATGCAGGGGACACAGGTTCGTGCCCCGGTCGGGAAGGTCCCACATGCTGCGGAGCGGCTGGGCCCGTGAGCCATGGCCGCTGAGCCTGCGCGTCTGGAGGCTGTGCTCCGCAACGGGAGAGGCCACAACAGTGAGAGGCCTACATACCACAAAATATATATATATATATATATATATATATATATATATATATATATATATGTAAAAAACAACATATGGTTTTCTTGTTCCATAAAGTTATCAAGAACTAAATGTGCTTTTTCTTCTACTTTTGTATTTTTTTTTAACATCTTTATTGGAGTATAATTACTTTACAATGGTGTGTTAGTTTCTGCTTTATAACAAAGTGAATCAGCTGTACATACACACATATCCCCATATCTACTCCTTCTTGCGTCTCCCTCCCACCCTCCCTATCCCACCCCTCTAGGTGGTCACAAAGCACCCAGCTGATCTCCCTGTGCAATGCAGCTGCTTCGCACTACTTATTTATTTTAAATTTCGTAGTGTATATAAGTCCATGCTGCTCTCTCACTTCGTCCCAACTTACCCTTCCCCCTTCCCGTGTCCTCAAGTCCATTCTCTACATCTCCGTCTTTATGGTCACCTTATTTTTGATAAAGGAGGCAAAATATACAATGGAGAAAAGACAGCCTCTTCCATAAGTGGTGCTGGGAAAACTGGACAGATACATGTAAAAGAATGAAATTAGAACACTCCCTACATCATACACAAAAATAAACTCAAAATGGATTAAAGACCTAAATGCAAGGCCAGACACTATAGAACTCTTAGAGGAAAACATAGGCAGAACCCTCTATGACATAAATCACAGCAAGTTCCTTTTTGACCCACCTCCTAGAGTAATGGAAATAAAAACAAAAATAAACAAATGGGACCTAATGGAACTTAAAAGCTTTTGCACAGCAAAGGAAACCATAAACAAGATGAAAAGACAACACTCAGAATGGGAGAAAATATTTGCAAATAAAGCAACTGACAAAGGATTAATCTCCAAAATTTACAAGCAGCTCATGCAGCTCAATATCAAAAAGCAAACAACCCAATCCAAAAATGGGCAGAAGACCTAAATAGACATTTCTCCAAAGAAGGTATACAGATAGCCAACAAACACATGAAAGAATGCTTAACATCACTAATCATTAGAGAAATGCAAATCAAAACTACAATGAGGTATCACCTCACACCAGTCAGAATGGCTATCATCAAAAAATCTACAAACAATAAATGCTGGAGAGGGTGTGGAGAAAAGGGAACCTTCTTGCACTGTTGGTGGGAATGTAAATTGATACAGCCACTATGGAGAACAGTATGGAGGTTCCTTTAAAAACTATAAATAGAACTACCATATGACCCAGCAACCCCACTACTGGGCATATACCCTGAGAAAACCATAATTCAAAAGGGTCATGTACCACAATGTTCATTGCAGCTCTATTTACAGTAGCCAGGACATGGAAGCAACCTAAGTGTCCATCAACAGATGAATGGATAAAGAAGATGTGGCACATATATACAATGGAATATTACTCAGCCATAAAAAGAAACGAAACTGAGTTATTTGTCGTGAGGTGGATGGACCTAGAGTCTGTCATACAGAGTGAAGTAAGTCAGAAAGAGAAAAACAAATACCGTATACTAACACATATATATGGAATCTAAGAAAAAAAAACTGGTTACGAAGAACCTAGGGGCAGGACAGGAATAAAGACGCAGACGTAGAGAATGGACTCTTTTTTTTTTTTAACTAGTGACACCTAATCTTCATTTGTAATCAAGGAGTTACACTTTATAACTCTTAAAAATATGTCAGAACAAGCAAAACAAAACATGCAACAGATTAAAAGCAAAACTGAAGAGTGATAAACCAAAACATGCCTTGCCAAAGAAGATGCCATCCATAACAATTAAGTTACAATATCCAAATATCCTTAGTAAACTCCCATACATCCATAATTTCTTTATCTCTACTGGTTCCTACCTTTCCTTTCTAACCATTCTTATGTTCCAGAGTAGGATATTTATGTATTTTGTTATGATCCATGGTCATTGAGTTGATTATTCTCCTCAACTCCAAGTAAAAACAGAATCTATTTCCTTGATGTTTCTATAATGATTGTCCACCCTAGCCTTCTGATTTTTATTTTACAAGTCTACAACATTGAACATATTTCTTATTTGTGACTTCTTCCCCTCCTCGCTTACTTATTTTTCCGCTGCATATTTATGTTGGGGGAAAAGTACTGGGTGTGGGCGAGGTGGATGAGGTGTTGAAAATTGAATTAAGAAGAACACAACCCTTTATTATGTTAAAATTGTATCTAAACTATAACTCAACATATTTATTTCATATTTATTTTTAATATACTTTTCTTTGAATTGTAATTCTCCTTCCAAATCTGATATTTATAATGGCCTAAAATATGATCACTATATATTTTAGACTATGTTCTACTTTTTGTGTTTTTTCTACAATATTTCTCTAGATGGTCAAGGTAAGTATTTTTTTAAAAATGTCATCTGCAAATGTTTAAAAGGTATTATATGTTAATAAAGAAGTATCTTGAAAAATAGCTGTTCCAGTCAGAATTCTTTTGGTTGTAAGTAAAAGAAATCCAAATAAACTAACTGTGGCAGAAAATGGCATTTATTGGAAAGATCCTGTGGTGATTCACAGAATTAACAGAAGATAGGCAGGAATTATCGACTACTGTCAAGATTCTCCAACCCTCTGCAACCTTTCTCTTCTGTTCTCTGCTTGGCTAAATCCTTTCATATTGCAGTTGAAATTTCTCTGTCTCTCTCTCCAAACTCTAATATACCGCATTCCAGGGAAGGTCTGTGATTGGCTTGGATTGAGCCATGAGTCTATCTATAAATTATTTTTTCTGACCATAGGCATGGATAATATATTTGACCAGGTCTGGGATATTGGTTCAACCCTATAACTAGATTGTCTGGGCATCATGACTGGAAGTCCTTCAGAAAAATATTATTTGAGTGGAGGAGAAACAATTTTTTCAAAGAAAGGAGGAGTATCAATTACCATTAAAAAGTGAAAATAATTATGGAAGGATAAAACCAAATTAGGGCAATCTTAATATCTTATTTGTTCACACTTTATGAACTTTTTTTTTTCAGCAGGCAATAACTGATTAGGGCAGGAAATGAGATTTAGAAAAAGAAGAAAGCAAATAAGAAAATGACTGACAAAATTGTTATTTTCTTATGCATTCATTAGGTTGGAGATTACTCTGTGAAGATACACAATAAAGTTGCTTCTCTATAGACATCTTATTGCCTACAGCACATATGACTTCAAACATATTCTGCTTCCACTTACTCTTGCCTATCCCCATTTCCACTTAATGGTGAATCTTTTGAATATCATGAACTCTTGAGCATGACTGCAGTCACTTTGTGAAAACTATTACAAATCACAAGTGTTGGTGAGATACACTTTAGATATTTCTGTAGATTGGCTGACCATATTGAATTCTATTTGAGACTTATATTGGCTGAATCCTATACATCAAAATTATGCTTGGAAAATAAAACAAACAAAGCAAACAAAAACCCTTCCATTTACTGATTTTTTTTATGACTCTAGTGATCCTTATTTAAAAGACTATAGTTCAAAACAGAAGTATCTATTGGTGACATCAATTTATAAATGTCTTCATTATAAGTGATTTTTCCTGTTTATAACAAGCAAAAGTACATGGACAACTCCGAAATTAAAATTTAAAATCAGACCACTAGCTTGATTTGGCCCAGTATAGATTCTGATAAATCATCACTTTCAACATAGTGTGCTTTTGTAAGACCATAAGAAACAGAATCCATTAAGTTCCCTGATAATATATACATGATATTTCCTATTTTAGTAAAGTTAGATTTCTCTTCAAGATATTGACATGATATTTAATAAATCTTGGATTGTCTGCATCATTCAAGCATCAAATCAAGCTCATTTTGTCCTGTTTGTACAATTTATGAAGTTTAATATTCACTCAGAATTTGTTTAGCCTCAATATATCTAGCATGGGGAAAAAGCAAAATAATTTGCCAATGTATATGAAAACAATTTCTCATTTATTTATTAATTTTTCACAAATATGCATGAGGGGTAGTATTTGTAGTAATGCTACACTGCCACCTTGTGGAATGACTGGATGAAAACCAGTTAATTAAACATCCCTGGCCAGATGCCAACCCTAGGGATCAAACAATTCTCTCAAAGATTTAGGTAAGAGCTGTTACGTAGGTAATTTATAACTACATAAATGGGTACATTGTGGTAACAGATTATATCATGTATAAGTAAATTATTTCAAAGAATTAGTCAAATACAACCTATTTCATTACAGAGAGATTTCATTAAAATTATTATATTCTGTGAACTACATTTTACTTGGAGAACAGAATATATCAGAATTCAAGTCCCACATCCACTATTAGTAGCTGTTTATATTAATCTCCTTCAACCTCAGTTTTCCAACCACTAAAACAAAGTTATGCTTTGTTTTCTAAAAATCATCAACATTATCATTCATTGTGTGTATAATCCCACATTTATAACTTTTGTCATATATATATATACATTCTGTGAAGTATCCTTTGAAATTTTTTTGAGTACAAACTACTTTCCAGGCAATGTGCTTTATGCTTAGAAATTAGTGATGTTAAAAATATCCAAAATATTATCTCTGTTTATGATGTCTACTGTTTAGTAAAAAGTTAATCAACTTTAATCACAGAAAAAAAAAATTAATCACAGTAAAAGATCCTTAATTGGGAAAATAATTCCCTAAGTTAAAAGTATGAATTATATATGTTTCAAAATCCAATTGTATTACTTTCTACTAAAAACCATAAAAGACAGTTATGTAAAGTATTAGTAGATAATTTATTTTAATAAATTTTATAAGTATTTTTGTTTTCATAAAAACTTTCAAAAACATTTGAAATTATATAACCATTCTGAATAAAATAAAACATAATTAGCTTTATAAAATTCAAATTTCAACAATCAAATTTTTATTACAATAAAAATATTGCCTCTAGGTTTGTTTAGGAAAGGCAAATAATGAACTAAATTTAGACCCTAAATTCTAAATTATTCAAGTATAATTAATATAATATTTATATAGAATTAATAAAATATTTTTTATGCTTTTGGAAGTGGAACATATTCTAAAATATATGATTATATTTTTAGCCTATTTATAAAATCAAATTTGGAAGAATCACTAAAGTTTTTCTAATTAAATCTTAATAGAGTTGCCTCAATAATAATATCATAAATTAATGATTGCCTTTTATGTGTGTGTGCAAGTGTGTGTGAATTTGTGAGTCTATGTGTGTATACAATGTGTGTTTGCTATACATAGGGTATTTCAAAATACTATTAGCTCAAATTTCTACCCCTTTTATGCTAGCTACTGAGGTCCTTTGGCGTTCATTTTTATTTATCTACTGAATAATTGCACAATATCATGATGGCACATATGTGGCAGACATGCCATCACTCCTCTTTCCTACCCTCTTGGTTGACATCAATAATTAATCATGATATTTTTCCTTGCTAATTATCACATGCCTTTTCACTTCTCCTCCTCCCAACTGAGTATAAGACAGCCTCTAGCAATTGATCAGAAAGGGCATACAAATTAAAACCCATTGGCTAACTCTAGTAATTGTGTTCAATATTGACAGGTCAATTTCATTAGTTTATCCCACTTATATTTATTGCATGGATACTATATATTAAAGAATTATTCTTGTCTACATGTGTTATTTACCTTGTCTCGATGTGTTATTGTCTCTATGGATTATTTATCTGCATGTAAAGAATGTCATCATTTTACCAAATGAAACCTAATTGAGGAAAAGAAAATGTGAAAAAAATACGAAGAGGGGGAATATTAAACCAAAAAAGCATAGAGATGATTCCAAATTCTAGATTTATGGAGTGCTTGGGGAAAAATCTCATTTACTTAATAATTTATGGAAATATTTGAATAAAGTGAAACATAAATATATACATATAACCAACTGTTTTGATCATTCATTATTTTTTAACAGACAAATGTTTCACTGTTGCCTAACTAGCCAGGAGCATATGCGTCAGTGTATTCCTTCAGTTAACCATGCATTTGCACGATTGAAAAAATAGTTACTGGTCTTCCCTGATGGCGCAGTGGTTGAGAGTCTGCCTGACGATGCAGGGGACGCGGGTTCCTGCCCCGGTCCGGGAAGATCCCACCTGCTGCGGAGTGGCTGGGCCCGTAAGCCATGGCCGCTGAGCCTGTGCGTCTGGAGCCTGTGCTCCGCAACGGGAGAGGCCGCGGCAGTGAGTAGCCCGCGTACCGCAAAAAAAAAAAAAAAAAGTTACTAAGTAACATCTACGGACTATGCAAAGTGTTAGATCATAGATGTATAATGGTGCGCAAGATAAATATAGCCCCTGCTCTTATGGAGATTAAAGTTCAGAGTCCGCCTGCCGATGCAGGGGATGCGGGTTCATGCCCCGGTCTGGGAAGATCCCACATTGCCGCGGAGCGGCTGGGCCTGTGAGCCATGGCTGCTGAGCCTGCGTGTCCGGAGCCTGTCCTCCGCAACGGGAGAGGCCACAACAGTGACAGCCCCGCGTACCGCAAAAAAAAAAAAAAAAAAAGCATATAAGGGCAGTGATAGGGTAAATACAGGATAGATAACATGGTAAACACAGTAGGACTTACTCTAGCCTGGAAGGACAAAGAAATCATCCTAGAAGAAATGGTCAATAGTTTGTGCCTGAAGGATGCCTAAAAGTTATCTTGGCTAAGAAGAGAAATCGGAAAATATTGTAAGTAAAGCTATCAGCATATACAAAGTCCTTAAGGCCAAGAAGAATTAGATAGAATCAAAAATTAAAAGGTAAATATTGCTGGAGATTAAAGTGGAGAGGTGAAGTGACAAGAGATGAGTCTGGAGACATGGGCAAGAAACAATCAAAAAGAGTCTTGCCCTCATGCATTGTTGGTGGGGACCTAAATTGATACAGCCACTATGGAGAACAGTATGGAGGTTCCTTAAAAAACTAAAAATAGAACAACCATATGACCCAACAATCCCACTACTGGGCATATACCCAGAGAAAACCATAATTCAAAAAGACACATGCACACCAATGTTCATTGCAGCACTATTTACAACAGCCAGGACATGGAAGCAACCTAAATGTCCATCAACAGAAGAATGGATAAAGAAGATGTGGGTATATATATACAATGGAATATTACTCAGCCATAAAAAGGAATGAAATTGGGTCATTTGTAGAGACATGGATGGACCTAGAGACTGTCATACAGAGTGAAGTTAAGTCAGAAAGAGAAAAACAAATATATATTAATGCATATATGTGGAATCTGAAAAAAATTGGTATAGACAATCATATTTATAAAGCAGAAATAGAGACACAAACGTAGAGAACAAACATATGGATACCGGGGGAGGGTTGAATTGGGAGATTGGGATTGACATATATACACTATTGATACTAAGTATAAAATAGATAACTAATGAGAACCTACTGTATAGCACAGGGAACTCTACTCAGTGCTCTGTGGTGACCTAAATTAGAAGGAAATCCAGAAAAGGGGATATATGTATACATATAGCTGATTCACTTTGCTGTACAGTATAAACTACCACAATATTGTAAAGCAACTTTACTCCAATAAAAAAAAAATGAGTCTTGCAAGTTACAGTAAAGAGTTTGAACATTATTCCCAAGGGCTTGAAGGCACTGAAAGGTAAACAATAAGTGATGTGATTCATTCTTCATTTTGGAGGAGTCACTCTCTCTAATTAGTAATTATACTGAATAGATGGAACCTGGAAGGAGGCAAAACAAGTAGAGAGATGGCAGAAAATTCAGGCAGGAGATGATGGTGGCCTAGACTCAGATAATCACTGTGGATATAGAGAATAGTAGCTGGTTCTTTGTACAGGTAGTAGTGCAGTTAGCAGAATTAGATATTGTGAGAGGAGCAGGTTTGTGCAGTTAGTTGGGAAAAGGAAAAGAGCATGAATTAGTTCAACTTTAGATGTGCTGAGTGTGTGATATATCCAATAAGTATAACAGGTTGGCAATTGGAAATACAAAATACATCTATGCTCTGTCTCTCTTTCTGTCTCTTTCTGTATCTATGTCTCTGCCTCTGTCCCTCTGTCTCTGTTTCCCTCTCTTTCTCTCTATATATATATATTTGTGTGTGCTTTGTTTTTGTAATATATGTATATGCTTAAGAATCATCATATAGATAATAAATTAAGTTATATGAGTGGCTACAATTGCCAAAGTGTGGGTATGAAAAAGGCCTAATAAAGAGTGTTAAAATATAGTGCCAAAGAGACAAGAGAAAAACAAAAAAAGTAAAGTATAATAGAAGACTCTACCCCCAAAAAATCTGAGAGAGAGGAAGAAAAAGAGACATTTAAGTGTATGTTAAATGGAATAGTGGGAAGTTGAGATAAACAGCTAGAAATATTCATATGTATATATCCATACTTAGTAGCCCACAAACAAAAAGTAAAATTATCATTCAACAATATTGCTTTTTAAAGTAATAAGTATAAAATAAGTCCAGGCAATTGAGTATTTGGTGAAATTAAAATATGCATATATTCAATACTCGTGTAACACTAATTCATTCAAATTCTTGTCCTTGCAGAGACTGGATCATGATAACTGAGGATTGAATTCACTATATATTGGAGAAAATCTGAAATGCTATAGTTTTTCTCTTTTAACAATATCACTGAATATCTTCTGATTAGGATGAGGATATATTAATGTTAAGAATCTATCATCAAGCATTTGCCTAAAATAAATATGTAATATTAGGTTTTGAAAATAAGTTGACTTAAAAGTATAGAAAAAAAGATCTATGAATGTTTCTGAACAACAATAGCATGTAAGATTGCTTCAGTTTAACTAGAAAATGCAATAGAACAAAAATATATGGAAATATAAGGGCACCTAAACTTTTTTCTTTATGATTCATATCTTGATTTGAGCATAGAGATAAGATTTAACCCTATCATGAACAATATTATATCAACCAAGAAAGTAATCTCATAGTTGCTTCCCTTACATTTTTTGTCAATCAAAACCCTAATTAATGTACCTCAGTGTTCTCATTCCCAAAGCAGATCTTATGTCTACCTGAGAGCTTTAATATCATGAGAAAAATCCTATACTCCGATTTTGTCACCACACTGAGATCTATACTCATTATCACTTCATCCACTGCCATCCAACTCTGTCAGTGCTGTGAAATCTACTGATTTTTTATTCTTGAAACTTTTGGTGAATTCCAGATTTTCTGGTCTGATGCCAAGGAAATATGCCAGATGGAAGAAGGCTGGGAAGAAAACATGATCATTGATGTAGAAGTTGCTGTGTAATATCCCAAATACACTTTTAATCTCTAGACCAAATGGGCATTTTTGAAATCAGTGTAGAGACTGACTTACCCACAGCTTTGCTAATGTCAGTATTTACAACACCAACCAACAGTGTCAAAGGCAATATATACATTCAACCACATCCAACAGCAATAATAAAATTAGCTGGAAGCAGGTTAACATAAAATCCCACATTTTTTTAAATATTGACTTATCCTGAAAATGAAAGATTTCATTTTTTAAAGTGTCATAAGTGTAAATTGGGATATTTTTGAGAGTAAAAAGCATAACAGTTTTTCCAAAGAAAAACATTTTTTTTCTCCCAGAGGCATATTTAAAAATGGTAGAGATAGAGAAAATGAACAGATGTATAAAGTGTCATCATTTCATAATGTGCATTCACTCATTTAAATTAGTGACTTACAGATGTATATTTAAGCATCTACTCAATAAATATGTTAAGCAATGGGTGGGGGAACTATCATTTTCCTCATTCTAGGTATTGCCTCAACATTCGCATTGAGAGTTAATTCACTGTGAAAGTTAAATATAAGAGAATAAAAGAAAACCTATGTTCATTAAATTACATCAAAAGCCACCTTTCTGATTCCAACTCTTTTAGAATTTCACTGGTTATGAAGATTACTTTTCTCTAAATTTTTTCTTAAAGAAATAAAACATTTAAAACACAGTTGGAGCCCCCTGCATTTCTGCCAATACTATTCTACAGTATTTTACACCAAGGAAACCATTATCTAAAATTCTTTGCTTCTTACTTTCATACAAGATTTTATTTTATTATAAATATATAAATCCATAAACTATATAAAGGTTTTATTTTCATCTTTTAATATTTATCTACAGTAATTTGTATTTTTATATAAATCCATCTGTATTTTATATACATATATATATCCATCTATAAATTCTTATTTTTGTATGACAGCATAAGTTTTATTTATTTTTAACACATTCATATTAACGTATGTAATTCTGGTTCACTTTAAAAAGTTATAAAACTTCATGATGTGCTTCTCTTTTGGGTGGACATTTGGGAAGTTTCCACTATGCTGCTATCACAAGAACTGCTTCATTCAACAGTCATTTACATGACTCCCCCTTGCACATATGGATGAGATTTTTCTAAGGTTTATACCCACTATGCGTGAAATTGCTAGAGTATTGAACATATGCATGTTAAACTTTACTATGTTTTGACACGTTTCTCTCAAAAGCACCAATCTGCATTCCAACCTGCAGTAGAGTTTTCAGTGGGTGGAAAATTAATGAGTCAACTTACACATGTGTTTAAATTCCTCAGAATTTTTTTTTTGAGTCAGTTATAGTAATTTATAATTTTCAAAGTTATTTTGTTTATTTATTACAGAAAAACTTATTCACTTGATTTCAATAACTGTCATATATGTACTTATGTCCTGACTTTTATTTGTTCACTATTTTCAGTTTAATATAGCAAACATGTTCTTCTATGGTTGTTCTTATAGCTCACTTACTAATGCATGATGCATTGTAATTGTGCAACATTTCAAACCTAAAGGGAAGTACAGAAAATGAAAAAAAATCCTCTATAATTTAAATTGATAAATATTACGCTTAAATAAAAAGAACACATTTTATAAAGAAGAAATTATTTTCATATTTCCTTCATGTCATTTTTAAGGGAATAAAAGGTTACTCATGGAGTTGATACCCTGTTATACTCTTCCTTAATTGTGCATATCTTTTTCACTCAACATTACTCTTTTGAGATCAATCTGTATTGAAAGTACAAATCCTGCTTATTAATTTTAACTGTCCAATATTATTCCCTTGTGTGACTATATTAGCATTTTCTTATCCATTTCTTTACTGATGGGCTATGTGCAGCTCCTCAGGGTGCATAGCCCTGAATGTGCCCGTATTCACCCTGCAATGACACTGGTTTTCGCAGGGTTCTGTAATAGTCTCTTTCCCTGACCACATCCAGCTATTAAGCTTCACTAATTGTTGGCTGATTGCATTATTGTTTTTAATAATATCCTGGGGCATAAATTGTTCCACCGACTAATCCAATCAAATTCAAGTTCTTTAAAAAGGATAGTTTCCTTGGATAATGTTTGAGATTTGTTCTGCTCCCAGAAGGCATCCTTCCACCTGTCCCTGTTTTTCTGTCCAACTGTTCTGTCTACATTTCTCTAGTGAATCTGCCAATCTCATCCCAGTTGCCTTTCACCACCATCTCCACTGTTTCTGAGAGTACTCTTAGTGTTGAACTTCACACTCAGCTGCAAATGAAGTCATTTCTTAAAAGGGAGATTTGGAGCTCTCTGTTGTATGCCTGCTTCTCACCAGGGCAAAATCTCTGAGCAATGGCTCTGATGTTGGGGGCAGGGACAATGGTGAACTTCTTTCTAAATGACACCCTTGATTTAGTAGTTGAGAACTTGGTAGAGAGGGGCAGCAGCTCAACGTCTACTTGGCTTGCCTTTCCTTTTGTAAAACATTCTACCCCATGAGCTGGGGAAAGATGATCTGGGCCTCAGTATTCAGAAGCATTGCACCCCATGAGTGGTGTTTGGGTGAAAGGGAGCCCTCATTTCTTGTTCATTCTCACTTGGAACTTAGTTTCAGAAACAGGGAGCAGGGGGCAGGAAAAAATATGCTCACATCCTGTTCCTCCCAGGATGATAATCCTCCAAATCAGAGTAGGGGGAAAAGGAGTCTTGTGTTCTTGACTTCTACAACCCGAGTGGAGTTTCCATATCACTGAGTTGGAGTGGGGAGGAACAGAGTAGGTCTTGGTTCAAAGACCATAGACTCTTGATTTTATTAAATGATTTTATTAGGTTTTATTAAACAAATATTTCTTCATTTGCTGTATTCTCTTAGGACTATTTTCAGAGACTTTAAATGTGTATGTTTAAAAATAAATTTCACCAGTTTTGCTGGAGGGGCACAGGTCTGCAGAGTTCCTCATGCTGTCATCCTGGAAGTGAAACTTCTGCCTTATTAGCTTTTAGGTAGAATCCCACAGGTCTGATATATAGTGTTTTAGTTGGTGTTTACTTATACATATATTTATAATTGCCACATTATTCATTCTTTTCCCCAAAAACCATTTAAAAGTCTATGTTTTGTTTTAATGTATTATTTAATGGGTACAAGTTTTATAGAGTTATTTGTCATCCTCTACCATAGCAGTTTCCTAATTAGCTCCTCACTTATTTGGGGACCATTTATGTTATTTTATTTTCCCCTTTCATCTCAGATTCAAGAGCATATTTCTTCCTTACCATAAGCACTCATGTTAATAAATTTGATATATGTCTTTTACTATGAACTCATCCTTATAAAACCTATATGTGACATTGAATGCATGAGTTTTTAATTTTTTTAATTGTATCATGTTATAAAATTCACTTTGTTTCTTGACTTTTTCACTTAACCTATGTTTTAATATCTGCCTATTGTGCTCTATGCAAACTAGCTTTTTTCTTTCTAAGCTAATATTCCCAAGTACACATGTAACAAATGTTACTAGCTATTCTCCTAGAGATGAACTTCCAATTTCCCTCCAACTCTCTTTTACTAGAAATATCACCATAATGAACACCATGCAAGTTCAGACTGCAGCACATATGTGGGGAATAATGAAGCCCTTGATTTCTTCAAAATTACTTTTCATCTGAAATCCTAGGGATGAGATAAAAAGTTATATTTTATGGCAAGACAAGAAAACTTTAAACATGAAAAAAAAATTTCTCTGCCCTTGGCCCCCTTTCTCCCCTCTACTGTGCATTGTGTATCTGCATTATGCATCAACCAAACCTTCCCCATTGGCAGAAATACCTGCTCAACCATAAAGAGTACCATTCTCCTAGCACATACAAAACAAATTCTTAAAAGATAACATTCCTTCTTGGTCTTGTAAGGGGACACAATGACTCACCACTTTGTACTTACAGATCTGCATTATGCAAACTATCTACAGCATTTAATGTACAGCCCTCTGTCTCAAAAACCTATATAACTGTGCTTTGATTTCTAATAGACGGAACAGTTCTCAGAGCTTTGTGAGGGGTTGTTCCCACATAATAATCTTCATTTGGCTCAAATAAAATTCTCCGTTTCTTTCTTAGATCCACTGATTAATTTTTCATTGACACTGGTCACACTGCAAACTTCTTTATACTTGGTCCAGGCTGATGGGAAGAAGTGTTCTTTGTTCTGGATCCTGAGTTAGGGGAGCACTAGATTGTTTGGTTTTTATGGTGCACCTTACATTGGCTTAATAACAAGTTTCATGCCTTACAGTGAGCATTGGAAATCCAGATTCCTACTCCTAGACCCTGTTTTGACCTGAATCCTTCATAGATGACCACAAAGTCACCTTGTCTTAAAGCTCTGGCTTTATTTGGTCTCTTAATTTGGTACTTGAGGCTATTCATTTCTTTTGAATTAGGCTTCTTCTTTAACTGTTATGATTTATCTAGCATTTCTATTTGTCTTAATGGGATAAGAGCACTTGTCCATCACCTGTATTTGCCATGTTGCTAAAAATTCTCCAAACATTGCTTTCCGAAGTTTAATACATTTATATAGTTGGTAGTTGAGAATTTTGACTAATGAGAACATATGGTACTGCCAGTATAATGATGGTATGCTATTTAGAATAAAGTCAATTATCAATCAAAATAATCATTATTCTGCACTTAGAAGTGCAGTGCAGTTCTATGCACTGCATGGCCCAGAACACAATGCATAATGTGCCTCCTGGAGGTGTAAAATGTGGCAACATGGTAGACAATGAAAGAAATATTGGTAAAGCAGAAATACTCATAAAAAGTAAACATTTTATAAAATCAAATTTTCCGTGATCAGGTGGATAAGAATAAGTCAGAGCAACTATTGTATTGTAGCTTGGAGGAAAAATGAGACATTTAAATCAGTATTACCTTTATTCTTGATTTCTGTTTCTTATTTTCTTCCCTCCAACCAAAATTAGGATGTCAACCATCATTTCAGAAAGAAAAAAAGTTCATAATGTATGCAATGTATCCTAATAGGTTCATTGTTGGTCTTATGATGTGTTTATTAAAGTACAATTGTTGGCAGACCATTTGGGGAAGGAGACTGTGGAGGAAGTGGGTAAATTTGAAAGATTGCTGCATTGTTCTATAGCAATTTTCTGAAACTGTTTTGAAAATCAGTTTCAAAAATCAGGAGTATCATTTTCATAGTTTTATTATTATTTTTTGGCCGTAATTGCTATTAGCAAGCAGAGGTATAGCAGAAATAGAGGAAAACTAAAACTAAATATAGGAGTAACATAATCTTTTAGGGCTCTCTCTGGATTTGCTGAGGGTGGGGAAAGAAAACTCAGGATGATTTTTATGTCTATGAGAGTGTTTAGATATTCATTATAATATTTCATTTGATTGAAGAATAAAACTCTTAAGTGTTCATTTTGATTTGTAGAATTTTTAAAAATGAAATTAAGAACATGTACCTTTAAAGTTTTTAAAGTATAGTTGGGTACTATGGATAATGAAATTAGGTTTTATTACTTCATATAGTAATCTTTGGAGGCAACTGAAAATGAAACCCTGGATATGATTATCTGCAATGTGACTATCATAAAGGACAGTTTTACTTCCTATGGAAAATGGCAAAAATTCACTTTCTAACTTAAATATATATAAATATTATGGCACTAGAATTTGTATTCCCTCAAAAGAAAGAAATACCACAAATGCAAGAGTTATGTGTGTAGTCAGGCATTTCTTTATGCCAAAATATCATGAAAGAATGTATTATATTATAGGAACATTTATTCTTTTCTCTCTTCCTAAATCTTAATTAAAAAAAATTTACACAAGTGTCCCTACTAAAGATGACCATAAATCTATCTCTAAGTAGATTTAGGCTACACATTTATTTTATAAAAAATTAAATATCTATAATAAAAAGAATCCAAAAATCAGTTAATATATAATCCTGAGAAATTGATAATATCACAGAATGAGGTCCAATATTATTGGGTTGGTTTCAATTTCCAACAAAAGACATAAGAAAATTCACTTTTTAAATTTTGACCACATTTTTCCTAAATTAGTCTCCCTCAATTTCTCTTTGTCTCTCTCTCTCTCTCTCTCTCTCTCTCTGTTACCCTAGAGTCATAAACTCTCTGCCAGCAATTAATTGCCCTTAATGTGAAAGTGAGTGGGTAATTGGTGATCACCTGTAACCAAAGCTAAGCTACAAACATGGTACTTTATTTAGAGAAAAGAAAAAGAAATAGAAGCACTGTAGATGTCGTCACAGTTGTCCTTCCCTTTGCTTATGAGTGATTTTTGATGGAGTATGGGGTCACAACATAATTAGTTGGCTTTTCTACCATGTGAGCCTCTGTAATATGTGATTTGGAGGCAGGACTGTGGGGAGAAAGAGTAAAATATTTTGATATGAAAGCCAGTTTCATCCATCTGTGAGAGAAACAGATGATTTATGAGGCTTGTCTCCCTATAATTAAAAACAATATACAGACCTTCTGCTGTTTCAGAAGACACGATGATGGGCTAACTCATAGGACTGTGGGGATGTATTGAGTTAAGGTAAGTAAAGCAACTAGTGAGGTGCCTAGCACATATTAAGTAGGTAATGTAAGTTTATAAGAACAATTATAGATGTTGTATTGCTGTTGTTTTGTTTTCACTGTTTCAATGATTTTTTTCTTCTGACTTTCGCTTCAGTCCACCACTACTTCTTGGTTATTAACTCTAAGACTTGAGCTGGCCTAGTCTTCAGCCAAGGACTTAACCATCCAACCAAGCCACTGACCACATCCCGTGAGTTGCTATACAATCAAACCTCAGGCTATTTCTTGTTCCAGGTAAAATAAACAACAAGATGCATTGCTCAAAGTTCTGTCCACTGGAAGGATTCCTCTCCACCACTGTCCTTCCTGTAAGGAGTGAGGTCCATGGGCATTTGGGCCATTTCCTCATAGTTTACTCCTGCTACTTTCCCTTCTTCTCCTTGCCTGTATCTATGGCTTTATTAGGGAATTTTCTATAATCAGTTGACTAAGAGAGAGAAAACAGGCCTAGTTTACAGATGGTTCTGCACAGTATACAGGCACCACCTAAAAGTGGACAGCCACAGCACTACTACTCCTCTATGAGATATCCATGATGGTCAGAAATCTTCCCAGTAAACTGATTTGTTTCTTCAGGGTCTGCTGGAGGCTAACCATGCATATACCCCTTCCACTTGATGATGGAGTGCTACTGTGCATAATCTTATAGCTTGGTGGGTCAGAAGACATCCAGTTCATAGTGGACAGCTCAGGTTGCATGGTAACTTGGTGGCCCACAGCTCTGGAAAAGAGAGTAGCTATCTGCAGAGGATGCAGGGCTTTCCTCCAAAATCCTAAGGGTCCATGCTGTGATTCACATATAAGAGCCTGCCAAAGGCTAAAAACTACATCTCTCTGCCACTGACACCTCAGATACCATTGGATCTGATGAATAGTATGGCCAAAGTGGTGGAGCCCCTTGTACAGCACACTGGGTCTGTTGCTGAGCCTTCTCTTGCTCTAGGCCACACTGAAAACTAGCAGCTTTTTGAGTCCCTTGATACCAAGAGTAGCACTACCAAATGAGGAACATATTGCCTCCAAATCCCAAAAGAGACACCTTAAGTGCTGTGCCTCTCTTTTGGCTGTAAGAAGGACCAGATGCAACAATTTATACTTCATCTTAGAAGGGATATCTCAACACGCCCCCCACCACTGAAACCCTGGAGATTTCACTGAGGTGGAAAGGCCCCTGGATTTTTGTCAGATTTATTTTCCATCCTCTGATACACTAATGCCTTACAAATAAGTCTAGGGTAGTTGTTACTGCTTGCTCACTAGGTTCAATCAGCATAATGTCATCAATGTGGTGTAATGGATCAGTGTGATGTACTGTGGAAGGGAAAGGCAGTTAAGATTCCTGAAGACTAGATTATGACATAGGGCTGGAGATTTGATATATCCCTAAAGTACGTCTGTGAAATTGTGTTTCTACTCTTGCCATCTGAAAGCAAATTGCTTCCGGTGGTTTTACTGACAAAATCAAGATAAAAGCATTTGCCAGATAAACTGCTGCATATCAGGTACCAGGGTATGTGTTAATTTTCTCAAACAGTGAAACTTCATCTGGTATAGCACCTGCAATTAGAGTCACAACATAGTTACCTTACAATAACCCACTGTCACTTCCAAGCTCTATTTGCTGCACAGGCCAAATAAGTGAGTTGAATGGGGATGAGGTGGGAAACAGTGCTCTACATCCTTTAAGCACTTTATTTCTGTAATCCCTCCAGGAATGCAGCATTGTTTTTGGTTTACTATTTTCCTAGGTATAGACAGTTCTAGTGGCTTCTATTTGAACTTTTCTACCATAATAGCCCTCACTCCACAGGTCGGGGAATCAACGTGGGGATTCTGCCAGTTGCTGAGTATGTCTATACCCCCAAGCTATAACACTGACTCCAGAATTTTTGTTTAATGGGCCAATATCAATGGTTTCAACTGGATCCAACTTCATTCCTTCCATCATTATCCCATACTCCTATTTTCCATTCCCATACAAATCCTCCAGATTTCTGTCTATGTAAATTGGATAACCCATGCAGTTCTATTGGCATGTAGAGTACTTCTTCATGTTTCACAGATTTATCTCACTTCTCAGGGCTTGCTGGGACTTAAGTCTAGTTATAGGTCTAGAAGCAAAGAGAAGTGTTGGAGGTGGGTTTTGAGGAGAATCAGCAGGGTCTTGCAAGGAAATTACTTCAGGGGTAGCCATCACAATTTCCTCAAGCAAAGTGGGGTTAACTTTCTCAGATGAGGGTGGGAGGACAACTACTGTTAAAAAGATTCATCAGAATTTAGGGTTCAGTATCTCCAGCTTCATCAGAATCTTCCCATATGTCCAATTTACAGAATCCAATTCTTTTCCAATCAGGTCCTCACTTTAACAGTAGACACCCTGCAAGGTTGGTAATTCAATTTGTACCGCAATTCAGGCATTTGATGTTTGAGACTCTAGATTGGGGTTTTAGCAATCTCAACTCTGCAACTACAGGAGATAAAGACTTTTTTCAGAGAAGACATAGAAAATTTTAGGTCATTTATGTGATGCTTGAGTAGGGCCTTGAGCTCATCTTTTGCTATATTCATTTTGTTAAGCGCAATTAGGAGCAAGTAGCCAACTTCATTATATTTGTTGGTTTCACAAAAATGTTCTAAGTTAAAAAATATATGGTCACCCATAACCTTGATTCTTATAAGTACTTGATTAGCAATATCCAAAGGTGATATTTTGCCTATCTCTATTCCACATCACACCATGAACCATCCATGCTCTCTTTACTACTGGAAATTGTCATCAGTGCTTTTAAAACTGATTAGCAAACCAATTAAACAAAACCCAGAACCGACTTAGAAAACACATTCTTAAGATTCTGTTTCTCTAGAACCACTTTAAGTAGCAAAATCTGTTCCCCGAAAAAATGCACACATGTGTATGTGTGTGTGTGCGTGTGTGTGTATAAAATTAATGTACCCTTTCAGTACTGCCCATTTCCGTGTCCCCAGGCGTATTTTGCCCTCATGTTCTCTTCTCCTCCCTGTTATGAAACTCAATATGAGGTCCTTTTCAAACATATATGGTTTAAAGTGTTGCTATATACCTATTTAGGGTGAGTTTATCTAAAGCAATGCATCTCTACGATTCAGAATTCTATCATGTGAGAACGGACTTGAGGACACAGAGGGGAAGGAGGGGCTGGGATGTAGTGAAAGAGTAGCATTGACATACATACACCACCAAATGTAAAATGGGTGGCTGGTGGGAATCTGCTGCACAGCATGGGGAGATCAGCTCGGTGCTCTGTGACTACCTAGAGGGGTGGGATAGGGAGGGTGTGAGGGAGGCTCAAGAGGGAGGGAATACGGGGATATATGCGTGCATATAGCAGATTCACTTTGTTGTACGACAGAAACTAACAAAACATTGTGAAGCAATTATGCTCCTATAAAGATGTATTAAAAAAAAAAGAATTCTATCATGGTTTCTGAAGATTAGGCATATGGACATTCCCAGAGCAACACTCTAATGCCAAGAGAGTGGCTGTCCATTCTGCTTAAAGGGAAAATGAATACTATGCATTTTAGAACTGGAAATAAAATTAGAACTAAGTAAGTTCCAAGTAAACTTTGTAAATGAGAATTTACCACGTATTTACATTGTTGTTCTGGATCAAATGTAAACCTCTAATAAAAAACATTTCGTGGAAGATGTGTGGCCTGGGGCTGAATTGTAAGTGGATGAACATAATTTTCTTTACTCATGCTGAACTGGGCCTATATATCAACTGATGTGACATTGTAAAATATCAGCTTAATTTGGGATAAAAGAGCAAATTCAACCTTATTGTTGATGCCTGGGGGATTAATGATTCTACATTTTCATCTTGATTCACTTATTCTGAACTTAAATTGTGAGACTCAATTACTAGAGATAAATCCCATCTAGTCTCATTACATAATTGGTTTTTGTAGAGTCCATTATCCTAATAATTATACCCTAATTGGCATAAAAATGAAATATTCTGATAAGGAACATCAGGAAATAATAACAGTAATTAATAGTAATTAAATTCCACATAGCCATCATAGAGCACAGAGGTTGGAGGTGATTTTAAAAATAAATTTATCCAGGACTTAAGCGAAAATTACACTTAATATGCATTTTGTTTGTTAATTTAGCTATACAAACTAAAATACATTAAAATTCACAATAGAGTATTTTCCCCATACTTGAAATAATTCTGAGTGAATTCAATGACTATAGTTAAGCTAAAAAGTTTGCGTTTTTGCTCATTCATTTAATCCTACACGTCTACCCTATGTCAGGCATTGAGTTGAATCCTGAGGAAGAAACAACGTATAAAGACACATCGTGAACCTTACAGATTATAAAATTTCATCAGAAACTCAGGTTATAAGATGAGGTCTCCTGATAGGGTATCTGTATATAGACTCTGTTGTGGCCTCAGCTGGTGGTAATTGTGGGGATGGGGATTGATCTTTTACATGTGCTATTGTTTCCAAGTGGAGAGACAACAATAAAGATGGCATTCATGTCTCCTTTTCCTCCCTTACTGTTTACTGAATCCCTTGGGAAAAAGGCGTGTTATCTGATTAATTTACAGAGAAAAAAATTGAGTTTGCATGGCCAAATCTCTTTTCTTTTCCTTTAAGAATGTTCCTGCCTGCACAGGGCATATTCAGTTCTGTTCCTTCATGCTGCAAATTTTACATGAGAGAAATTCAACACCTATGGGGAGGGACTTTTAGTTGCCAGGCATTTTCCATGAGTGGGTGGGCATAAGACTATATAATTCTGTGGTTCACTTTTAGGAGGCCAATTAAGCTATATACCTAAGCCATGTTCACCAACAGCCCTGGTGTTTGATCTACATCAGTGTTTTATTTACTTATTTCTATATAACAAACAAATTTAGTGGCTTAAAACAAATTTATTTTTTCTCATAATTCTGTGGATTCACTGGGCTTAGTTTGATACTTCTGCTGCTGCATATGGTTTAGATGAGGTCATTCATGTAAGCTGCATTCAAGGCAAGTCACGTTACCAAGTCTGAGGTCAATGTGGGAGGGGATCGTACTTGGATGTGAATACTCAGATGTGTTCACTGGGGACTAACATATAACAGTCTACCACAATCTACTTGACCCTTTTGTGTACCTCTCAATAGGTTCTGAACTTGGGTAAGGAAGAGGGTTACCATTTATTAGAGTCCTGAAACACCTTTATTCTTTCCATACTTCTTTCTTTCATTGATGCTATTTTTCCCATAAATGTTCTCTATTTTCAGAAATTTTTTCTTGCAATTCTGTTATTTGAACTTCATTTACTGTGTCCCTGCTATGCCTGTTCCTAATTTCAATGCATTTCACATATTTCAGTAGTTAGCCAAGTCCCTCTGGCATAAGCAAATTATATCCAAATCATATATAATTGCTTATTTTTTATTTCCATGGTGGCTATTCTTTTCACAATAAACAAAAGTTATATCTCATTAAAAGTTCATTTTTTTTCACCAAGTATTTATGATCATTTCTTCTTTATGATTTCTATAGTTTTCATACTTTAATCCTGCTAATACCATCTTGTGATTATCTGTGAGAGATTTAACAAAATGCTTCATACTTTTGTTCAAGTGTTATCTATCAGGTTCCACTTTAATGACATCTATCTGTCATCCTGCTTTTCCTCAGAGTCACTTATAAGCACATATCCAATATCATATATTAACGCATATATGTGGAACCTAGAAAAATGGTACAGATGAACCGGTTTGCAGGGCAGAAATAGAGACACAGATGTAGAGAACAAACGTATGGACACCAAGGGGGGAAAGCGGGGGGTGGGTGGTGGTGGTGTGATGAACTGGGAGATTGGAATTGACATACATACACTAATATGTATAAAATAGGTAACTAATAAGGACCTGCTGTATTTAAAAAAATAAAATAAAATCCTAAAAAATATTTGGGTGTCACACAATTTATTGTTCAAACTGCAGTACTTTTGAGAATGAAAGAGGCACTCTTAATAATCACACTAGGAACACAGGATTAAATCAGACCATCCCAGGCAAACTAGGGTGTATGGGAATCCTGATTATAAGGTGATTTACTAGCTATTTTCTATCTCAAATAACTTGCTCAGGTCAGCAGTTAAGGCTTGTGAAATGATTCTAAGTATTGCTTTTATATGACACAGTTTAAATGAGGTGTTAATTAAAGAAAAACTGAAAAGAAAGAGAGATGAGCCTGTGGTATTTTAAACTAAGGATGAGGGAGCGGGTAGTCCTCTCTCACCAGTGACAAAGGTACTATTCTAGGTGTCAAGCCTGGACTTTAGACTTGACCTTGTTTCACATTCACCTCGACAACTTATCACAGTGTCCTGAAACAATTGGATTTGAAGCTAATATAAGTTTATTCTTCCTGACTAGCTCACTAATAGCATATTTCATTCCACTAACTTTCAGATTGGTATAAAATTAGACAAATCATACCTGACAATGCAGTTAGGATCTATATGAATTAGCGTATCTGTATCTGTCGATTCTCTCTACGCTGGTATTTCTGTTGCCTTCTGAAATATTACTTTATGCAACTTGACAGAATTTTCTGGTCAGTTTATTATCTTTACATTATATTTACACATTATGTGCAAAATAATTACATTTACATATTTTCTGTACAAAACTCTGCTATGTGTCCATGAGTTGAGAATTTTATATTCCATACTTTTGTGAGATAATGGTATGGATTCTGTATCCAAGAGTCAACAAAAAACCCATCCTTGCCATGTTTTCTCCTCAGTGGGGCTCCTTGATTTTAACACATGCAGTAATCTTTTGATTCTATTTCCAGAAATTTTATTTCAAAAGTTATTGGATGGAATCCAAAAACTAGATATTTTAACAATGTCTCGGATAGTGATAGTCTTGATGTAGATGGTCTATGTTTTTTGAAATGGCTCTGCAACAGAAATTGAGATAAGAGGGCATACAGGTAAGCCTCCTATGAGTTCTTCCATTATCAGTTCCTAAATAGAATTTCTTCATATCCCAAGCAAGGAAGCTTAACATTCAAGCCCTCAATAAATATTTACCGAAAACTCTTCTGGATGGTAAGGATGAAACAGTTCAAAAGGGAGACAGATTATTTTCCTCCAAGCAATTTAGTGGGATGGACAGCTTAGGCAAGATGATGGATTACAACAGGGCATACATAATGGTATGGAAGCACATAGAAATATTCGCAACCCAGAAAGAAATTCAGGGACGTCTTCTCAGAGCAAGTGTCTAAACTGAGAACCAGAGGTTAGTAAGATTTAATTAGATAAAAGGAAAAGAAAGAGAGGAAAATGGTCCTGCAGTCTAAATAGTTTAGGGAACAGGATAATTATGCATCCTGCAGCGCTATCTGTGGGGGCCGGAGGAAAAAGGAGGTATGATGGTGAGAGATACTACTGGTTTGGGCTTAGATTCAGTCATAATTCTTCAATAACTTGTATTGTTAACTTTTATTTACTCTAATAAAAATCAATATTAAATATCTCCTTTTATTTCATGTTTACTTTGTTTCCAAATGATTTCTGGTGCATTTCTAATACTTAGATTACTAAAATATTTAACATATGTCTTTTTTGTAACTTTTTCATTTTAAGTACCTCTATTTTTAAAATAGTGGTACTTTTAATTTATCAAGCAAAGTGTCTAAGTTCAAAGAAAATATCCTATGCCTGTTTTTGCCAATAGCTGGTTTTATTACAAGCATGCTGCTTCTAATTGCATGGATTCCTCTTTGCTGTTTTTCTTTTTCTTTTTTTTTCTTTTTTGTTATAGTTTCAGGTCTTACATTTAAGTCTTTAATCCATTTTGACTGTATTTTTGTATATGGTGTGGGAAAGTAGTCCAGTTTGATTCTTCTTTTTTTTAACATCTTTATTGGAGTATAATTGCTTTACAGTGGTGTGTTAAGTTTCTGCTTTATAACAAAGTGAATCAGTTATACATATGTTCCCATATCTCTTCCCTCTTGCGTCTCCCTCCCTCCCACCCTCCCTATCCCACTCCTCTAGATGGTCACAAACCACCAAGCTGATCTCCCTGTGCTATGAGGCTGCTTCCCACTAGCTGTTTTTCTTATTAAGGATAAACTCACCTGATGAGTTCAATACCTCAGCAGCTTTAAAGTAATCATTAATTTAATGTCACTCACTCTTCATTTATTAGTGGTCCTAATTTCTCATCAACTCTGAACTATTTGGAGAAGCTGACCTATATACAGTTTGATTCCAGTTGCAAGTATTAATTAATCAAGCTCCCTGACTGCCCTTATGTTTCCCTGAGAGTTTTAATATTGAAACAATCTTTACTGGGATTTTTTTATTCCTTCACCTATAGGACTATCTTCTTAGGTCAGTAAAATTTGGGAAGAGACCTTTAGAAAAGTGATGTACAAATCATATCAAAATATAAGCATAAGCATTTCAAGCTGCTTAATATTTATTTAAATCAAATTTTATTTTAATTTCTGACTAAAGATTTCAAGCCATTTGGAGATGTATACTAGAAGCAGTTCCTAACTGGTGTATATATAAAATGTGATCCTCATCACATTTTTTTTTGTAGGTTTTTAAAATCGAAGTATAGTTCATATACAATATTATATAATATCACATTTATTTTTTAAAAAATTAAATATTACTACCTCTTAGAAAAGTGTTTTTAAATGTGTGGTCTGTAGACCACCTACATTACTTAGGGTACTGGCTTAACTGATACCTACTGAATTTGAATCTTAGAGGTAAGCCATCAATATTTTTAAAAAATTGCTAGATGATTTTTCTCCATATCAAAGCTTAAGAACAGCTATCCTACAAGGATTTAGCTGGTAGGATATTTGAAAAGTTTCTTTTTCTTTTTTTTTTCACAATTCAACATTACAGCTATACTCTCTCAGACAGCTATGAATATGGTTAATATATACTACATATTGAACCAGTTTTTTTATAGGAACATGCAAATATACTTGTGGATTCTTATTACTCTAAAGTGTTGTTACATTGCGACTTTTCTACTATAGGACATAAATTGAGCATCTACAGTCACACATATGGATGTCAAATAGATACAAATTAATTAGGTGGGGCTGGTATTAGATACAAAGTTTTGAGACATATTGGTTTGGAAATTGATTTCTGATATTATTATCCAGTTAACTGAACTAAAGAAAACCTACTGTACTCTTGTGTTGAAAATTACCCCTTTTTAAATTTAATGTTAGGGAATCACACTGTGATGTACTAGGAATGTTTTAACAACTGGCTCTGTAAAAAAAGCCCTAATTTTTAGTTTGCTCATATTTTGTAAATAATCCTACAATGACAGATTTCAAGCTACGAATGTGACACCACTTTACAAAGAATTCAGAAGAGATGCACAGTTGCATACATTTTATAGTACCAAAATCATACAAATATAATAGATGTAATTAACTTAAAGAACACAGATAATAGTAAAATGTAGTAATATAATTAAGAAATTATGACTTTTGATACTTCATTAACTTTGTTTTCACTATAATTTATTTTGTTGGCAGTTTACATAATTTAACACTTAAAAATGACTGAATTTAACAGCTAGATGGCAAAATTCCTGAAAATTTAAAATTGGCTCTCACAAGTTGATGGTAGATCCAGAGCACAGATGGCACAATAGATTTGTATTCTTTTTGATATAGAAAAAGTAAACAGCACAGTGTGTGTGTATAAAGGTGTGTGCTTGTCTATGTTTGTGTGTTCCATATATGGTTCTCTTTTCCACTTGTAAATATTTTATGTAATCCAGGTCTCAACTGGACTCACTTTCCCTTTGGTGCACACTCATGGCATATGGTAGAAAACTCAGCACCCTGCCAACAGCCAGAGAACCCTAGTTACATCTACCTCTGACTCTGCATTCCTGCTTCTGCCAATGTCACTGTCTTTATGTTTTTTAATAGGTTGTCCCTTTTCTCTAAGACATTTCTACTAGGCTATGCCTAAAACTTTTAATCTTTAAAGTGCCACTGGATCTTGGATCAAGACAAGTCTCTGTGTGTGTGTGTGTGTGTGTGTGTGTGTGTGTGTGTGTGTGTGTGTTAGGTCAGGAAGAAAAATCATAACTCCAGTTTGAGGGAGCAGAGAGAGTACATAGGTTTGAAGCAATATTAAGCACAAATATCTTACATTCTGATCCCTCTCCTGAGTTAGTGATGCTCTGATATGTTTATACCACTCAATGCAAAAATCTTTTCACCTTGACAGATTAGTTTGGTGAAAACTTGAGTGTCTAAGTACTATTTGCCAATTTAGTCAAGTTTCTATGCTTAAAGTAAAAGTAACTGTAAATGAAACCTGGAGTAATGTATTATCATATAAGACTGTATATATCTTTTACCAAGTGAAATGTCTTCTGCTGTATATTTGTATAAAATAAAAGCTTATTTGACTTAAATGTTCTATATCTATTATCCAGGTAAATTCTTGCTGGGTTTTGAATACTAGATATAGATTTAAACACGATTAATACATTTCCTATTTTGATAGCCTATAAGACAGTAGGTGTTCAGGCAATACCACCTTTGGTCAAAACAAAATTTTAATTTCTAAAGATCCTTTGGAAGTTTTACACTCTACTAAGCAAGTCATGTTATGAACTAGTATTTTACTGATTGGGTTTTACAAAATTTTACTATCTATCTTGGCAGTGGCACATGTCTATCATTTTTGATAACTCTTACCTTTCCTAAGAGCTTTCAACTTTTTCACCCTAGTTTAACACACTGAATATTTTGAACCTTGCTTGAAGCTGTCAGGAAAACTAAGGGCACATTGGGAATCTCTGCTGAGATTCAGCTAACAGTGTTCTTCTCTCTTTCTTTCTCTTTTTTTTCTTATAAAGTATTTAAATAAAACTCAAGATAAGTGTTTGAAGTTAAGTACTATCTTCTCAGCAAAGAAGCAGTCCAGTAGCTTTGATAGTGTAACATTTAAGAACCTTTGAGTGTTTATATGACAATGTTGAGATTTAGACTTGAAATCTACTTGCAGAAATACCGCTTAATATACATTTCATAAGTTTGTTAAGACAAAAGGAAGGATGTTTGTTATTTATGTGAATCTGAAGAATTGCCTTGAGATGAACAAATTATCTTAACCATATTTTACACAGGAGATTTTCAAGGTCATTATGGAAACTGGTATTGGATCACTCAGAATTTTAGTTTTATAATAAAACTTAAAAGACAAAATAAAGACCTTCATTTAATAAGGAATTCAACCACAGATGACCTAGGTAACAAATTTAGAACAATTGGAATTAGAGAACAGTTCACAGATGAAAAAGCACCTATTCCACAATCCAAGTATGCCTATTGATGTGATTATTGAAGTTGAAAGATAGTAATGATTATTACTATCAGTGTCTCTGTTATGGAAATTAAGGGATGAAATTAGAAGAGTTAAAAGAAACTCTATTTTCTCATAACATTTGTTTGGTGCCTAGAATTTTTTTTTCAGGAATAAATATTGTAACTGGAAAAATAATTTTATTTTCTTGACTACATGTGAAAAAATAAAAATATATAAAGAACATCTGAGGAATAGTCAGGTGAAGAAGAAGGTACTTGGTAAATGAGAAAAAGGAAAAATTAAACAGAGAAGCAGATAGTTTTAGGTCTTTTTCCATTGAGTCATATACAAAAGATGAAGTTACTGAGCAGAGACCTTCAGATTTTCTTATTTATATGTGGCTACTTCCATTGATTCTAAGTTTTCTCCTTCAGATATTTGTTGACTTAAAGCCCACAATGCAAGTTGTGTTTGACAGTCTGACATAAAAAGATTTTACAAACACATACACACATGATTTTTTTAAAAAAACATGTAAATTGTGAATGAAGTGTCTACTTTAATTCACCATCATAGTCTAAGCCTTAAATCTCATGGTTGATTACAATTAAACCTTTATTACTTAAGCATGACTATCTATATTCAAGCACTAGGGAATCAAGCCTCCTGCCAAAGTCTGTCTAAATGCTGCCTTCTAACCAAATTAGAGGACAGGACCATGCCAACTTTCCCAGCCATCATCCTATCATTACCCTCCCCAAGCCTTTGTTGCTATCCAGTCTCCTTCTCATTCTGGTAATTTGATGTCTTATGGTTTTGATTATTAGATAATAATACTTGGCTTCTACATTTCTTCAGCTTCCTCAGAGTTGTCAGGTAAGACTGATACTTTTAAAAATTGTTTCAAGAATGTGTGTATGAAATATGTCTACTCAGGAAAACTTAAAGAACATTTTAAACATTCGCACTGCAAACCAACATATTTGCTCATGTTCTCTTAATAAACACAGCTTTCAACAATTTTAACAATTTGACATCATTATTTCATGTAGTAATCAGAATTTTTCCAAAGTACAATTCATAAAATTTTGCTCTAGGTGTTCACTGACAAAGCTTCCAATGAATGAGAATATTTTAAACACTTGCAAAACCCTAAAGGGCTTTATTATTACATTAAATCTGTTTAAATCATTTTTTAAGTCACAATTTAATTAGGAAATAAATATTAAAATTGCTGCTAGAAGTAAAATAGCCAGGGATCAACAAATCCATTAAAAATATGGAAGTATAATATTTACAGAACAGATGGTTTCCACCTAACCTTTTCAAGCATTAGAAACTTTGCCATAATGGTTCTGTGAGAAATTAAAATAGAGTTGAACACTTCAGAGATGTCCTATGTGAAAAAAATATAATAACAATAGCTTCTTGGCTCAGATTTATTGGATATTTAACTACTTAATCTGTTATTACTTTTTTTTAGAGCAATTGCATGGCTGGAGGAATAGAAATCTTATGTGGATTTGCACTCTATTTTCTTGTTTTCTTTAAAGTTCTTCATACAAAGTAGTTGTCACAGCATGAATCACTTCTAATAATATTTGGCAATTTGAGAAAATTGCTGACCATTCAGTAGCTGTTTCTGTATCAGCAGGAATTTTTGTGGCCTTTCAATTAAAAAGAATCATTCTAATAGTTATATTTTGATACTTTTCTTACTCATTTTAAAATGGGATTATAGTGTTCTTACAGTTAATAGTAACGGTTTCTGTTAAAATACCTGTTATCTATAAAAGGGGAGTGGTTAAAATACCTATCTGCTAATTGCTTTTTCTGCAATATTATTGGCAGGAATTTAAATAAGGGATATAACAAAATTTGAACTCATTTGGGACAAATGTTTAGAAAATTCTAGAGCAGGATTAATACAAGTATTACAAGTAACAAAAATATATTTGCACTTTCTTACAAATATGATTTGGAGAGTGGCAGTCCAAACTCTGCACATTCACTTTTTATAATAGTACTTTTTCTGTTTATTAAAAAAACTCTCATTTTTTTATTCTACAATTTCTTCAGATTGAAGGTAAATTCAACCATTGAAAAATACACTTTAAGAAAGTGTTTAAATGACTATCGCTCCCATTCAATTACCATGATAGCACCAGAAATACAATGGGAATTTTTGCAAAGGAAAAAAAAAAGTTAGAGCCTTGTTCCTAAATTCAGCCATTTGTTTTATATCTATGATGTTTATGTATCTGCACATATCCTGTAATGTATTTATTTATTTTTTAATTGTATTAAATTAGGTCTTGTCAAGAGCTGAGACAGAGAGAGAGAAGTGGAGATGGAGAGAGAGGGAGAGGGGGAGAGAGAGAGACAGAGGGAGGAAATGCAGGAGCGAGCTTAGCTGGCAGATGGTCAATTAGAGCAACAAGCCAACTAAAAGCAAGAGTCAAGCCTTTATTCATTTGCTGCAATCCTGTAACCAAGATACCAGAAGGAAGGTGCCAAGATCCCCAATGTTCGAATGGCAGATAATAGGGCTGGAGTGTTAGCTCACTGCGGAGGAGACCAGAATAAAAGAATACTGATGTTTTAAGGACCCAGGGACCAGGAACAGGGAGTGGGAAGAAAAATCAGTTTAAAATACTCAGTAGTGGAGAATGTTGCCTTTGTAGACTTTACATAAGGATGTCTTCCCAGAGGCATTGACTGAGGGACCCCAAGAAGTGGGCCTTAAATGGAGGCATCTAGGTTAGGAATGCCAATGGCATTAAGAGTATGGCTGGCGGTGGTGGGGGGGGAGGGGGTGTAACTGAGTCTTTGGCTGCAATTCTCTTCAGAGACTGCATTACTGGCTGTATACCACATCTGGTGTAGGGAGGGCAGCTTTCTCCTGAGAGGCCTGCCAGGTAAAGCCTTTGTAATTGACCATGGTAATTTCATGGACGATAGCGCATAGGATTTTAGCTTGCAGCCTGATTCCTCTGATTTTATTTAAACAAAGGGAAATTTTGTAACTACCATAAATGAAAAGCCATGTCACTTGCCATAATTAATTAGGACAAATACATAACTAATAAATTTTTTTGTTCAGGTTTTTGTGTACTATTTAAGAAACATTTGTTAAACATAAGGTCATAAATATTTTTTTCTTATATTTTCTTTTAGGCTTTTAAAAAAAGTTTCAGCTATTATAATCAGGTCTATGATCTATTTTGGGTAATATTTTGTATGGTGTGAAGAATCCATTCTTTCAAATGGATTTCCAATTGTTCCAGGAGAAAACTGTTGAGAAAACTATGTCTTCCCCATTGAATTACTTTGGTACTTTTCTTAAAAACCAATTGATCATATATGAGTGGATCTATTTCTGGACCTCCTATTTGGTTCTATATGTCTGCATGATCTAATTGTATATCCTTATTGGCTTGTTTACTGTGGTATTATTGTGAGCCTTGTAATCTGTCATTCAAATTGTTCTACTACTCAAAATATCTTTTGCTATTAGATATCACTTTAGAATGAGCTTGTTCATCTCTACAACTTAAGGTTGGTGGGATTTTTATTGAGTTTGCTTTGAATCTATAGATCAGTTTGAGAAGAACTGCCATCTTAATAATATTGAATTTCTCTGATCCATGAACATAGTATACTTCTCCATTTGTTTGTCTTCTTTAGACTTTGGTTAGCTAGTTTGAAGACTGATGACCATTAATAACATTGCTTCTTTGAGAAAATATGTTACAGACCAAAAAATTGAACAAGTGAAAACCTTACATATATTTGGATAGAATTAGCTTCTAGGGGTCTAATAGCTCTAATTTTATTTAGCTAAATATCGCAAATGGCATTATGAGTTATTGTGAGAATATTCATTATAATCAATAACTGATCTTAAGTTTTTCATTCAGAAAATAAGAATTTGGCTTTATAAATAAAAAGTTTAAAACATTTTAATATTTAAGGGGAAAGATGAGAATTATCAATTTTAAAAAATGACACGAGAACTGCAAAGAGCACGTTGAAAGCTCATTTTACTGATCATGAAGCCTTAAAGTGCCTGCCTATTATTTTCAAGGAGGAAATGTTTGAAATCACAAGGAAGCAGAATGTGATGGTTGTCCCATGCCAAACCTATTTCAATTTTATTTTTTTGCCATAGAACATCATAATTACAAATTTTATGTTTTGACCATGGATTATTTTATGGCCAAAATGGCATTTCTCTAAAAGTATCCATGATAAACTTATTTGGGAAAAAGTGAGTATTATGAGAAAACAGATTTGGAATGTACTCCTTTAAGTAAAGGAAGTAGATAAAGCATTTTAATTTCATTAACAGATGCTTCCTTATTTTATTTTTTAAAATTTCACGTGTGTGTGTGTGACCAAACTTGTTTCACTCAGTAAGATAAGGACGTTGAATCAATATCAATTGTCATCCTAAGAACAGTTAATGATGTTCCATGTTTGTAGTGCCAAGTCGCTACACATCAAGGAGCCCTGTATGTGGTACCAACTGAAAAGGAGAGATTATCTATTATGCCTATGCACTATCATAGTAACATTACCCAGAAAAGTGGGCAACTATGCCGCTTGGGGTGAATTTGGACCAGTAACAAGTAAGGGGGTGCGAGGGAGCCAACTGATTATTTCCTCTTCCTTCTGCCAGCAATAAACTTTATGGCTTCTTAGAAGACAATGATTGAACAAGCAATTGCATTTGATAAGAATCCATGGCCAGCTCATTAACATACTTCCTTCTATTTTTTTCTCCTCTTTCCTTGCCTCACATCCCTTTTACCCTTTTTCCTACTTCTCTGGTATTGCGCTGCAAAGAAATATCCACAGGTAAGCCTTTGAATCGGGCTCTCATTTATAGGGAACTGAGGTTAAGACAAATGGCAAAAGTTAAAATACATTTAAAATTTCAACTTACACTTTTCACTGGATTTTACTTTCTGGTATTTGATATTTGGAAATTGCTTTTCTTGAAAGTTTCCATAATATAGACTACGACTAGCTCAAACTTGGGTTTAGATTTCTTCAAATTTTTGTCTGTCCCACATGGACCTGAAAACAATATTCACAGTCCCTCTTCCTAATTCTTAATAGGAAAAAAATATGTGTATATATATATATATATATATATATATATATATATATAGACACACAATATGCAGGAAGGAAAATCTTTAAAGTCACTTGGATCAGTTAATCCACAGTTAAAACAAAATGATGGTTTTATAAGCTCCAATGCCATTCACAAGATCTTTTTCCTCAGGGTTCTCTTAGCCAGAGCTAGTCTTTTTTTTTTTTTTTTTTCTTCCGTACGCGGGCCTCTCACTGCTGTGGCCTCTCCCATTGCGGAGCACAGGCTCCGGATGCGCAAGCTCAGTGGCCATGGCTCACTGGCCCAGCCGCTTTGCGGCATGTGGGATCTTCCCAGACCAGGGCACGAACCCATGTCCCCTGCATCAACAGGCGGACTCTCAACCACTGCGCCACCAGGGAAGCCCCAGAGCTAGTCTTTAACTTTTTGGTTTCTTAATGCTTATGTTGTCCTTACATATTTTCCTCATAAAACTTTTTTCTATATATCTAAGGTAAATTTTTTTCAGCAAAAAGCAATTTATTTCTTTTGTTTTGCTATGTTTCTGTAATACTATTTACATTTGTTTGGCCTGATCAAAATAAATTCCTCTTCTTTTTTTGTCTTTCAGTCTTTTTCTTTCTTCTCTCTGTTTCTTCCTCTCTCTCCTCCTTTTATACTTAATAACATCTTTTCTTTGTTAAGAACATTAAAGTAATAGTAAAAGGACATTTTGACATATAACAGTATCATGAAATTTTTAATATTTTCCGTTATTTTCTTTTAATGAGTTTTTCTATGTAACAAAACAGAAAAATTAGAACACACTCAAAAATCTAATGAAAAGTGTATTCTGCTTGTCTACTTCAAAGAAACTAGAAGACAAAAACATTTTAATTCAAATTACAAACCATGTTATCCTTTATTATACTCATTTCCAACTGAAAAAATGTTTTTCTACTTTCACAGAATATGTTTTTTAAAATTTGAACTTTTAAATGTAGAAATAATATAAATGCTAATACTAGTATAAAAATTTCCTATCCTTTTTATATTCCTAGTCAGATCTAGTCCAATTTATATGTGAAATCTTGCAAATAATTCTATTCAGTAACACTTTATACCATGTTTAAAAGCTGAATTTCTAAATCGTTTGGTTGAAACTTTGAGCTGAATATAATAAAACTTTTGTATATACCAGTGATATAACCATATATCTCTGAAAATATAACACTATTATCCAATCCTGCAAATTTTATTACTTTGTGCCTACTTATTTTATTTTACCAGTTTAAAATAGATATCTGTGTATTCGATATTTTGTACCCTGTGCTTGTTTAAACTAATAAACTTCACAAACTTCATAACCAAATGAAATGGGCTTTCTAGCATTAGATCATTAACCAGATTGCAACAAAAATTAAACAAAACACTAAATGAGGTCCATAAATTGGACTACATTACCATTAAGCACTTATGAGGTTCCCTGGGTGAGTTTTAATCTCCTCAAATTCACCACCTACAACAAAAAGTGTATTTCAGTTATTTAGTGCTGTATAACAAACCTCCCTAGGACTTAGTGGCTTAAGACAAATATATATATATATTTTTTTTCTCCAATTTGCAATTTATTAAGGGATTGGCAGTAAAAATTCATTTCTGCTCTACTCAGTATCAGCTCGGCAGCTCAAACACTGGGAGATGGAATCATCTGAAAGATTTTTCACTTTAGCAGTTGATGTTGGCTATCAGCTGAGACTTCAACCGGTGGGGTGCGAGGGGAGGGGTCAGTCCTAATGCCTGAAAGTGCCCTCTCATGTGGGATTTCCCAGAACATGCTGGCTATCTTCCAAGAGCAAACAATGGAGAGAAAGAGAGACAGAGACACAGGGAGATAGAGACAGATATTGAGAGAGAGAGAAACCGTGAGCAAAGTAGAACTCATACTGCCTTTTATGATCTTGACTCTTGAAATCACACAGAATCATTTAGATAATGTGTTATTAATGAAGGCAGTCATGTCTCAGTGAAAGTCAAGAGAGGAAAGGGAATATAACAGACTCCAGCTTTTTATGGTAAGCAGGCCTCTCACTGTTGTGGCCTCTCCCGTTGCAGGCGCAGGCTCAGCGGCCATGGCTCACGGGCCCAGCCGCTCCGCGGCATGTGGGATCTTTCCGGACCGGGGCACGAACCTGTGTCCCCTGCATCGGCAGGCGGACTCTCAACCACTGCGCCACCAGGGAAGCCCCAGACTCCAGCTTTTGATGGTAAATGACAACTTTCTGGAAGTCCATATGAGATGGTAGATATTGTTGTGACCATTTTTGAAAAAAATCAATCTATCACACATAGCAAGCAGGATAGAAAAAAAGAAAATGACCAAAAACACACATCTATAGCAAAACTAAATGATAAAGTGTCCTGACTATGAACAGGGATATTTACTAACACCGGGGGAAAAATCCCTGTGGTTTTGCTAAGTGTGTGAGAGGAAGCAGAGGGTAGGCAGAGTTCTGATGAGCCTGAGAGCTGGAGAACCAAAAAATCAAGTTTCCCAAGGTACTAAGTCACAAACTGAAGCATTCTCCAATTGCCCACACCCCCCCAAAAAAAATTCCATAAAATCTGAAAATGGGTTGCAGTTTTTCAGGCTGCGATTGCATGAGTGCAAGAAAACTGCAGAAATGGCATATGCAAGAAAACTATAGAAATGGTCCTCTGAACATTCAAAAATTAAATAACTGAAGCTTTCTTCTAAGACAAAGTCCTGCTCTGAGGAAGATCGCTGAATAGAATTTATATTTAACTACATAGAAACAAGAGACAAAGGAAAGAAAATATCCAGAAAAAAGTGGGAAAGGGAAGCAGAAAAAGAGAGTATAGAATGTAAAATGGCATATTTTTGGACACGGATTACATTAACAACAGCAATGGGAGTCCAAGAGTCACTAAACAAGGAAAGCTAGTCTAACTTACTCATATTGCTTGAGAATATATTTTTAAAGAAAATCTTGAGTAATAGAGTTGGCTAAAAACATGTATATTTTAAACTTTGTAAGAGTAGGGCTGGCATCAAAAACAGTTTAAAGTTGTAAGCATTTTAGAGACCTATTTACAAAGGAAATAGTAATCATCACAACTTTTCTTATCTACTGATTAAAACTTTTATTATATAATAATTAGGAGCTTAGATTACTAATTACCTGAAAGATACATTTTTACATTTCTTTAATTAAGACTCATAATCAGTTCAAATCACTAACCTCACAAATTAGATAAATGCTTTTCTTTTTCCTATTCAGAGAACCTAATTTTAACAGACTTATTTTTACATAACCTTGTATATATATTAAACCTTGTCACCTGAAATTTATCTTTACAAGATTAATACCTGACATAGCTATGGTTGTCCAATATATGGAATAAATATTACTAAGGACTTTGACCATTTTTGTTTAGTTTCATGTAGCTTAAAATGCCTTAGTTTTAGATTAAAAATGTTTTTACTGATTCTCTCTCCAACTGCTCCTTCCATTAATAGGAAAGAGAAGATGTTCATTGAAATGTCATAATTTCCCAAGTAAAACAATTGACAACTGTTTACAGTTACTCACTCCAATGTTTAGGGAAATTAATTTTAACCTTCGATAACCACTTTATCCAGCAAGAAGATATCAACTCTTATTTAAAAGAGCTTAAGCTTTTCTATCTTTACTGGCAAGTGGAAAGTTTAATTGATTTAGAATAATTCATAGAGATGTGTTTGTTTACTATGGGTAAAAAAAGCAAAAGACATTTTTACATTCTCAAATCTGTAACTTCATTATCAATAAGATCCTATGGATAGAAGGTCAATTGGAAGAGAGGTTAGCAATTAGAGGTCAATTAGAAGTTAGCAATGTCAGAAGGCTTCTATGTTGTACCTGAGTTGGGGACATTTTTTGAAAGAGACAGGAAGAAATGAGCAATAAATGAAATATGGTCATGTAGATAGTGCTCTTCCAATATTTTCCTTTGGGTTTTCTTGCCATATGTTCATATTTCAAATGAAAGAAGTAGTTGCATCTAATAAATATACTAAAGTGATCAATATTTGATTTATATGTAAGGTACTCTCCTCTGTTATTTTGCGGACATAATCTTTCAAGCTATATTAAGTGAAAAAGAAGTTTCATGGCCAGATGGATTATAGGAAATGCTGAGTTAACAGATATTTGCTCTGGCCTTTATAGGCATGAGTGTTAATAGACTTGAAAATCAATTGGTTACTGTCACTCTTACTTTAATTATATATAGACATGCATTTCTCTTTTCTCTCCTCCCTTTCCCAGTTCCTTTAAAGATAACACTGAAGTCCTACTCTTCACTTTCCAAAGAATTACACTGTGACTCTTTTGTATCTCTCTCATCTCTTTTTAGGGAAAGACTGTGGAAAATATGTGGTTCTACAAGGCGTGAATGTAAGGACTGAAAGTCTTTTCTTTTGGGATGGGAGGATTGTTCCCACAAGGGGCAAAAAAAAAAAAAAAAAAAAAAGTTTTCTTTGCTTATTTTCTTTTTAATGCACAGGGTAGGTCATTCCTGGAAGAAATTTCTGATATTTCATTTAGGCACAACACTTTAGGCTTAATTTTTCACTTTGGATAAATTATGTCAGTTTTATACCATAAAAACAAAATGATGTGGCTCCTCTGGTACTGATCGTATGATGACTTGGTTTCCAGTTTATACAGGTCATTAATTTCCCACTTGGTATAGTGTACATATGAGCTCCAATGCATTTTCATTTTAGGATAAAGAAAACATATTGCCCCTGAAATAATCTATCCTGTCATATGCTTACATCTACCAAGTAATGCCCTTAGCACGTTGAGTTAGTGCAGTAAGGACATATTTTAAAAATGTAAGACTACGTTCTATTTTCAAAGTTATCTAGTTTGACAGAACAGGTCAGAACATGCAAAACAACAGGGAATCCAATAAGAAATATAAATATTGTTCTTGGGCAAGAGCGAAAAAGAAGCCTGAGTGCTCCAGGATGCTGGAAAGCTTCACATTGGTTCCCTCTCTCCAACCCTCACCGCCTCGACATCAAGGTTTTCCCCAGAGAACCTCAGGATGACTTTCACATGCCCTACAGTCTTCTTTCCATTAATCCTCACAAGAATACTGAACCATCTGCTTGGTCATTCCTCACCAGCTAGGCTCTCAGCTCCACCAGACTCTAATATGTTCAATCTAACCCCATCTCCCACTCATACCTAAGTCCAAAAAACCTTCCACTCTGTCTTACGGAACTCATGATCTGACATAAATAAAATTTCCCATACATATGACTTCCTTCGAAACATTCCCTTCCACTTCTACTTTTTTATCTAATTGAAATCTGCTTCTTTCTTAGAGACATTCATTTCTCTTTGATCCTTTCAAATATGGCTGCTGTTCCACATCCTTCATATCTCTGAGCCTGGAGATGATGTGATAGCCTACAATATGCATCATTGGTGCTTCTAGAAAGTTTTCCCTCTCTTGTCCATAAAAAGGCCAGCCTTAAAGTACAGGCCATGGGATTATATTTTCCATGATTGCTCTTTATAGCAACACCCAGAGGCTCCCAAAGGCACTTTGTCTCTGTCTTTGACTATTTCAAAACCTAGTGTACTCTCACTGCCTCCAAAGATATTCTTGTCATAATTATTAATAATTTCAATTTTCATAGACTATTGCCTTGTCATTAAAAATAACTGCACTTTCTTTGTAATCTCATTTGCAAGCATTTCATTCTTCAAACACCCCAGCTATTTTCCTACCTCTTTCCTTGGATTTCAACTCCAACTTTTCTTTGACTCTACTGGGACCTTCTTCCTATTGACCTAACATTTTAATGTCCTTCATTCCCTCGGGTTCACATTTGTGCTTACTTGGCTTAAATTCCATGACCCATTAGTATAATTGCTTCCCTGCACATAACTTTATCTTTATTTCCTCTCTCCACTCATACTTACCAGACAAAACTCAAACTGGCCAAAACCATTTCTATGTGCTTTTCTCTTGAACTCTAAAATGAAATGTTACCAGAGAAAAACTCACAATGATGCCAACTCTTCTCACTTTAATCATAATTGGTATTAAGTAGAATGTTAGTACTGCCTAACCATTTGGCCCCATTTCCCTAGTTGTTAAATTTCCTTCTCTTTGCATGACTCTTTCACATTTTCCTCTTATCACGTTTTCAACAGAGCATCTATCATTTACTCCGCTGATGATGTTGATTCTTATTTCTTCTAGAAAATAGAAACTGCTAAAATAAAAAAAGGAAGCATCCATAAACTCATACTAAAACTACCATCCTACCTGTCTCCAAATCCACATACTTCAGTTTTACTATAATGGATAGACAGTCCTTTTTCCTGTATAAAATCAGTCTTTTACTCCTGCCCTGCATTCTATCTATCTCATTTTCCCTCCACAAGGATATTGTACCATCAACTGTCTCTTTTGTCCCTGACTTGTATTTTTCCCCTTTACTGGATCATTCCCCAGGAGCATATAAATAGTCTTCAATATCTCCTATTTTAAAAAGGAAGAGAATAAACTTCCTAACTCTAACTATTGCTCCATTTATTACCTTTATAGAAAATTCCTTAAATTCTTGTCTCTACTCACAATGCCCCACAGGAAATGACTCTAATCTTATTGCCTTCAATTTCTAAGTCAATACTATCTTAGTTCAAGAAAGAGCCATATGCCAACAAAATTGCTGCAATAACCTCCTGATTGATTCCTGGGATCCAGCCCTCTCTACATAGGCTGCTGCACAAAACTGCTAAGGTGATCCTCCCAAAATATACGTGTAAGCATATCATTCCTCTGCTAAATCCACTTTACTCAGAGCAAAATCCAAATCCTTATGTGGCCCTACAATGATGTAAACTCCATCACCTTTCCCTAGTCCTTCTCTGTTCTTGTTCTTATTATTTTTCCTCACTTTCTCTTCTCAAGCTATTTTGGCCTCCAGTTTTAGGGCTTCTTTACCTGAAACACTTCCTCTAGATTTCCAGATTTCCACATGATTATTCCTACACTTCTTTCAGGTCTCTGCTCAGATGTTATCTACCTGTTGGGTAATAGACATGATGTTGCAAACTTATTACAAGTTCTACTCCAGAGTGAGTTGTACTTAAGTAAGGGTTTCAGTTTATTACACTTTTCAATCTATAATCTCTGATTAAAATAAAAGTTTGCATGAATATATTTTCTGGACTGATTATTCATTAGTGTGTAAATTATACTATATTGATAATTCTCACAAAATACAGTTTTAAGTGATTAAAATGATGGAACATATTAATGTTTAATCAAATGTAAAGCAAAACCAGGATATATATTAAAATACTATAAATAATTATGAAAATAGGGAACATTTTCAATGTGAAAGAATCTAAAACACCTTTTTTTTTTTGGTCCAAATCCCTGGAAAGATAATTCAAGAACAACAGCTATGTTGAATAATTTTTCTATTACAGTCTATCTTATAAGGACCTATAAAAGGCAGTGCCCTTCACCAAACTAACCTCTCTTGTTTTATTATTCTCGTGAAATGGCCTGTCCTTAACCTCAAATATTCAGGCTGTGAAGTTTAGTTATCTTTAAATGCTAACATCCTGGGAATAATTTTACATAAAATCTGCCATAACAAGAGATTCAATAAATTAACTTATAGCCATATACTTTACCCTTTGAAGGTCCTATTGAATATATAAAGTCAACCTTCTCAAAATGTTTGTTCCAGTTTTAACATGAGTTGGGATTTGATTTGGTTTGTATTTTGAGAGAAAGCTCATAACTTTGGGGATTGATTTTTAAAATTCCCCGAAGGTTGGCTTGCTTATTTTTCTTAAGATGAGTTGTTTTTTAAAATTTTTATTATTAATGAACTCACTTTATCTTCTTATAACAACAGTTTTTTATGTCAGAGAATATATAATTTCTTTCTTTATTCCCAAGCCTAGCGATAGGGTAAGTGCTAATTAAACCTTAAATGAATAGAAATTATCTATTTCTAAGAAAATGGATTTTCTGCATGCTTTTCAATTTTGCATTTGTTTGATTTGCTATGGGAGATCTATGTAATTTGTTTATGTAATTTATGTATATGCGGATTTATGTCATATTTTCATGTGCAACAATTATATAACATTCAACTACAATATATATTCACTTTTTAGCTGGGAAGCTAAGTGATATAATTAAATAACTTGGAAATGTATATATTTCAAATCCTTACTGCACCTGGCCTTGATTTTCTCATTGAAAAAATAGAATGGAAAAGATTGTTTTAAAGTTCTTTTCCAATTCCAATTATTTCATTACCTCAAAGCACCGAATATCTGAAAAATTGTCCAGTTAAATAGGGTTTCATTCTGGTGCATTAAAAGAGACCCTATTTCTCTCTGTCTGTCTCTCTCTCTGTTTCTCTCTGTCTGTCTGTCTCTTCCTCTCTTTCTCTTTCCTTACAATAACAGAATAGGCCAATTCAATCCCCGTTCTAATATTTACTTGTAGTGTGTTCTTGGGTAAGTAATTAAATCTCTCTGTAGCCCATTCTTTTTATCTTTAGAGTGAAGATGCTTATAGTATCCATTTTACGGCACTATTGTAAAAATTAAATTATGCAACACTTTAAAGTACATAGTACAGTACTTGTCACAATGTAAGCAACCCATAAATTTTAGCTGTATTATTAAATGCATCATAATCCTTCACCTTCTACTCTATCATTACTTTTCATTCTTTTGTTTATTCAAAAAAGTTTATTGAGTTGCTCTTAATTCATTTATTCATGTAACAGAAACACTGAATTGCTCTTAATTCATTTATTCATTCAAAAAAGTAATCCCTATTATGCTCTAGGAACCTGGGAGAAGGTGAAATAAGACAAAATGCTCAGCATTATGAAGATTACATTTTGTTGAGGAGGATCAACAATAAACATAAAACATGAATAAATTATGTAGTACATAGATAGAAATTATAGGTGAATGGGAAAAAGAGAATGAAGAGCAGGATAAAAGGAATCTAAATTCAGGGAGGATGGAATGCAATTTTAAAAGAGTGGTCAGAACAAGACTGAGTGACAAGGTGATATGTGAGCAAAGCTTAAAGGAGATAAGAAGTAGGAATCCACATAGGCCTATAATATATTTACCCATAAT